>NC_139034.1:29230149-29558560 GCF_964662115.1 Mustela nivalis
CATATTATTGGAGATACTCTTGAAGATAAATCCCTAGAAACAGGATTGCTAGGAGAATGCATTATAATTTTGTTACATACTGCCCAAATTCCTTGTCTTAGAGGCTGTGTTGTTTTGTATTATCCAACACCATCATACAAAAATGACTTTCTCGGGCGCCTGGGTGGCTCAGTGGTTTAGGCTGCTGCCTTCGGCTCAGGTCATGATCTCGGGGTCCTGGGATCGAGTCCCGCATCGGGCTCTCTGCTCAGCGGGGAGCCTGCTTCCCTCTCTCTCTCTCTGCCTGCCTCTCCATCTACTTGTGATTTCTCTCTGTCAAATAAATGAATAAAATTTAAAAAAAAAAAAAAATGACTTTCTCCATAGGCTTGCAAATAGAATGTGATGTCACATTTTTAATTTTTGCCAGTCTGATAGGTAAAAAACTGTGTATCAGTTTTAATTTGCATTTTTTAAATAAGTGAAGTTGGACATGATTTCATGTATTTAAGGGCCATTTTTACATCTTTGCAAATAGCCTGTTTTCATTTATTGCCTGTTTTTCTATCAGATTTTTGTTCTTTTTCCTTAGCTTTCAAGAGTTCTTTATATATTAAGGGTATTAGCTCTTTATTTTGTGGTACATATTTCAGATACTTTCCTAATTTGTCTTTTGACATTGATATATTTTGCTATGCAGACTTTTTGCTTTTTATGTAAACAAATTTATCAATCTCTTCTTTTTGTTGAATCAAATTTGTTTCCTAAGTTAATAGATTTTTTTATTATGTTAAGCGAATATCCATAAAATCCTGTTATGAGTGTTGACATCAAGAATGGGTATTGAGGGCGCCTGGGTGGCTCAGTGGGTTAAGCCGCTGCCTTTGGCTCAGGTCATGATCTCAGGGTCCTGGGATCGAGTCCCGCATCAGGCTCTCTGCTCAGCAGGGAGCCTGCTTCCCTCTCTCTCTCTCTCTGCCTGCCTCTCCATCTACTTGTGATTTCTCTCTGTCAAATAAATAAATAAAATCTTTAAAAAAAAAAAAAAAAAGAATGGGTATTGAGGGACACCTGGCTGGCTCAGTGGCTTAAAGCCTCTGCCTTTGGCTCAGGTCATGATCCCAGAGTCCTGGGATCGAGCCCCACATTGGCCTCTCTGCTCAGCAGGGAGCCCGCCCCTCTGCCTAATTGTGATCTCTCTCTGTCAAATAAATAAATAAAAATCTTTAAAAAATAAAGATCTTGGTGGCTCAGTCAGTTAAGTTTCTAACTCTTGATTTCTACTCTGGTCTTGATCTCAGGGTTTTGAGACTGAGGTCTGAGTCAGACTCCCCACTGGGTCTGGAGCCTGCCTAAATTTCTCTCTTTCCCTCTCCCCCTCATACCCCCTTAAAAGAAGGAATGGGTGTTGAATTTTTCAGTGTCTGTGGAGATAACCAGGGTTTTTCTCCTTAAATTGGTTAATGTGACATATTGATGATATTTCTAAAATTGAACCATCTTTGCATTTCTTTTTTTTTCTTTTTTTAATACTGATTGATTGGTTGATTTTAGGCAGCTAGGAGAACATGGTGGGGGAGGGACAGAGGGAGAGAGAGAGAAGATCCCAAGTGGACTCCCCACTGAGCATGGTGTGCCATGCAGGGCTTGATCTCATGACTGCAAGATCATGACCTGAGCTGAAACCAAGAGTCAGATGTTCAACCAGCTGAGCCACCCAGGCAACCCTTTGCATTTCTTAAACAATTCCACCTGATCATCATACATTGCTTTCTTAGTGTGGTTTGGGATCCTGTTTGCTAATGTTTTATTTAGAATTTTTGTACCAGTACTTTTGTGCTATCTTTATGAGGCATTAATATCATGTTTTTATTGCTTTTTATTGAAGTTTAGGTATTAACATTATGGTACTTTATTTTTTTATGCTCTAAAACAATTTATATAACATTGGGTCTATCTGATCTTTGAAGAATGGTAGTGTTGCCCTTGAAACTTTTGGGTCTTAGTACTTTGTGGGTTAATTCCTTGATGATTTTCTTTATCTTTGCTATGGAAATTATCTTGCTTAAACTGTCTCTCTTTTCTGAGGTCAATTTTTTGTAAACTGTTATCCTAGGAAATTAATTCATTTCATCTAGATTTTTAACTTTACTTCTATGCACTATTTATTGTTCTTTTATTTTTAGCCTTTTTGAATTACTTAATTTTAGATGTGTCTCTTGTACACAGCATAGAACTGGGTTCTGTTTTGGGAGCCAATTTAAGAATCTTTTTATTGTTTATAGGTGAGTTAATCCTATTCATATTGTTTGATATGTTTAGTTTCAACTCTGTCACATTATTTTGTATAGTATTTAATGTGTGTTTGATTTTTTATTTAGTATGCTTTTTTTCTTATTTTGGTATTTAGAAAACTTTGTTTTTGTTCTAATGTTACCTTCATACTTAGACCTTTAAAATGCCCTTTTCTTCTACTATCTGATTTGACAGTTTTTGGTGGGTTTTTTTTTTGTTTTTTGTTTTGTTTTGTTTTGTTTTGTTTTTTAAGATTTTATTTATTTACTTGACAGACAGAGATCACAGGTAGGCAGAGAGAGAGGAAGGGAAGCAGGCTCCCTGCTGAGCAGAAAACCCGACACGGCTGAATCCCAGGACCCTGGGATAATGACCTGAGCCGAAGGTAGAGGCCTTAACCCACTGAGCCACCCAGGCGCCCCTGATTTGACAGTTTTAAATAGTATTTTTTGACTCCTGTCTAATACCTATACAATAATTGAAGAGCTTATTCTGCTTTCTTTTCTCTTGCCCCATTCTCCCCTTTTTGAATCTGCTTATCTTTTGCCAAATTTAGGAAAGTTTATGCCATTATTTCTTTAAATATTTTTCAGCTCCACTTCTCTTGGGACTCTTTTTTTTTTTTTTTTTTTTAAGATACATTTATCCAGGTCATGATCAGACTATTACATTTAGCAATCAGCAGCATGGGTACAAAAAAAAAAAAAAAAAACTACATTAAAACCCTCTGTTGGAATACTTTACAATTTCCACAGAACAGAAACTACAATAACCTGTTATACAATTAGTCACAAATACAGTCCTTGCCCCCTGAGTAACCTGTTGTAACCTGTAGCTTCCTTGTCACTTTTGTCACTTTTCTGGCTTTCCTCTCCTGCTAAGCTTTGTTTCCTGGCAGTTATTAAAACCTTCTACCACTGCCGTAGCTGCTGCTGCTGCTGGAACCACCATAGCCACCTTGTTTTGTGGTTTGGCAGAGTTTTGGCCTCCACCGGCGTTAGGGGCCAGAGCTTCTGCCTCCAAAATTTCCTCCTTTCATGGGTCCAAAATTTGAGGATTGATTGCTGTGATTGCCAAAATCATTCTAGCTTCCGCCACCTCCATAGTTGCTTCCATCGTTACCAAATCTGTTACAGCCATCACCACCGCCACCGTATCCACCACCACCTTGACTGCCACCAAAGCCACCTTGACCAGTGAAGTTCCCTCCACTACCAAAGTTGTCATTCCCACCAAATCCACCTCCACGATCACCTCCAAAGTTTCTAGAACCACTTCAGCTTCTTTGGCTGGATGAAGCACTAGCCAGCCATCTCTTGCTTTAGATAGGGCTTTCCTTACTTCACAGTTGTAGCCATTCACAGTATGGTATTTTTGAATGACAGTCTTGTCTACAGAGTCATGGTCTACAGAGTCAAATGTTACAAAAGCAAAACCCCTCTTTTTGCCACTGCCTCGGTCAGTCATGATCTCAATCACTTCAATTTTCCCACACTGTTCAAAAGAATCTCTTAGATGATATTCTTCAGTGTCTTCTTTAATGCCATCAACAAAAATCTTTTTCACAGTTTAGTGGGCACCAGGTCTTTGAGAATCTTGAGATAGCCCTCTTTGGTTTCACAACTCTTCCATCCACCATGTGTGGCCTTGCGTTCATGGCTGCATCCACCTTCTCTACAGGGGCATATGTGACAAACCCAAAGCCTCTGGAGCATGTGGTATTTGGATCTCTCAACACCACAGAGTCCATAAGCATTACCCATTGCTCAGAATGGCTCCTCAAACTCACTGGTTATTTGAAAGTTCAAACCTCCAATGAAGAACTTCCACAGCTGTTCAGGCTCTCTGGGAGGCACTGACTTAGACAGGATGGCAGTGGGAAGGGAACTTTAATGATGCTTACTCGGTGGCGCACTGGCAGAAAGTTCTCTTGGGACTCTTGATGGCACAATGTTCGATCTTTTGTTGCTGTTCTACAATGCTCATGAAGTTTGTTTTTCCTGTTACTCAGATTGGGTGATTTGTATTGATCTATCTTTGAATTTGTTGATTTTTTTTTTCCTTTTCTCCATTTTACTAGTGAGTCATTCCAGTGAGTTTTAAGTTTGGATTACTGATTTTTTCAGCTTAAAATTTTCTGTTTGAGTCTTCCTTACATCTTTTATTTCTTTGCTAAGATTTCCTATATTTGCTTGTTTTAAATATATTTGTAATTGCTCACTGATGTATTTTTATGATAGTTCTTTGAAAATCTTTGTCAGATAATTTCAGTATCTGTGTCATCTCGGTATTGAGATGTGTTGACTGTCTTTTCCCTTTTGAGTCGAGATGTTCCTGGTTCTTGGTATGACAATGTAAGCCTGCACATTTTGGGTGTTATGTTATATGACTCTGGTTTCTGTATAAATCTTGTTACCTGTTACTGCCAGACTGCGTAGTAGACAGGCTTTGCCCATACACACAACATCTGCAGACACCCTTCAGTAGGGTGGCCTTAGTGCTAGGTGGGATTGTAGGTGCGTTCAGCTCTCAGGCATAGCTCCCTTCTGGCCTTCCATTTTTGAAGTTGCAATATTTCTATTTTTGCAGAACATACACCATTTGTAAATTATTCTTCCACTCCTATCCCATGTTTATTTTTGTCTGTGATTTACAATGAAATATTTCTTCAGGCATCTCTTAGTTGAATGAAGCTCATCCTCTGGTATAGAAGGCATCAGCATATTTTTCTGAAAAGAACAGATAGTAAATATCGGAGGCTCTTGGAACCACATGGTCTCTGTCCCACTAGTGTGACATAGTTTTACCTAGAATATATTACTTTTAAACACTTAACTCTCTCTCCCTCTTCTCTTCTCTGAAATCTTACATAGGCTTGGGGCAGGAGGCCCAAACAAAAACTAGATTTTAATTTTTTCTTTTCTTACAGGTAATTTGAAATTTGTAGTATTCTCTGACTCCTAGTAATGCTGAAGGTGTGGACTGTATTTGTTTATTTGTATGTTTTTAAGATTTCATTATTTATTTATTGAGAGAGAGAGGGAGCATGCAAGCAGGGGGAAGAGGCAGAGGGAGAAGCAGACTCCCCACTAAGTAGGGAGCCTGATGTGGGGCTCAATCCCAGGGGTCTGAGATCGTGACCTGAGCTGAGGGCAGATTGTTATCCAACTCAGGTGCCCAGGTGACCCCACCCAGACGCCCCTCTGCCTGTTTTCCAATTCATCTGTCTGATATATAAATGCAGAAGTTAGTGTAGACGTTGTCTCAGACTTGTCTCATTTTTGTGGAGAATGGTCTGAGGTAGGCATTGAGAGAGTTCTCTGCTGCTGAGTAGATTTATCAGGTAAGCAGATCCTTTTGCCACCAAACTAAAAAATAAAGTGTAATTACTTTTTATGTTACCACCTCTGAGGTATGTTAATGAATTTTAAGCATTCAAACAAATACCTAAACTGGTAATTCTTTCTTACTTTCTTTAGATTCTTGTAGATACTGTTTGGGCTCTGTCATACCTGACAGATGGAGGTAATGAGCAGATACAGATGGTTATTGATTCAGGGGTTGTGCCATTTCTTGTGCCCCTTCTGAGCCACCAGGAAGTGAAAGTTCAAGTAAGTATCATTTTTCCTACTTGTATAGAATTGTGTTTTTTATATAACCTGTTAACTTGAACAACCAGGCTCCAGTTCTGTCTTCCATATTTCTGTTTAAGGTATGTACAAGATCTGCACATATCTTCCATATTTCTCCTCTGTTTTACTGAACCTGATTTTGTTGGTTTCCAAATCTTTATCTCACCCAGATTCTTTGCAGTGTTTCAGAATGACAATAGCCAATTGTGCTCGAGGTCTTAGCTCCCCTAAGAACTACCTTCAAGCATTCCATTGCCATTTTAACCTGACAAAATTAAAATGTATCATCTTCTCCCACAAACCTGCTCCTCTTTTTTTTTTTTTTTTAAGATTTTATTTATTTATTTGACAGAGAGAGATCACAAGTAGGCAGAGAGGCAGGCAGAGAGAGAGAGAGGAGGAAGCAGACTCCCTGCCGAGCAGAGAGCCTGATGCGGGACTCAATCCCAGGACCCTGAGATCATGACCTGAGCCGAAGGCAGCGGCTTAACCCACTGAGCCACCCAGGCGCCCTTTGCTCCTCTTTTTTATATCCCCTTTCAGTAGACCACATAGTCCAAGCTTGAAACCTTGATGCCTCCTTTCATTTCCCCGCCATACAGAGTCCTGTTAATTCTTATTATATAGCTTTCAAATCTGTCTGCCCCTTATCTATCTATAGCCACTGATTTAGTTCAAGACTCTTTTTTTTTCCCCACCAAATAATTGCAACAGCATCCTAACTGCATTTCCTTATCTCTCATTTCTCCTCACTTTAATTAGGGGTGGGTGCCTGATAGAGGTACTCATTCCACTTCTGCCAAAGTGACTGTCTAGATGGAAATATGTGCCCATTACAGGCCTTTATTAAACTATTTCTGTGGTACTAATTAAGTAATAATTTTAAAAATAGCTGCTGTTAAAATGAAACTTTACTTTTTAAATTTTCATTTCTTTTTAGTATTTGAATCTTTTCAGCAGTTTTTCACACAATTTTTCTGTACATTTCCATTTTTTACAAGACTTGTTTAAAATTCAAAATTGCCTCTCAGTTCTACATAGTACTTTGTCTAAGAATACATTAAGGGCCAATCATTTACCCCTTGCATTTTTACATTTTCTCAGGATTGTGAAAAATAAAGAACCCACTTCATCATAAACAAATAAATTTATAGTGTTTTTTATCTCCACCTAGACAGCAGCACTCAGAGCAGTTGGCAACATAGTGACTGGTACTGATGAGCAGACCCAGGTTGTTCTCAACTGCGATGTCCTGTCACACTTCCCAAATCTCTTATCACATCCAAAAGAGAAGATAAATAAGGTAAGACATATAATTGCCTCACTGGTTCATTTCTTTCTCTCTGTATATTTCATTTTTAACTGTTCCCTTGTTTTCTGTTGATATTTGTTTGATCATGATTGTCTTCAATACCACTATAGTTAAGATGAGAATTATTTCAAATCACCCCTGCAGTTATTTTGTTGTAAGTGCTCCCCTGATAAAATAACCAGTGTTTTTATTAAAATAGATTGGGCAGTAGCAAGAGTCAGTAAAGTAGTAGCCACTAAGCGAGAATACATACAAAATCTCTCATTGGATGGTTGGTATCTTTTATAAACAGAGAGATCATAATTTAATCTCCCTGTGAAATTAGGTTGGACCAAAAGAGGCAGTGCTTAAGTTAAAGGATCAAAAAGTCTTTTTTAAAATCTCAGAGTTGAAATACAAACTTAATTGTTAATTGCTAAATATATACTTAAGTACTTAATTCCTTTTATGTCTGCCTTATTTCACATTGCATAATTTTTTTAAGGTCCATCCATGTTGGAGCATGTATCAGAACTTCGTTTCTTTTTATAGCTGAACAAATATTCCACTGTACATATATATATACACCACATTCTGTTTATCCATTCATCTGTTGATGGACATTTGGAGTTTTTCTACCTTTTGGCTGTTGTGAATAATGTTGCAATGAACACTGGCAAGCAAGTGTCTATTTGGGTCCCTGCTTTCAGTTCTCTTGGGTATATATCTAGGAGTAGAACTGCCCAGTCATATGGTGACTCTATGTTTAGCTTTTTGAGGAACTGCCAAATTGTTTTCCATAGAGGCTGTACCATTTTACGTTTCCACAAGCACTGTATGAGGGTTCCAATTCCTTTTTTTAAATTATTATTATAGTCACCCTAGTAGCTGTGAAATGATGTCTTGTGGTTTTGATTTGCATTTAGTCTGATGTAGTTTTATCTTCCTGAAATGCCACCATCCCCCAAACCAACATAACTGATCATTTCTTCTGTGTCATAGCTATATTTATATAGTTACCCAACTATAATTTGACAGTTGGATTCTTAAGAAAAGTATGTTGTCAAAAAGCGTATTTTATGAATACATTTGTTCCAATGAAGGGAAAGAAGCCAGAGTCTTTTAGACTCTGAGCCAGTTATTTTTACTGTAGAAATTTCAATAATATAGGTGATTTTTACAGCTAAAATGTATTCCATAATTGGAAACAGAGCTGAGAAGTGAGGAAGCCGGACAGAAGTGGGTGCAGAGAAGTTCTGGCCTGTGATCGATATGCTCTAAGTGAAGGTATCATGGGGGAAAGAAAAATGGTTCATATAGTTACCTACTCAGCCTCAGCAGCCAGTTAGTCTCCTCAGAAGTTTTTCAACTTGAGCATTTGTGTTATTTGCACTTGAGATAAAACTCTATTGTATTCCCTCAGCATTTTTAAAAAAAGATTTGTTTATTTGAGAGAGCACACACGAGTAAGTGCGGTGTGGTGGCAGCGGGGGCGTGAGAGGCCAAGGGAGGGAGAGAATCCCAGACTCCCCTCTGAGTGCAGAGCCTAACATGAGGCTCAATCCCAGGACCCTGAAATCATGACCTGAGCCCAAATCAGGAGTCAGACACCTAACCACCTAAGCCACCCAGGCGCCCCATATTCCCTCCGCATTTTAGTTTGAAATTTTTCAAATATATGGGAAATTTGTAAGAATAGTATCCCATATACTCTAAACACTGATTTACCAGTCCTTAACATCTTACCACAATTGGATGGCAAAATATTTATAGTGAACTTTTTAATTGTAGAAGAAGAGACAACATTTGACACTGAAATTTAAATAGAACCTGCTGTTTTGTGACTTACAAATTCTTTAAGGTTATAATGAAATTTGTTATATAGACCCATTCCAGACTAATCGGGTACTTAATTTCTAAATATGTCTCCCAAGTAAATATTTTTATAATAAAACAATTCTCCTTTCCTAGAAGCTTTCACAGACTATTGGGAAATTGAGTCTTGTATTTATTTCTGTCCTTATCTTTTTAGAGGGACCTTAAGAACCAAAAAATGTAAGCTGCATGAGTTAGGGTTTTTGTTTGTTTTTTTCAATGCCATATTACCATTGCCTAAAATAGGGGTCTGTGGGGCGCCTGAGTGGCTCATTGGGTTAAGCCTCTGCCTTCTGCTCAGGTCATGGTCTCAGAGTCCTGGAATTGAGTCCCGCATCGGGCTCTCTGCTCAGCAGGGAGCTTGCTTACCCCTCTCCCTCTGCCTGCCTCTCTGCCTACTTGTGCGCGCTCTCTCGCTCTCTCTCTCTGTCAAATAAATAAATAAAATCTTTAAAAATAAAATAAAATAATTGGCCTGGCTTTTATAGGCATATGTTTTATTGGATAGATAAATGCTAGGTTATTGGGGTCCAAATATTATGGGTAGCAGTTTGGTTTATAACTTGTTTAAAATGAGAGATTATGTGTCACCTATTTGCTTTTTGGATACATTCCCCCTAATGGAACTCAAGAGATTTTGTTATAGTATATGTAAACTACATTAAAATAAAAATATAAATGCATTAAAAATAATTTTTCAAACAAACGTACCTTGTATTTTGTTCAATTATAGGAAGCAGTGTGGTTCCTTTCCAACATAACAGCAGGCAACCAGCAACAAGTTCAAGCTGTAATAGATGCGGGATTAATTCCTATGATTATTCATCAGCTTGCTAAGGTCAGTGGTATTATAAGTTTATCATGTACATTAATATATTATAACCAAGATTTTTCAAATAAGGAATTCGTGTAATCGTTTCTTTTTTAACCTTCAGGGGGACTTTGGAACACAAAAAGAAGCTGCTTGGGCAATTAGCAACCTAACGATAAGTGGCAGAAAAGATCAAGTGAGTATGGAGAAACTGTTAGGATTGTTAATACTGAAAAGTATACTGCTCTTTTATGTTTAGGAGCTGCGGATTGTTTATAAGTCCTATGCTGTGTTCTTTTGGGGGAAAAGATAATTATATGAATAAAAATGTTTCCTTTGTTGCCTAGGTTGAGTACCTTGTACAGCAGAATGTAATACCACCATTCTGTAATTTACTATCTGTGAAAGATTCTCAAGTTGTTCAGGTGGTCCTCGATGGTCTGAAAAACATTCTGATAATGGCTGGTGATGAAGCAAGCACAATAGCTGAAATCATAGAAGAATGTGGAGGTAAGAGTGGATTGAAGAAAAATAGTTGAGCACTGGAATGCTGAAACAGTAGTTCCTTTAAAGACAGCTAATTAGGAAGAAAACTGTCAGGAAACACTGCCGTTCCATCATCAAATATGTCGCTGTCCTTTGTTGCCATGTTAGCATTCCAGGAAGATTTTCTAGCAAGTGTTAATCCATACTTTGGAAAAACTGGTTGTGAAGGGCATTCTGTGCCTTCCTAGAGGTTTATGTTGCTTTTTAGGTAACATAAACACTCCTCTTGAAGCCATAGTGCCTGAGAGCAAATTCAAAGCTGGAGAACCACTATAGCAGAGAAACTTACAAGCTTTGTTAAACTTAGAGTCTGCCACACTGAAACACTTCTTTCATGTTACACCTAATATCATGTGATTCTGTGGACCATACTTTGTGAAATGCTGTTCTATATTGTTGGCAAAGGCTAATGATTCCAGAGTCATCTAGATATTTTATTTCAGTCTTAGATTGCTAGAGCTGCATGCTGAACTTACTACCACAGAAGTTACGTCGACATTTTAATGAGAAAACTGATTTCAAATTCTATATTAATTATTTCTCTGGTAATGACATATGAAATATATTTTTTTAAAGTTTTATTTTTAAAGGTACCTGTTCATTATGTACTAAATTGCCCAAACCTTAAATTAACTCATTCTGTTGTGATGTTTTATTTTCTATATCTTGTTATTACATGTAGTTATACTACCCATTTTATTTTTTAAGAGAAAGCAAACGTAATAGCATCATAAAATATTCAGACTGAAAGTATTCTCTTAATAACAAGAAGAAATTATCCTAGAGATGTTAAGGAGTTTAATCTATGGTCATAGAAGTAGATCTTCATACTATTAATTCACTGTTCATTCTGGTTTTAAGATATTTTGAGATAATTTGAAATTAGCATTGTAGTCTAATACAGAACAATTTACCTCCAGAGAGTTTAAACTGCAGAATTGTAACTCTTCAGCTTTTTATCAATATAGTTGTTTTGGTCTATGGGAGGTATAGTTATAGTTAGGATACACATTTACTTAGTATTTTATAATTATATAAACAACTTTACATCCATTATCTTTGTCACTTATAGTCTCATTTTTCTGGGTTTTATATTACTATGTAAAGAAAAAAATGCAACTATTTCAAAATAACCTAGCTAAAAAGACATCTCAAGGAAGAATACTGTTAAGGATTTAAATTTATAGACTTATACATCTGATGCATGGAGTAAATATATTGAGAATAAAAATGAAAGCATTCTACAGTTCTGGAAAATTGTTTCCCAGTTTCATTATGGTTTTAGGAGATAAGGACCCTATTTAATTACTTCAAAATTTAAAGCTTTGTCTTCTGTTTATATGAGTCAATCATGAAGTTTCTGAAAACTTGTTGTATAAAAGTAATAACATTTGGAAAACAAAGGGAAAGTTAAAAATTACTATATGAGATAGTGTGCTTCCACGAAAACAGTCTGGGGAGGCCTTGGTTCAAGGTCTGTCACTAACTTGCCACGCAGCCAGCAGTAAATCGCTTTACATCTCTGGACCATAGCTTCCTTGTCTGTCAGATGGAGTGCTTAGGTGTTTTCTTAAACCTTCTGCCTCAGATACAAGTGTACTTCAGGGGTTTGTAGAGAGGAAGAAATTAGTGAGATACAGGTCCTCCAACCAGCGAAGCTCAGAGTTTTATCTGTTTTTTAGAAAACTGTTATCTTTGGAGAGTGGTGGGAAGGTGTTCTGAGTTCTTTCATATTTTCCGTGGTGAAAATGAACAGTTTTTATTTGTGTCTGCTTAATTATTAGATATTTTTGTTTTTATCAGGCTTGGAGAAAATTGAAGTTTTACAACAACATGAAAACGAAGACATATATAAATTAGCATTTGAAATCATAGATCAGTATTTCTCTGGTGATGATGTAAGTATGCATTATGCCTGGATGTACATTAAAACCTATACATACTGTAAGTTTGCTAAGAATTTTCCTTTTATCATTAATACGACAAGTTTATATTTCTATCAGATATTCTTGAGGTGGCATTCTCTAGTTATTTTTAATAATCTAAATTTTTAAAAAGTAATGATTGTTTTCCATCAGTGAGGTTTTTTTTTTTTTTTTTTTAAGATTTTATTTATTTGACAGAGAGAGTGCAAAAGGGCGGGAGGGCCAGGGAGAGAGGAGAAGCAGACTCCCCACTGAGCAGGGAGCCTGACTCCCACTCAATCCCAAGACTCCAGGATCATGACCTGAGCCAAAGGTAGATGCTTAACCGACTGAGCCACCCAGAAGCCCATCAGTCAGCTTTAAAAAAAAAAAATACTGTGTTATTTTACAAGGTAAAAATACAAAAATAGGTCTTTGAGGGGCACCTGGCTGGCCCAGTCAGTAAATCATGAGACTCTTGATCTCAGGGTTGAAAGTTTGAGCCCCATAAAGATTACTTTTAAAAAAAAGGGGCGCTTGGGTGGCTCAGTGGTTTGGGCTGCTGCCTTTGGCTCGGGTCATGATCTCAGGGTCCTGGGATCGAGCCCCGCATCGGGCTCCCTGCTCCGCAGGAAGCCTGCTTCCCTCTCTCTCTCTCTCTGCCTGCCTCTCTGCCTACTTGTGATCTCCGTCTTTCAAATAAATAAATAAAATCTTTAAAAAAAAAAATAATAAAAAAAATAAAAAAAAAACCAAAAACCAAAAACACTTCTTGTTGCATTTGTAATCTGTTAAATGGGAAGAAATAGTACAGTTGACTCTTGAACAAGTGTTTGAACTGCACAGGTCCACTTATAGGTAGTTTTTCTTTGGTTTTTGGTTTTTGTTCTTTTGTTTTTTTTGTTTTTTTTTTTTTTAAGATTTTATTTCTTTATTTGACAGACAGAGATCACAAGGAGGCAGAGAGAGAGAGAGAGGAGGAAGCAGGCTCCCTCCTAAGCAGAGAGCCCGATGTGGGGCTCGATTCCAGGACACTGGGATCATGACCTGAGCCAAAGGCAGAGCTTTAACCCACTGAGCCACCCAGGCACCCCTGGTTTTTGTTTTTTATGAATACAGTACAGTACTGTAAATGTATTTTGTGGAGCACTGGGTGACTCAGTCACTTAAGCATCTGACCACCTCAGGTCATGATTTTAGGGTCCTGGGATCGAGCCCCGTGTGGGCCTCCCCACTAAGTGGGGAGTCTGCTTGTCGCTCTTCCTCTCCCCCGCTCATGGTCTCTCTCTCTTTCTCTCTCTCAAATAAATAAATAAAATCTTTCCAAAAAATATATTTTCTCCTTCTTAGAATTTTCTTAGTAATATTTTCTTTTCTCTAGCATACTTCATTATAAAAATACAGTATATAGGGGCACCTGGGTGGCTCAGTGGGTTAAGCGTCTGCCTTCAGCTCAGGTCATGATCTCAGGGTCCTGGGATCAAGCCCCGCATCGGGCTCTCTGCTCAGCAGGGAGCCTGCTTCCCCCTCCCTCTTCTGCCTTCCTCTCTGCCTACTTGTGATCTCTGTCTGTCAAATAAATAAATAAAGTCTTTTAAAAAAAATAAATCCCTTTAAAAATACAGCATATAATACATATAATATACAAAATATGTGCTAATCAACTGTTTATGTTTATCAGTAAGGCTTCTAGTCAACAGTAGGCTTTCCATAGTTAAATTTTGGGGAGTCAGAAGTTATACTTGGATTTTTGACTTTGCATTGGGGAGGGCTTAGTGCCCCTTGCCCCCGTATTGTTCAAGGGTCAACTCTAATTATAGAAATGATGTGTGTTCAGATAGGTAAAATAAATCTACAGGTACAGAAGCTTAAGAATGGACTAGGGATGGGGGAGGGGATAAAAAAAATTGGAGCACTTTTTAAATGTTCAGTTTAATTAAATTGTTAAATTACTTGGGGCATCTGGATAGCTTGGTTGGTTGAGTGTCCAGCTCTTGGACTCTTGATTTTGGATCAGGTAATGAGATTGAGACCCCCTTCGGGCTTAGAAGTCAGCAGGGAGTCCTGCTGGAGATTTTCTCTCCCTCTGCCCTCCCCTCCCCAACAGCTGGCACACCTGCACTCTCTCTAAAATAAATAAATCTTTTAAAAAAATAAATTGTTGGGGCACCTAGGTGACTCAGTGGGTTAAAGCCTCTACCTTCGGCTCAGGTCATGATCCCAGGATCCTGGGATCAAGCCCCGAATGGGGCTTCCTGCTCAGTGGGGAGCCTGCTTCCTCCTCTTTCTCTCTCTCTCTGCCTGCCTCTCTGCCTACTTGTGACCTCTGTCTGTCAAATAAATAAAATCTTTTAAATAAATAAATTGTTTTCTTAATATTATTGATTTAAATATTTCTATTGATTGAAACATACAGAATGATTTTACAGCATTTGAATAGAATTCTCATAAGAAGTTCTGCTTATACTGTAACATGTAGTATCTTATCATAATAAGGACTTTTTGTTTTTTATAGATTGATGAAGATCCTAGCCTCATTCCTGAAGCAACACAAGGAGGTACTTACAATTTTGACCCAACAGCCAACCTTCAAACAAAAGAATTTAATTTTTAAGTTCAATTGAGTGCAGCATCTTTCCCAATTCAATACGAAGCACCACCAGATGGCTACCAAATGACAAGAAGAAGAACAACAACAAAAGGCTCCAAAACACACATGCCTCTTCGTTTTGATGCTTCTAAAGCAAGCCATGTCTCAGTCACTTTGCAGTTGCCAAAAGTTACTATCACATGGACTGTAAATGCATATGCATGATTTCCTAAACTGTTTTAGAATTCTCCTTAACAATCTCAACTACCCTATTTTTCCCTGTTCCCTGGTGCCACATGCTGACAACTGCAGTCTCCAGTTTAGAATATTCCATAGTGGTGGCATGTCAGCTGCCCACTTGATATTCCTTTGGAAAATGGTGCGCTGTGGATCAAGACACTTTGGTATGATGCATATACACATTGGAAGACTTTAAAGAGGTGCAGTCTGATCTGAGCCTCCATCATTGTCCTCCACAAACATATTTTCATATTCTTTATGTGGAAGAATAGATTTTAAAGTACAAGCCAAATGATTTTCATTGGTGGAACTGACAAACAAAAAAGTAACTTAAAAAAAGAAACTTGGTTATTGATTAAACAGATAAGTTTAAAAAAAAACTGTGCTTCATCTACCAGTAATTGATGTGTTTATTATCTGCCTCAGAAGCCAGGGTTGGAGGAAGAACTTTAGCTATGGATGGTAATGCTTTCGCCATTATACCTAATTTTTGAGAACAGCAAGCCCTCTTTGACCACTCACTTCAGCCTGTGTGTTCCTGCTGTTTTGAAGTAATCAAATGCTGTGCATGGTATTTTACCTGAGCTGCAACCTGTTACGGACTTGAACTTCTGTTTAAGTTGAAAGCAAGAGTCCCTGACTATAAAGAAAAAAACAAATATAAAACAACAACAAAAAACAAAGGTCTGAAGTACCAATTGGTGATGTTTAAAAAAAAAAAATCTTGCTTTCAGCTTTCAGGAGTTAATATTTTTTGTTTTAAATTGATAATTGGATATGGTTGATTTATATTGGGTTTAAACTGTGGAGCTTTCATGTTTACTGTAATTTAGTCTTAAAATATTTTTTACTTAGTAACCAGTGCTTTTGATAATGTGGTTGGCAACAAACCAGCAACTATTTAGAAGTGTTATAAAACTTCATTCTTTGAGTATTGGGAAAGTTAATTCAGATCCTACTCTAAAAGCATATTTACATATTAAAAGATACAGACAAGGATCTGTGTAGAGGAATAATCTGCAGTTATTTGACATAAACCTGATTTGCAGTGATCTTTAAGCAATTCTGCAAAATTTGGTATTACTATGTAAAGTCCTTGCTTTCGGTAAATTGTCTGACCCAGTTATTAATGAAAGAATATGAATTTGAAAATTTTTAAACTGAATAATTTGTGCTGTCACAGAAATGGTTTTGTTGCTATTGTTTACTGGGTATAATTTCCCAATGCATTGATGTGAAGGGATAGAAAAATCTAAACTAATCTAGTATCCGATGGGGGGTGTATTTACTGTGATGAAGATGAGACAGATGCCATCAGAGCTTCGTGAATCAGCTGGGGTGTTTTCACTGATAAACAACACATAGCAGGTGTGCGTTCATTACAAATATATGTATCTGCCAAGGTGGAGCCACTTTAAAGAGCGAGTTTTGTCTTGTATCTAAAATGGATACAAGCGTATGTTTAAACTGCAAGATTTTTACTTGCTAGAGAATCTGTTTTAATATAGTGGTTTGGCCTCTGATTATTTATAGGTTTTATAAATTTTAGAATCAATTTCTCTTTAAGGTGGCTCAGATTTTTCAACTCTTGTGCACATAAAATTGAGTTGAAGTTCATTGTGCCTTTTTTCTTTATCCAAATTTTGAGTTAAAGCTTCATATGGTAACTGCATCCTGTTCAGACACTGTAGTCGAAATTTTTGAAACTATGTGGTGTTCACTAAAAGTAGGAATAACAAAGTCAAAGCTAATTAAGGTCACAAACTTCGGTGAAACCCTTAAAGTCCAAATCTTCTCAATATTGTGAATTGTACCCCTTCCAGTTTAGTTTCTTCTGGACTCTCCCTACTACTTACTGACAGTTACCTTTTAAATTTTGCACACATTGAGATTAAATTGGGCCTCTACTGTGCCGATTCCTATTTCCTCTTGTGTTTTAAGCGCGAACTAACATAAGACATTAGCATCAAGTAGTGCAGACATACGTATGCATTTGCTTGATTCAATTTGTTGTGACCTTATCAGTTTGGAATTGGAATTGCACCATTTCGTAGACAAAGGAAACTAAGTATATTGCTGCACTTTTAAGTTTTCAGAACAGTGTTGAAAAATTGCATTGTTTTTATTTTTTTTAAACTCAGTTAAAAAAAACTAAAACGTTCTTTCAAAAGAGGCATCTAAATGTGTTCCTAATTTTGTATATGGGCTTAGGTTTTGTAACCAATAAAAAAAGCTGCTATCAAATATGATAAAACATTGAAGAACTTATTTCTAAGAGTTTCTTAGTTTTGTAGTTTTGTTTTCTGCATGGTTAAATTGAAATTTGGAACTATTTTTCAAACAACCACAATAGGAGGCAAGTCATGCATTACTCTTCCGTCGTATTTTAATTTCTCTCTTCCATTATAACAAACCAGGACAATAACAGTGCTAGATTTCAGAGTATTTTGTGAAAAATAAGAAATGCCCAAATCTTGATTATTTCCTGACTTGCTCTAACAGTACCACAAGCCAGGTGGCTTCAAACAGGAGGAACTTACTGTTGTCCAGTTCTGGAGGCCAGAAGTCGGAAATCAGGTGCAGGCTGGGACCCTCTCTGGAGGCTCTGGGGAGGACCCTTCTTTGTCTCTTTCCAGCTTCTGGGGTGCCGGGCAGTGCTGGGCGTTCCTCAGCTTGTAGTGGCATCCCTCCGGTCCCCGCTGTCGTCCTCGTCACGTGGCCTTCTCCCTGCGCACCTCAGGTTTAAATACCATGACTTAGGCCATTTGAGAAAATGGTGTGATTACGATTTTCATGAACCAAACAACAAAATCAAACTTTACGGCCTAATCCTTGAGAACAAGTAACTGTGGAAGATAGGAATTGAAGTAAACTTGGAAGTTTTAACCTGTGAGATAGAGGTTGTGGCTCTAAATGAAATCTTGGATTAATTAAATGACAAAAGAACAACTGAACTTTTGAATATACAGATATTTTTACTTTAGTATGATGCCACTTCAATTTATTTTTGAAGGTCAGTGCGTATAAGTAAATAAATGTGATAGTTCTTCTATGTCATCTTGCCATGATTTCCTTCAGAAGAGTTGTCCTTTTTAGAGGATTATTTAATTATTACAAGTGAAAATTTATGAATGTCAGTTGTCTTAACAGTGATGGTTGTAACCCTAGTTGCACCAGGGGATTTCAATTAAATCTATTTGGAGAAAGGGAGTATAATTTCTGTACATTAAGCTGTAAGTCTTAAGGCGTATAACCCAAGGAGTGTTCTATATAACCCACCATTCTTTTGTCTGAAGTTTTTTTTGTTTTTTAAAGATTTTATTCATTTATTTGACAGAGATCACAAGTAGGCAGAGAGAGGAGGAAGCAGGCTCCCGGCTGAGCAGAGAGCCCCATGCGGGGGCTCGATCCCAAGACCCTGGGATCATGACCTGAGCCGAAGGCAGAGGTTTTAACCCACTGAGCCACCAGGTGCTTCCATTTGTCTGAAGTTTTAAAGGGATGCTTTATGGTGTGCATAAGGCTAAAAGTAGTACCAAAAGTACCATATAGAGGTAGACCTGTATCCGTCTGTCCTGTGTATAGCTGGGGCTCAGTATTATATTAAGAGAAAGAGTTTGGGAAAAGGGTTTGAGAATATAGCCTGTTCACCTCCTTTAACCGCCTTTTTTGTCCCTGAAACTCCTCAACTAACTTTGACCTTAATCAGGGTTTCTCAAACCCCACAATAGCAACATTTTAGGCTGGCTCATTCTTTGTTGTGGGGGGCTGTCCTTTGCATTGTAGGATGTTTAGCAGCATCTTTAGGCTGTGCCCACTAAGTAGTACCTCTGTATTCCCCAGTCGCCGTGACAACAAAAATTGTCTCCAGCATTGCCAAATGTCCATCCCTCGTTAGCCAAATTTGCCTGGGTGCAAACCACTGCCTAAGACACGCCTTTTTGTTGTGTAAACAGTCCCGACTTTGCTCAGACGCATCAGCTAAAAAGAGAGGAGACAGAAATGTGCCTTTTCTTCATTCTCCATTTTAGGAGAAATCAGAGCCAGCTCTATCATCCACCTATAGGAACTCCTCGTAGTACTGAGCCCCATCTACTGCAAAGGACTTAGGATAGAAATGGGAATATGGAGGAACTACTAATTTTCTTGAATTTATCCCATGGCAAGAAAAAAAAGAAAGTGTGTGAAACAAGCAAATGTGTTAATTGCCCACAATTTTCACAACACTGCCCTGTAGCGGTGTTTTTCAGACATTTTTACGTGAGATATTTAAGTTCTCTGGGAAAGCTGGGGTGGGGCCAGAAAATTACAGCATAGTCTGAAAAGCTCTTCTTTGAAGCCCTGTGAGAGACTGGACCCATCAGGAAACCTACAAGTTTATTGAAAATGATCACAATCAGTGGAACTATGAGTCGTGCTATAAAGGACGTGTTCTCGCAGGGAACCTCTACAACATCCCTCTTCCTTACCCTAACAAAATTGCCATCCACCTTCTTGAGTCAGTCTCTGTTGTCAAACTGGTACCCGGAGATAAATGGGGACTTGTGCCAAGTAACGTGCAAATCCACAAGATAAACACATCTTCATGGGACAGCAGATTTACTTGATGATAAGTAGAGCAGTTTTATGGTTATACAAGTCTAAGTGTTACAGAGTAAAGGACACCTTTTCTGTGACATTTTAAAGATAAAATCAGATTGTTGAGGAAGGCTGTTTTATGGAAACATTACTGCAGGAGTTGGGAGAGTTTGAGAAGCAATGATTAAATGCTCTTATGAGACCCTATTCTACTTTGCGGAATAGCTTTTTAGCTGTTACCAACTCTTCTTAATACTGAACAAAAGGTACTGCTCTTAAATGACCATCTTTATAAATAAAGTTTGTGTTATTCCTCGTTCCCAGAAGAGGCAGATCTGCATTTATCAGTTGCCTTCTTCAACCTGAACACCCCGTGCATTTCAGCCAGCTATGTATAAAGTCGTTCCTGGAACTGTTTCCTGTCACATGCATTCCAAAGACCCCAAGAATAATGTGATGGGACCAGTTTCTCAGTAAAATGGAATAGGAACATTCCATTATCTGGACACTTAATTCTATTAATGTGGAGGAGAGTTTTTCCATTATAATACCAGCTTCATCATAATTAGACGTGATCAAGTAACAGTCTCAGCTCCCCTTGTCATCAGCTCTCTTTTACTCAGTAGTTAGCATTTACACTTTCAAACCTAAATATAAGAATTTATAAATGCCATATTTCTGATTTCAGCCCAGATTCCTCATAATAAGATCAGATTCTGTTTATATGGATCCTTTCCATGTCATGTAGGAAGCACCATGGTAAGTTAAAGGGTGTGAAAGAAAGCAAGTACAGGGGCACCTGGGTGGCTCAGTTAAGTGTCTGCCTTTGGCTTGGGTCATAATCCCAGGGTCCTGAGAACGAGTCCTGGGTCAGGCTCGTCTTTTCTGCCTGCTGCTCCCTCTGCTTGTGCTCTCTCTGTTAAATAAATAAAAACAAATCTTTGAAAAAATATATAACTAGAGCAAAAATAATGATGGGAAGCAGGATTACTAGGGACATGGGAGGGTCTAAAGAGGTTGGTAGGGGCCAGGTCCCACAGCTGGTAAGTCAGTCTGAGAGCAATGGGCAATCATCATTACTCATTATTGTTATCATTCCACAAGAATGATGACAGAAGAATCATGTGTAGTAACGATCATTGGCTGATAAGGTAAGGATAGGAAATGTACTTGAGGTTAGTGATGTCTAGAGGTTACATTAGTGAGTGTGAAGCACTGAAGCAAGAGAGGGTGAACAGCTTGGTCCATGAAGTGGATGGAATCAAGAGGTACTTGGCAGCTAAAATAGGAGTTGGGAATGCCTTAGATCTGGAGTTTGAGGAGAGGGAAGTACTGAGGATGATTTACAGGTTTCTGGGTTGCAGTCACTGATGAGTGGAAGTAGCACAAGATAGGGAACATGGCGAAAGACTCAGACATAAGGAATAGAAGGTGATGAGTTCGGGTTGGGTTGTGTTAAGACATCTAAATGACAGTCAAGTAGGGCAGTAGCAAATATTGCTCTGGGGCTTGGAGAAGAGAGCTGGGCTAGAGATTTGAATTCTCTGCCTGTTTTGGTGGTTATTAATGCAGGGGGTGATCATGAAACTGCCTGTGTCCAGCATTTGGAGTGAGAACAGGGCTTAGGACAGCATTGTGGAATTCCAACATTGAATGGGCATATGGTGGAGGATGAGCTTTCAGTGGAAACAGAAGGTATAGATAGGGAAGTAAAAAGTAAGTGCTGTGTGTTTCCTCAGAAAATAGAAAAAAGATTCCAGGGTCCTGTGATGCTGTTGAGAAGTAAAGTGAGGACAGGAAATGTCCTTTAGGTTAGTCACCAGTCACCATAGTGTCACATAGATGTCACCAGTCACCATAGTGTGTATCACTGAGACAAGGGAGGAAACTAGAGTAGGAAGGACTGAGGAGCAGGGACACAATATGGAGACATTAAATCTAATCAGGTTTTTATTTTGCTCCAAAGGGGAGGACAGAGCCACTAAAGGGTGATACAGGGAAATTGGTGGGGGAAATCCCATTGAGAAAGATGTTAACTCTACATGAGAAGAGTGATGAACATTTTTCTAAGTTACAGGAGAGAATCCAAAGTGTAGGTGGCAAGATTGGATATACTCACTTTTTCAGTCAGCACTTACTTAATTGAGCAACTAGTATATGCCAAACTTTGTAACAGGTGACAAGGATGGAGCAGCCAAGAAGCCAAACACAGTCCCTGGCCATGTGGAACTTATACTCTAGTGGCAAGAGACTAGCGATAAATGCGTAAATAATATAATTTATCTGGTGTTAAATGCTATATAAAATATTATATAGGGAGTAGCCAGGGGAGAAAGTTCTTGAAATTGTGTTCAATGCCAGAAAGTATATTTTTAAATTGTGGTAAGATACACATAACAAAATTTGCCATCTTAACCATATCTTAAGTGTATAGTTTGGTAGTGTTAAGTAATATTCACATTGTTGTGCAATCATACTCCATAACTTTTTCATCTTGCAAAATTGAAACTCTATAAGCCATTAAACAACTCCTCTTTTTACCCTCCCCGAGCCCCTGATATCTTCCATTCTATTTTCTATTTCTAGGAATATGGCTACTTTAGATACCACATATAAATGAAATCATACCATTATTTCTCCTTTTGTGACTGGCTTATCTCAGCATAACCCCCTCAAGATTTATCCATGTTGTAGCATGTGACAGGATATCTTTCCTTTTTATGGCTGAATAATATTCCATTGTATTTTAAAACAAACGAATACTTTTTTTAGCCTAAGTACCCTAGTGATAATTAAGTATAAGTATTTAAAAATCCCCTCTTTCTTTCTTTCTTCCTTTTTTACTTTCTTTCTTTCTTTTAAGTCTGAAGCTCCAGTTTATCTGAGCATCCTGTATTTTATTTGGCTATCTAAAAGTGAAGACACAGACTTGGTCAATAAGGGTTACACCCTTCTTAAATTCTGACTCTGTTCTCCAGTGCTAAGTCTCTAGGTAACGGAGGCCTACGAAAGGGAGCGAGGAGAAGGTTGAAAGCAAACAAGATGCTAGCAAATGCAGAGAGAAAACGTTAATGTGGTGATCAGCACAAAGTGGCGCTTCTTTAGGGGAGAGCTATAATTGCCTACAAGACAAGTGCAGGGTCAGAAAGCAAAGGTCTTATGGGTCCCAGCCCGTAGTCTCTGAGAGTCCTTAGGCAAGTTACTCTGAGGCTGTTTTCGTGTTTGTAAACGAGGAAAACATTGACCTCCTAGGTTGTTGTGACTTGGATAAGATAGTTAAAAGAATCCAGTGTCCAGCCAATATAACCTAATGCTCCTCTCCCCCATACTTTGCTGTTTCTGTGGATTTTTAAGAAATAAGCTCAGAAGGGCACCTGGGTGGCTCAGTGGGTTAAGCCTCTGCCTTTGGCTCAGGTCATGATCCCAGGGTCCTGGGATCGAGCCCCACATTGGGCTCTCTGCTCAGCAGGAATCCTGTTTCCCCTTCTCTCTCTGCCTGCTTGTCTGCCTACTTGTGATCTCTGTCATATATATATATATATAAGATTATATATATATATATATATAATTTTTTTTTTTAAACGTAAAGAAAGAAATAGGGTCAGAATAAGCCACCAGGGTTTTAAAAAGCCTGCTGGTGCGTGAAAATGCCCTTGGCCCTCACTCTCCTTCAACACTCGCAAGGGCCTCATTAGGACCTTTTGTTCCTAAAATTCTTCCCGGTCTATTGGCAAAATTTCTACCATTTGGACTTCGCTTTGTTGCTTAAGGTTTTGAATCTTGCTGAAAGAGCCCATCAGAAGGTGCGGCTACTGCCAGGTGTTTTGGGCTTTGTCGGGGAGCAGGTCTGGTCCAGGCAGTTTGGCGGGTTCGTGAGCAACATCCCCACTCTCCCGAAAACCTCCAGGCTCCAAGGGCCGGCCAGGAGAGGAGGCGGGAAAGGAAGCGCCTCCCCCCGCTCGCCGGCGCGGAGTTGCCCCGCCCCGTCCCGGCGCTTCCCCCGCGGGCTCCGGTTCCTAGGCTCCGCCGGCCGCCGGCAGCATGGGCGCGGGCTGGGAGCTGGGGACCGCGGCGGGCCCCTCGCTGCTGCTGTGCGCCGCGCTGCTGCTCGCGGGTTGCGCGCTGGGCCTGCGCCTGGGCCGCGGCCGGGGGCGGGCGGACCGCGGGGTGCTCGCCTGGCTCTGCTACGACGCCCTGGTGCATTTCGCCCTGGTAAGTGCTGGCGCCGCCGCTGCTCTCGGGACCCGACCCTTCCTGGTCGCCGGGTGCTCCCGGAAAAGGACCCGGACGGGTGGGCCGCCTTGCGCCCTGCAGCCGACCGTCGGTCTGCGGAGACCGGGAGGTGCCTGGAGGCCGCAGGGCTGCCCCTCTCAGTAGAAAGAGCGCGTGCCTTCCTGGGGTCCCAGCTCCTCTGCCGGGTTAAAAAACCAAAAAACCATTTGAAAATGGATATTTCTGTACCGTGTTATGTTAGTTTGATTGTAAGCAGCCCAAAGGCCTTGGCTTACGTGACCTGCACGTAAATGTTGCACGGAAACTAACTGAGATCGTGAGCGTTTTTGAGTGCCCGAGAGGGAGCAGAGAGGGATGAGGAGGCGCACTGCGCAAAGTGCGAGGACCGGTACCAAAACGAAACATCCCGCGTGCCCTGAGAGTAATCACCATGTTTGGGTAATGACCGCCCGGCACAGCGCGGTGTTCACTATTTCCGATCTTTACAACACCCTGTAATCTACTTACGGTCCCTGTTTTCCCGAGGAGAGAACACGCCATGCAAAGTTAGGTGACTTTCAGTAGAGTCTGGCTCCAAAGCTTGCGCTCTTTGTAACATGCCGGGTTTGCGAAACCGGGTCCCTAAAAATTCAACCCATTTTATAAATAACCAGGAGGTTAGTATTTAAGGGAATTCTGTTGAAATGTCTCCCTCCTCCATGCACACACGTTTTTTAAAGGGTTTCTTTTTCTTTTTTCTTTTTTTAAGATTTTATTTATTTGACAGAAAGAGAGCACAAGCAGGGGGAGCAGCAGAGGGAGAGGGAGAAGCAGGCTTCCCGCTGAGCAGGGAGCCCCGGACCCCAGGACCCTGAGATCATGACCTGGGGCAGAGGAGGTCGCTTAAGTGACTGAGCCCCTAAAGGTTTTGTTGTTGTTGTTGTTTAACAACTTAGTCAAAATAGCTGTTTTGCAAATTTGACCTTGCTTGGATCTAGGCAGACCTGTGGTTGATTGAAAGCCAAAGTCTGGAGTATGGAGAAAGAAGGAGAAAACAAAAAGGGTTTGATAAACATTTAGATCTCTGAATGTTGATGGGTTGGATATGTGCACATACCAGATGTTGCTGAAATATGAAATTCTTTCTTTCCTGAAAGTTTACATGTGGAAATAAAAGAGAGTGAACAGTCCTTCAGCTCCTTCATTTACAGAGTTGATTTTTTAAGGTGTCCTTGGACACATGGTCTCCCAAAGAATATGGGTAGTAGAACAGGGTGGCTGGCCCTCTTAAAGAAAATGTAGTATATTTTAGACATAATGTATCATGTATCATGATACAAAAACATATACCCATATGCCCAACCTAGTTTAAGAAAATTAAGTCTGCTTTTCAAGCACAGGCTACTACAGGTAACATCACACATTTGTGACACCTTGAGGTTTAAGCCCACACGTGGAGTCATTGCTCCTGTCTCCTCCCACCCCCGTTCTGAAGGCAGTGTCCCTCCCACAGCCCTATTTTACCTCTCCCAGCTGCAGAAGAGCCCACCATATGAATGCACCATACCTTTCATTTTTTAATTCTAAACAGCACATTTTTTTCACATATTAGAGCAATGATATTTTATATCTGTGAAATTGGTATATATCTTATAATTGATGAAATATGATAACTTAGCTAGCTTGTATTAATAGGTATGTTTTTATTTTGCTGTTTACACATCATGCTTCAGCCAGCGTCTTTGTACACATATCATAGAGATTGGTGAGGAGGGCACTTGAATGAAGGTTAAAACCTGCAAGAAAAATGTGTGCGCACAGTACCTTTGGCTGGGAGTTTACTGCAAGAGTACCGGTAAAATGTGGCATAGGCAAAGATTGGGAAAGAAAGCCTCCCAGAGAACTGGAACTACGACTCTCTTGTTCACACTAGAACCTGAGCTGCCTCTTCTTATTCCTTTAAACTTCTCAAAAGGGAGGAGACATTGGGATGTGTTGGCCACCATCAAAGGCCTCTAGTGCCCCCCGTTGGACAGGGCTTCCACCAAGCATTCCCAAAGGCATTTCAGCTCCCTGGCATCCAACCAGAATGTGGTTCCTGGGGCTGCAGCCCGGGGCCAAAGCTCGGTTGGTTATGGCCAGAGTAAAGGACAGGCTGATTTCCCACCAGGGCACCTGGAAGGAGTTAAGGCAACATACATGGAGAAATCAGTGGTTTGGCTCACACTTCCTCACAGGTGGCCATGGACGTTCTTTGGGTGGGTGCTTTGGCACTTGAACGACAAGTAGGACTTTGAATTTCATCCTGTAATAGGAAGCCGTTGAAGAAAGATTTCAGGCAAGGAAGTAGCATGACCAAAGCAGATCTTTCAAAAATGATTTGGTGGTGTTGTATTAAGTCAGTAATTGTAGAGGGTCTGAGATTGTACCCTTCTTACACATTAACAAGTTAGCCTGGTTGATTTCCCCAAGTGCCGCCGGCAGCACACAAGGACCTGCTCGTGCCTGCACAGGAAATGCGGGCGTTTCGGGGCAAGGAACAGCAAGCTCAGGCTCCCATCTTACCTGGAGTTGCTGGTGACCTGCTCCTACTTCTTGGGAGGGAGTCCTTATCTTTAGTCAAGAAGGTAAACAAATCTCTGGGAAGGAAAGGCAGGTCTTTATCTTTACTACCCTGGAATACCTTAGGAAGGAGAGATCTCTTTAGGTTTACTACCTTGGAGTGTCTCCTTATATAAAGATTCTTAAATCTGTTGTAAATGCCTGTGCTCAGAGACCTCAGATGGTGCAGGAATACAAGGGGTACACAGAGAATCCTCTGCCAGCATAGTGGATGGTGGGTTAGAAAGAATAGAGAAGGGACAAAAAGATCAGCTAAAATCAAGTGCAGTATTTGAGCAGTGAGATGAAAGAGGACTGAGCTAAGGTGGAATTGGAAGTTAAAATGGGGGAAAAAGTTAAATCCAACAGACCTTCCAGGGGAGAACGTTGTAAGTCAAAGTGACCACTTGTACGTTGGGGGTGGAGAAGACGGGGATCCTGTAGACAATCTTAGGGAAGACAGGAAGACCAGATTTTAGAACTGTGAATCTGGGGGTCTGGTATATAGTTGAGGAGAAATGGCCAGAAGGCAGTTAAAATTGTAAGATGAGCTGGAGAGACAGATTCAGGGCAGAGTGGAGGGAGTTGGACGTTTTCACTGCTTTGGAGGAGACAGCAGGAAGCTCTGGGAGTGAGCATTTTCTGAGCAAGAGAGAATAGAAAGGTGAAAATGCTGAGGATTGAGAACAGAATCTTTAAAAAAATGTCTTAAAATGTGTATGTGTTGAACAGCCAGGAAGAGGAAGAGCCAGGAAGGAGAGACAGTGGGCCGGACCAAGAACCAGGGTAGTGCTGGGTCCTGGGACCCAAGGGAAGGAATGACAACATTGCTGTCAATTGCTTCAGCACCATTTAAAAATTTAAAAAGGTGAGGGCTGAGCCGGAGCCTCTGGGTCCAGTGATTAAGAAGTCAATCAAGAAATTGTTAGTAGGGCTGGGCGCCTGGATGGTACAGTTGCTTAAGCATCTGCCTTCTGCTCAGGTCATGGTCTCAGGGTCCTGGGATTGAGCCCCACCTCGGGCTCCTTGCTCAGTGGGGAGACTGGTTCTCCTTTTGTCCCTCACCCTGTTCTTGTGCTCATTCTCACACTTGCTCGCTCTCTCTCTCTCTTTCTCAAATAAATAAATAAAATCTTTAAAAAGAAAAAAAAAAAAGAAGCCATCATTGGTAAGAGTGCCTAGCTGGCTCAGTTGGTGGAACATGCAACTTTTTATCTCAGGGTCATAAGTTCAAGCCCCATGTTGGGTTTACTCAAAAGAAAAAGTTTACTCAAAAGAAAAAAAATGTCATGGTAAAAGTATTGTTTGAGAAGCTAAAAACTTAGCAAGGGAGGTAGAAAAAGAATGGAGGCAGCATATAAGAGACCTAGAGATTTGATGGTGGGAGGAAGAAGAGTGTACGAGGGTAGCTCAAAGACATTGAAGGAGCAGACAGGGACATTGGGTTCTGTCTGAGATGGGAAGGTCTGGGAGCATCTGTGAGCAAGAGCACGGTCCGGGGCAGAGAAGTCAGCTGTACAGCACTTGGTGTCCAGTGCTGTGCCTGGGCATGTGAATTAACCTACAGCAGAGCTGAATTTGCCTGAATCTACTCCCTGTCCTCAGATCAAACCCCTCTGATTGACTAGTTCCTCCCACACTTTCCTCATTGAAAGCAAGACTTAGGCTTGACCTCCAGGCTGAAGGACAGTTGTCGTGGAAAACTTGGGCTTCAGCCGTCCTATTCATCCTACCTTAACAACCGTGGGTCTTCCTTTAAGAAGTCCTGAGTCCCAGTGGCTGGTCAAGTCCCTATTAATTTGTGTATTTTGGACATTACCCTTTTCCATTTAGCATCTCCATCTGTTCCCACTTTCCACAACAGTAGCTTCAGCCTCCGACTCTTGGGATTCTAAAAATTTCTTCCTCCTCCTACTTGCTTTATCATTAGGTCTCAAGTTGCCTTTTAGTTCAGTCTGTTACTGTCTCCTGTTTTCCCTTTCCTTTTTTGGCATAGTCATCTTCATTGGTTTTGCTGTAAAATAGATCTCCTCTCCAGTAAATGCATTTATAGACTTCATGCTATTTGGCAGGCCTGGTGAATCACAGTTGGTTTCGCTGTATATTAATGGTAAAGCTTTGTGATGGTTAATTGTCTGTGTCAACTTGACTGAGCCAAGGGATGTCCAGTTATTTGCCCACATGTTATTCTGGGTGTTCTGTGAGGATGTTTTGGGTAAGATTGACAGTTAAGGGTGTCTTAACTGTGTCCAGCTCAGGTGGAAAAGCATGCGACTCTTCAGATATTGAGTTCAAGCTCCATATTGGGTGTGGAGCCTCCTTTAAAACAAATAACAAAACATAACATAACATAACATTTCAACTGGTAGACTGAGTAAGGGAGGTGGCCCTCCTAAATGTGGGTGAGCCTCATCCAATCAGTTGAAGGTCTGAACAGAACAAAAAGGCTGACCTTCGGGCAAAGTAAGCTAGAATGCTTCCTGCCTCACTACCTTCAGACTGGTAAGTACATTGGCCTTTTCCTCTTTCAGACTCAAGCTGAAACTGGCTTTTCCTGGGTTTCAAACCTGAAGCCTTTGGGCTAAAACTACATCAGTTCTCCTGGTTCTCAGGCCTCAGACTCAGACCAAAACTACAACATCAGCTCTCCTCGGGCTCCAGGGTACCCACTTACCCTGCAGTTCATTGTCAACCTTCATGATCACATAAACCAGTTCCTTATGACAGGCCCTGTGTGTGTGTGTCTTTGTCTGTGTGTATCCCTATCCCATTGGTTCTCTTTCTCTGGAGAACCCTCATACAAGCTTAGAAAATGATGCCAAATTGAAAGTCCAAGGAATAGCACTCATAATGGCCCACTGGCCTTTTCAGGGTATGGGGTACACAGCCATTCTGCTTCTGCAGACCAAAATCCAGTTTGTTTTCTAACACCCTGAACAAGACATGTGTTAGGGATAGATGTCTGGGTAGCTACACCTCAGAGTGAAATCCTGTTCTGTTGTTCCTCATTGCCACAAATATGTGAGTGCCTCTTTGGGGCCAGGTGCTCTGCTGGACACGGACAAAACACATGGCCCTTGTGCTCTCAGAGCTTAGAGAGTAGCAGAGAGTTTTTCTCCAGTTGTTTCACAGGGAAAATGACAGTTACTAATGTCACTGTCAGTGTTATCCATATGAGGAATTTGCTTTTGCAGGGAAGCGCTGGGAGAAGCTTAGTTTCTCTCCCCCAAATTGGTTCATCTATTGCTTTCTGACAGCAAGAACAATGTAAATATTTCTCCCTTTTCATTTGGCTGCTGGGAAGCTCAGAACCACATTAAATCCTAAAATAACAACAACATATATATATATATTCTTATTGACCTCCTGATCTGGATTCTTATTCATTTTTATACTTTTTATGACTAATATTTTAAAATTCTTATGTACATTTTAAAGTAGTTTTTAATGTGCCGTTTAATCGAATGTTTTTGTTGTAATTAACCTAAAATCCTAAAACATAAAATGAAGTATATAAATGCTTTAAAAAAATGTTAATCCTACTAAAATTTATTTCCTTTGAAATGGAAGAGATAGCCTAGGGAAAATACCATGTTTTTTTGTTTTTGGTTTGGTTTTGTCCTTTGTAACACGACACACAATTTGTAATTGTTTTGTCCTCCTCTATCCCCAGTACCTGGCGTGGTGCCTGGTTTGTAGGAGCTGTTCTGGAGAATTTGTTGATAGCCCATGAATCGAAGAGAGATCCTGTCATTTCAGTTTGTGGTAGTTATCACTCATTTACATGTTAAGCCTCGAATAGCTCAAATATCTAAAATGTCAAAATGTGTTTCCTATGTCAGTGTTTTGTTTTGTTTTTTTTTTTTTAAAGATTTTATTTATTTATTTGACAGGCAGAGATCACAAGTAGGCAGAGAGGCAGGCAGAGAGAGAGGAGGAAGCAGGCTCCCTGCTGAGCAGAGAGCCCGATGCGGGACTCTATCCCAGGATCCCGAGATCATGACCTGAGCCGAAGGCAGCGGCTTAACCCAGTAAGCCACCCAGGCGACCCCTATGTCAGTGTTTTAAAACAAAATTGGTTTAAATTTTCTATTACCATGATCACTACCAAACATATAACATTTATAGATCTAAAAGGAAGAAAAAGATAAAACTAACCAGAGATCATTATTGTTTAATTATTGTTTATATTCTCAAGAATAGTCTTCCCAAAAAAAAAAAGAATAGTCTTCCAGGGGAGCCTGGGTGGCTCAGTGGGTTAAGCCTCTGCCTTTGGCTCAGGTCATGACCCTGGAGTCCTGGGATCGAGCCTCCTCACTGGACACTCTGCTCAGCGGGGAGTCTGCTTCTCCCTCTTTCCCTTCCCTCCCCTTCCCTCCCCCTCCTCGTTTTCTCTCTGTCTCTCGCTCATTTGCTCTCTCTCTCTCTTTCAAATAAATAAAAATAAAATCTTAAAAAAAAAAAAAAGTCAAGACTCCACAGAGATAGTCAGCTTTTATACTCCCGTCAGCTGATTTCTCACACTGGTGCCAGCGCCAGGCGTCATTACTAGATCACACAGCTCTTACTCGCTGGCTTAGGTCTTCTGGGTCTCATTTGACCCTTGACAAGAGGCTCCGTCCGGCCGCCGCCACAGCAGCCAGCTCCGACTTGACTCCCTTCGGCCCGAGCAGACAGCGCCTGCTGCCCACTCCTGCCCAAGGCCTCTGGGAGGCAGCCCAGGTGGGAGGTCCTTGGGCCCCACCCAGCTTCCAGCTACCTGCCATGGTGACACCCCCAGTGATATCTGGGAGCCCCAGGGTAAGTTCTTCCTCCCTCCCCTGCGATGGACTTCCCAGAGAAGCAGTAGTGCATATACAGTCTCTGGAAAAAGTCAAGGTAGGGATGGCCAGCGTGTTGCTGAGTGGTGTGACTGAGTTCCTGAGCTCGGTGACAGAGCCTCGGGTCAGATTTGTCCTCCTTCTCTGTCTCCTTTCTCATCCACCACCTGCTTCCAGCCTACCTGGGAGAGCCATGTCCATAAAAGTGGTAGAACACTTTAGAATGTTTTTTGGGGGACCCAGGCTGAGATACACTTTCTCTCTCTCTCCTCCTCTCTTTTTTCATACTAATCTCTATTCCCACTGTGGGGCTTGAACTCATGACCCTGAGATCAAGAGTCATGTGCTGTACCGAGCCAGCCAGGCGCCCTGATACTCTTTCTTTTAATTGTTGCACATTATCCCATAGCGTGGATGATTGAACCAAACATGCATCTTCAGGTTATTTCTAAGTTCCTTGCCACTAAAAACAACCGGAATTTCATAATAAACGTCCTGGAGCAGGTATCTTTTCTTCTATTGGACAAGTTTAATCAAGCTGGAAAAAAAAATCAAAATAAATGGAATTGGCAAGCTTCCGTCCTGTCTAGGGGTGGGAAATTCAGCCCCTTATTAGGAGTCTGCCTTCTTCTGTAGTCTCATGAGAACCCAGGAGATTTACATGATTCCCAGCAAAAAAGGATTGTGTCATCTTTGCTCCATCCTGATAGCGCGATACCCTCACTAACAGAGTCCCATCCCATGCTTTCTAGAAGGCGGGCAGGCTTGCTGTTCTCTGCCAGGCTTTGGGACAGGAATATGGGGCTTGGATCCTGGAATCCACCCCCTAATAACCTGTTTTTTTTTTTTTTTTTTAAGATGTATTTATTTATTTTGAGAGAAAGAGAGAGAGAGGAAAAAAAAAAAAAAACACCAGCAGGAAGGGCAGAGAGAGAAGGAAAATCTCAGGCAGACTGTGCTCAGTGCAGAGCCCGACTTGGGGCTCATCACGGGGGCTCCATCTCACCACCCTGAGATCACAACCAGAGCCGGGTGCTTAACCGACTGTGCCACCCAGGCACCCCAATAGCCTGTTTTTCTATACGGCTCTTCCTGTCTTCCTTATTGAGCTGAGAGGGGTGTTCATAGGATAATAGAAATGATCTCACTCATACTTGATTACACACCCTCTTCTTTTTGGCCAAGAAAGTGTCTCATTTGTTGACTAATCCATCCTTTCTCCACTTATTTGAGATTCTATTTTTAATCATATACTAAAGTCTTTCATATGCATGGATAATTGGGAGATTTTAAAAATTCAATTCTGTTTTAAGAATCTTTCAGTTTCAATTCTGTCCATACAGTGCCGTATTATTTTAGCCTGATCGTGCATTTTAATATCCAACAAAGCAAACTTCTTACCACTCACTTTCAAACACGTAAATATGAATCCTTCCACGTGAACTTTAGATTCCCTTTGCCAGATTCTAAAAGTTGGTGTTTTGCTTTGGGATTTTCTTCAACTCCTACTTTAACTTGAGAGTAAGTGATATCTTTACCATCCTTAGTCTCCTCAAAGAATTGAGTGGATCTCAGTCTATTTAAATCCTCAGTTACAGTCTCTTAAAATTGACTCCTAAATATTTTTATTGCTACCGTGAGATATTTTTCCTTTGTACTTCAACTGGTTATTGCTCTACATGGAAACCATTGGGACGTATCTCTGTATAGAAACCAGCCACTTTCTAAATTCCCTTTTTCCCCCATTCTAGCTTTATGGGGTTATAATTTCCAGACAGTAAAATCCACCCCGGGGAGTACAGCTTGATGAGTTTGGCGAGTGTAGAGTTGTGTGACCACCATCGCAATCACAGTATAGAACATTTCCGTCACTTTTTGACAGAGGTTTCTCCCGTCCCTTTGCAGATGTCCCCCATGCTGACCTCTGGCACCGGGAAATGCTGATCTGCTTTCTTGTCATTAGCGGTTGACTGTTTCAGGAATTTCATATACATGAAATCATGGAATATGTAGTCTTTGATTTGGCATAAATTACTGAATATTATCGCACTACAGAGATGCATCCCAATTTACTTATACATCAATCCGTTAATGAACATTGGGGTTGTTTCTAGTTTTTGACTGTTGTAAATAATAATGCTGCTATGAGAATCTGCTTACAAGTCTTTGTGCGCACGTATGTTTTCATTTATCTGCGGTAAATAGCCAAAAGTGGATTTTTTTTTTTTTTAAGATTTTATTAAGTTATTTGAGAGAGAGAGAACATGATGGGGAGAGGTCAGAGGGAGAAGCAGACTCCCCACCAAGCAGGGAGCCTGATGTGGGACTCAATCCCGGGACTCTAAGATCATGACCTGAGCCAAAGGCAGACACTTAAGCAACCGAGCCACCCAGGCACCCCAGGGAGTGGATTCTTTAACCAGGGTAACAACTGCCAAACATTCTGCATGGTGGCTCTGCCACTGCCATTCCCACCGGTGACATGTTACACTTCTGGCTCCTTCACGTTCTCACCAGCACTTTGTGTCTCAGTTATTCTGGCTATTGTTACAAAAAATATCATAGACTGGTGGCTTAAAGAACAGCCATATCTCAAGTTTCAGAGGCTTGGCAGTTCGAAATCAGGGTGCCGGTAAGGTTGGGTTCTGGTGATGCCCCTCTTCTCGGCTTGCAGACAGCTGCCTGCTTGCTGTGTCCTCAGGTGGCTGACAGCGAGCCTTGGTCACTCTTCTTCTTCTCCTTTTTTTTTTTTTTAAGATTTTATTTATTTATTTGAGAGAGAGAGAGAGAGAGCATGAGAGGGGAGAAGGTCAGAGGGAGAAGCAGACTCCCCGCAGAGCTGGGAGCCTGATGTGGGACTCGATCCCGGAACTCCAGGATCATGACCTGAGCCGAAGGCAATCGCTTAACCAACTGAGCCACCCAGGTGCCCCAAGTCTCTCTTCTTTTTATAAGGACAACAGTCCCATCACGGGGCTCTACCCTCGTGACATCATCTAAACTCAATTATCTGTAAAGGCCCCACCTCTAAATACCATCACCTTGGGGATTAGGGCTTCAACAGATACATTTAAGGGGACACTTTGTACTAGTATTTTTGTCATTTTAGTCATTCCAGTAGATGCATATGAACAAAACCTACTGTGGTTTGGTTGGCATTTCCATGATGTCTGGTGATAATGTTTCTTTGCCTTGCAAATATCTTCTACTGGGATTTGCCAGTAGAATCTTTTAAATCTTTTTTTTAAATCTTTTTTTTTTAAGATTTTATTTATTTATGTGATAGACAGAGATCACAAGTAGTCAGAGAGGCAGGCAGAGAGAGAGGAGGAAGCAGGCTCCACGCCAAGCAGAGAGCCCGATGTGTGGCTTGATCCCAGGACCCTGGGATCATGACCTGAGCTGAAGGCAGAGGCTTTAACCCACCAAGCCACCCAGGCATCCCCACTCAATTTTTTAATTAAACTTGTAATCTGGAGATAACTGTCCATTCCTCCCAGAGGGATAATACAGAGAGATCCCATGAATGCTCTATCCAGTTTCCCTGGTGATAACTGTTTCTACCCATTCAAAAGGGTGGCCCCAAGTCACAACCACTTTGTGGAGGAGAGTCAGAGGAGCTTTTGTATGATTTGAGATTTTCCTTGCATGGTGTACTTCTTTGAAAAGTCGCTATCCTGTTTGAGCACCGTGTTAATTTGGGGGATGAAAGGCAAAGGCAGCATACATTGCAGGGTTCGTCTTTAGGATATAAGTTCCTGAGGACAGTGGTAGCTCAGTGTCAGACCTGCTAGTGAACTCTTTGGGGCCAGAACCTATGCATTTGTTTCCTCAAAGTAGGTCAAGTGATGGGCAGGCACACGTGACAACAAGGAACAGGGCAACACGTGGAAACTCATGGAAACCCCGCAGAAGCTGAGATGTCGCTGGGCCCTTGGAGGTTGGTGCTGATTCACAGGCAGCTCTGGGTTAAGAAAATTATTACCCACCTCCTAGCTCCTCTCTAGGTTTGCCTCTCTTTCTGTAACTTGCTGGCTTTCTTGCCCCTTATTCTTGCTGTGTCTCCCATAACACCTACTCCTCCTATCTAAGTATGTTCAGTCAGATCGTGTCCTCCCCCCAACAAAACATGCTAGAGTCCTGACCCTCAGTACCTCAGAATGTGGCCCTGCAATTCTGAGGGGACTTTATAGACCTAATGAGGCCATGAGGGTGGGCCTTCATCCAGGATGACTGGTGTCCTTTTGAAAAGGGGAAATTGAGGGACGCCTGGGTGGCTCAGTGGGTTAAAGCCTCTGCCTTCGGCTCAGGTCATGATCCCAGAGCCCTGGGATTGAGTCCCGCATTGGGCTCTCTGCTCGGCCGGGAGCCTGCTTCCTCCTCTGTCTCTGCCTGCCTCTCTGCCAACTTGTGATCTCTGTCTGTCAAATAAATAAATAAAATGTAAAAAAAAAAAAAAAAAAAATTAGGGCGCCTGGGTGGTTCAGTGGGTTAAGCCGCTGCCTTCGGCTCAGGTCATGATCTCAGGGTCCTGGGATCGAGTCCCACATCGGGCTCTCTGCTCAGCAGGGAGCCTGCTTCCTCCTCTCTCTCTCTACCTGCCTCTCTGCCTACTTGTGATCTCTCTCTGTCAAATAAATAAATAAAATCTTAAAAAAAAAAAGAAAAGAAAAGGGGAAATTGGGACACAGAGACACAAACAGGTTCCATGTGAAGAGAAGACTGAAACCACCAAAAGCTGGAGGAAGTTATGGGCCGGGTTCTCCCTCACAACCCTCAGGAGGAACCAACCCTGCTGACACCTCGATCCTGGACAGCCAAGTTCTGGAACCGTGAGACAGCAGACATGACTCCAAGTCGCGCAGCTGGCGGTACCGTGTTACGGCAGCCCTAGCGAACCATTCCCACATGCTTCCTTGTAGCTTTTTATTCATCACGTCCAGTTGTTGGCCTCTCACGACCTCGCCTACATAATTAGTTTTCAGAATCAGTTTGGATTCACTCCTATTTGTCCATTTCTGTTCCAGAGAGCAAGGATTTCCTGGCTGGCCCACTGTGTCCCTTTCTGAATGTGACTTTTGGGATAGGCTGCCTTGTCAGCCAGCAGCCAGCCTGTGAGTTGTCCGCTCTGGAGTCCTGTCATCCCTCCTTGTCCCTCCTTGTCCTCTGCGTCATCACCTGTTGTCAAAGCAGTGGCTGTCACAGTGTAAACTGCAGTTTCCCACAGCCGTCCACTCTCTGGGGACTGGGGGTAGACTTGGCATGGCATGCGTCATGATGGACACATCTAAAGGGATGCCCAGTACCGTGTGTGGAAAGCGAGAAAGCCACCTCAGTCTAGGAAGGGGCAGTAGGGGCCAAGGAGTCCAGTCTCCCCCTTGATATAGGAATTGTACTAGTAACCCAGACAGACTGAAGGTCATCCACCCTTTGCTTGAAAACTTTCAGCCAATAGCATCTTTCCAGAATGATATGGCTCTAGTGTCAAGAATATTCTTACTTAGGGTGAGCTGAAATAGCCTCTTTACGATTTCTCTTGGTTGGTCCTAGCTGCGCCCTCTGAGTCCCCTGGCTACCCTACCCAACAGCGCCCCCTAGTGTCAGTGTCTTCCCACATTTCTCAGGACGTGGGGTTCCTGGTGCTTTGCTGTCCTTGTCCCTCACCTTCACCCATGCCACAAGTTGCCTTTTAAGTGCAGTGGATTGTACTCAGCACTGTTCCAGAACGGTCTGACCATTATTCAAGAAGCCTGGGCCAGGGAGGAGAGTCAGAAAAAGTACAGGCTTTGGGGTCTAACAGAGGCACTCTCGAAAGCTGGCTCTGCCGTTTACCAGCTGTGAAATTCTGAGCAGTAGTACCTTTTCCCTACCACAACGCTTTCTGTAAGGAGGACGAGAAAGAAGGAAGGAAACCTTTTGTCTATGTTTGCTTATTGTCTTCATACATTTGGGCTGCTATGACAAAATACCACAGCCTGGGTGACTTAAACAGCAGACATGTATTTCTCAGAGTTCAGGAAGCTCGCAGTCCAGGATTCGGGCTGTCATCGTGTCAGGGGAGGGCTCTCTCCTTGCTCTGAAGGTGGTGACTTCTTGCTGTGTCCTCTTGGTGGAAGACGCTAGGAAATCTCCCTGGAGCTTCTGAGAGAGTCACCGATCCCATTCAGGTGGGCTCTACCCTCGAGAGCTGAGTACCTCCCAGAGGCCCCACCTAACATCATCATCATCTTTGGGAGATAGAATTTCAACACATGCTTGGGTGCTGCACATTCAGACCAAAGCACTTATCCATGAGGTATGGAAACAGTATTTTCTTCAAAGCATGGTGGTGAGGATTAAGTCAAAGTTTGTCGTTTAGGGCAGTGCTTCTCAAATTTGAAAGTCCCCAGGGAAATTTAACAATGTGGATTTGATTCTGTAAGTCTAGGTCTGAAATTCTGCGTTTTTAACAAGCTCCTGAGAGATGCCCACGTTGGGGTCCATGGATCACATTTGAATAGCCAGGATGTAGGACACTTGGCGTGGTGCCTGGCACCCAGCAGTGTTCAGTAAGTGCTGATTCTGTCTTTGACTAGCGCTTTCGTGACCCTTCTCACAGTACTCCATACCAGGATTAACTTTTAATTTCCATCCTGTCCCCATATAATAAAGTGACAAAGCACTTGTCCAACTAAGATGAGCTTTAGAAAGTTTCCTTTCAAATCCTTAATCAGAGAAAAAACAGTCTTGGTGGAGAAGGGTATGTTCTTAAAACAGGAGAGATGTTTTCAAGTTCTAAACCAAACACTAAGCCTCCATCATGTAGGAACAATAGCACTTGTGTGCCTATTCCATCCCTGGAGTTCTGAAGAGGCCAGCACTGTCCCCTGAATACCAGGCGACAGCCCATCTGCGCGGCAGGTTCCAACAAACAGGAGGCGTCATGTCATTAAGGGGACGACAGCTGGGCAGCCTAGATTTATGAAGTCACTAACGCCTTGTCATTGAGGTGCTGTAGGAGGCTGAAGCAGCTGATCCTTCCAGAAACAATGATGGGTGCTGTTGCCATGACATGGAAAAATCAAGTCTGATTAGGCTGAGATTTTGTGAGTCTGAATAGAAAATGCTAATAAATTTTGACAGGATTTATGTAGTGGTTCTGTCCTATTCCACTTTATTCTCCCACTCTTAATAATGAATGTTGTGCTGTTTTCTCTGGTTCTTCATTCAAACAAGCTAAAAAACAAAAGGCTTGCAGAAACATTTGAATACAGATTCAGCCTTCACAAATACCAACATAAATTACCAAAAAAGAAAAAAAAGGATTCTTTTTCCTTTTTATTTCTAGAAAGCCTTTTTTACCCCACTAAATTTTCCTTCAAGGGTTGAAATGAGTAAATTGTTTTGCATTTTCTCTAAAGTGGTCATTGAACTACAGAGAACAGTAGCTTGTCTAGCCCAGCCTTTTTGTTTTTGTTTTTAATCTGAGCTTTGACTGGTAGTTGTCTAACAGCCTCCAAAACACAGTTACTAAAATTACATGTCGAGAACACCTTGAATGAAAAAATGACCCTGCTGTTGTTACTTTTATTTGCTATGACACAATGTAGCATTTAAATTGATTTTGTTTGCAGCTCAATTAACTACAGTCCAATCCTTCTATCATTAGAGCCTCTGATAGGAATTTCTGAATGTTTTTAAACCAAAATTGCTGATCCACAGAACTTGAAAATTTATTTAAATAAACAAACGTGGTAAAATTTTCCTCATCACCCTGGGGGTTTATAGTTGAAAATGTAATAGCAGAAAGAAAATATTTTAAATATTTATGGCTCCATAACAACATATACAAGTTGTTTTTTTTTTTTTTTTTAAGATTTATTTTAGACAGAGTGAGCAGGGGGAGGGGCAGAGGGAAAGGGAGAGAATTTGAAGCCAACTCCACACTGAGTGCAGAGCCCATCGCGAGGCTCAGTCCCATGACCCTGAAATCATGACCTGAGCCAAAATCAAGAGTCAGACTCTTAACTGACTGAGTCACCCAGGAGACCACATGAAAAGCTTCTCAAGGGCTGCCATGAAACTCACCAGTAGTGTCTCAGGAGAATGAGATTGGGGATCAGGAGGAAAAGAGTTTTACCTTTCACTTTATACCTTTTCACTTAAAAAAAAAAAAACAAAACAAAGCTTTTAGTAATGTATCCCTTTAATAATATTTTTAGTATTTAAAATAGTCCAGGTATACCGCCAGAAGAAATGTCGTAGAATTATCCTGTGATCCAACAAGCCCACTTTTACATAAATATCCAAAGAAATTGAAACCAGGAACTTTGATACTTGCACGTAGCAGTTCTTTTCACTGTAGCCAATCAACAGATGAGTAGAGGAACAAAATGTGATGGGCACATGCAATAGAATATTAGTCAGCCTTACAAGGATAGGAAATTCTGGCCCAGGCTACCACACCGGGAAGCTGGCGGACATGATGCAGAAAAATATACCAGTCCTGAAGACGCAGGTCCTGTGATTCCACTTACGGGAGGGACCTAGAGCAGTCCTGTGCGTGGAGACAAAGTGGAGTGTGTCGGGGCTGGGGGTCGGAGGAGAATGAGGAGCTATTGTTTAATGGGTTCAGAGTTTCAGTTTGGGAAGGGCTCAGTTACAAAGGTGGGTGATGGTGACAGTTGCCTAAGGATATGAAAGTACTTACCACTGCTAACTCATGCACTTAAAATGGTTAAAATATGTATGTTTTACTATAATATATTTTTTAAATTTATATTCTTTGGGGGTGAGGGGGAGAAAGCCAGGCGGGGTCCTCTGGACAGAGGAGCAGCTCATGTACAGGCCTGGAGGAGTGGAAACCAGCATGAGGTCTTCTGAGAACACAAGTGCAAGTGCCCTCTGCCCTCGTGAGAGCGCCCAAGGGGAGGGGCAGGGGCCGTCACTGTTGGCTCCAGTACTGGGCAGGGCAGAGTCTGGACCCACCAGGCCTCATAATGTCCTGCCCTCCGCACCCCGGGGCTACCATCCCTATCCTTCCTTCCACCTCTCAGCCTGCCTGCCAAGGCCCTACCCTAGGCCTGCCTCCTCCTAGAAGTCTTCCTGACTGTCCCAACTGCTGGACCCTCATCTTTTTCCAATTGGTGTTGTCCAGCTAGACAAACTCTCTGAGGCCAGGACCCAGCCTATTCTAAATTTTAAAAAAGGCAAGGTGGTGGTGGGGAGGTGTGCCGGGTGGCTCAGTCAGTTAAATATCTGCCTTCAGATATCAGACTGTGATCTTGAGGTCCTGGGATCGAGTCCCGCATTGGGCTCCCTTGCTAATCGGGGAGTCTGCTTCTTCCCCTTGCTCATGTTCTCTCTCTCTCTCTCTCTCTCTCTCTCTCAAATATATAAATAATCGTTAAAAAAAAATAGTCCTGGCAATTGATTAAAAAATGGTATTCAATTAGTCATGTTATTCTTTTTTCCATATCTCTTGTTTTACCTGCCTGGCTTTTTAATTAATTTTTTTGAGGGGGAAGGTAACTGTTGATTTGCACATAGTTGTAAGTTATAATACAGAGAGAACCCATGTACACTTTGCTTAGCTTTCCCCAACAGTAACATTTTCCAAACCTATAGTATAACATAGTATAGTGTCATAAGCAAGACGTTGATGCAGTGCACTCATCTTACTCAGATTTCTCTAGATCCACTTGTGTGTATGCATGCGTGTGTGTGTGTGTATTAATTTCTGTACCATTTTACCAACTGGGTAGGTTCAAATATCCGCCACAACAGGATACCAGATAGTTCCAACACCACAGGGATCCCTAGTGTTTTCCTTTTGAATCCACTGGCACTTGCCCTTCCCCCATCTCTTTCAACCGCTAATCCCTGACAACCACTAATGTGTCCTCCATTTCTAAAATGTAACATTTCAAAAAGTTTTATAGAAGGGCGCCTGGGTGGCTCAGTCAGTTCAGCGTCTGCCTTTGGCTCAGGTCATGATCCCAGGGTCCTGGGTTCAAGCGCCATGTCAGGCTCTCTGCTGGGGGTGGGGGTGGAGTCTGCTTCTCTCTCTCCCTGCTGCTCCCCCTGCCTGCACTCTCTCTCCCTGTCAAATAAATAAATAAAATATTTTTCTAAAAAGTGTTATATAGGGGCGTGGGGGGGGGGGCTCAGTCGTTCAACATCTGCCTTTAGCTCAGGTCATGATCCTGGTGTCGTGGGATCGAGCCCTGCATCAGGCTCCCTGCTCAGCAGGAAGCCTGTTTCTCCCCTTCCCCCTCCCCCTGTTTGTGTTCCCTCTCTCGCTGTGTCTCACTCTGTCAAATAAATAAATAAAATCTTTTTTAAAAGTGTTATATTAAAGGAATCAGAGAGTATATATAATCTTCAGAACTGGCTTTCCTCACTCGGCAAATTCCTGGCGATCTATCCAAGTTGTCGGTCAAGTGTATCAATGTTTGGCTCCTTCTCATTGCTTGGAAGTGCTCCAGTACGAATGGACTGAGGTTTGCTTAAGCATTCGCCTGCTGAAGGGCATCAAGCTTTAAGCTATTACACACAAAGCTGCTGTGGACATTTGTGTGCTCGCTTTTGTGTGAACATAAGTTTTTATTTTTCAGGGCCAGGTACCCAAGAGTGCAATTTTGGGGTCCTATAGTAATTGCATATTTTGTTCTAGAATAAATGGACGGACTCTGTAGTTTCCCAGAACGGTACCATTTTAATCCCACCAGAAGAATGGAAGTGACCCACATCCTTATCAGCATTTGTTGTGATCACTACTTTTTTATTTTATCCATTCTGATAGGTGTGGAGTCCTAATTCATTGTGGTTCTCATGGGCATTTCCCTGACTGCTAATGATGTGGAACATCTTTTCAAGTGTGTGTTTGCTGCCCGTAGACCCTCTTTACTGAAATGCCTCTTCATTTCTTTTGCCCATTTTCTAAATGGATTGTTTGCATGTTTGCTGCTATTGTTTAACTCTGTTATCCCCCACTACCTTCCCCCTTCTTTTATTTCTTATTCTTTCAGTAAATATTTGTTAGCATGTACCATCTATCAGGCATTTGGAATACAGAGAGAAAAGACAAAGACTTTGCCCTAAAGGAACTGACGGTTTTGAGGAGGGAACAAGTAAGCAGTGGGGTTCTGTATAGGAAAGACACCTACTTTCTGTCAAGAGAATCACTGAAGCTTCCTGGAGGAGGCAGCATCTGATCAGCAGGGGAAGGCATGAATATGTTTATTACACTTGACATGGATTACAGTTGACACTTCAACATCGTGGGTTGTACGCACTGGTCCACTTATACATAGATTGTTTTGATAAAGGTAGTACAGTACTGTAGGTGTATTTGCCCTATAATTTTCTTAATAATTGTTTCTAGCTCACTTTATTGTAAGAATACAGTACATAATACATATAGCATATAAAATATGTCAATTGACTGTTGATGTTATCAGCCTTCTAGTTCAGTAGTAGCCATTTGTAGTTAAGTTTTTAGAAAGTCAAAAATTATATGTGGATTTTTGACTTCACGGGGGTTGGTCCCTGGGTTATTTGAGAGTCAACTGTATACTGCCATTACATTTGAGACATTAATATAGTAAGAAGCATATGATGCCTTCTAAAAGCCCCTCCGGGTATCTTTCTAAGTAATTCATTATGGGAACTTGTCATAAATTCAAGATTAGCAAACACTGAACACAAAATACCATCCTGGGTTCTTGAAGATTCTAAGATAAGACAGCACCCTAGACCCCAGAGATGTATGATCTAATGAGCACTGGAGATTCATAACCAGCAGACAGTTGATCACAGAAGCACGCATTTAGTAACACAGTAGAGTGAGGAACTATCACTAAGAGGTTGGGAAGATTTCTTCGAAGAAGGAGAGTTTGAGTTGGCATTTGAAAAAGGAGTAGAACTTGAACAGGTAGATATAAAAGGGACAACATTTGTACATTCCTAGGTCCCTGCATGGTGTAGATTGCCAGATCCCCTTCTTGCTCTTACCCACAGAGTTGCTTCTGAGGAAGGGTCCTGGACCTAATGTCAGAGTCCATGTTTCACTGATGGCTCCAGCTGAAGAGATTGCTAGTGGAAGTCGTGTCTAGTTTTAGGATGAGATCCACAATCTAATTTTAGGCTGTCTTTCATCTTACAGATAGAGGGACTAAGACCTACAGAGGATCAAATTCAGCCCAGCCTTATTGCTCCTGCTGGCCAGGCCAGTGGATATGTTTTGTCTAGAAAGTCCCCAGCCCAAGCCAGGGAAATGGTGTGGATTTCCTGCTATGTCTCTGCTAAAAATAAAAAATTGATTGGTGAAAATAAGGTGTTACACAGTGGATGGGAAGTACTTTTTATTTTAAAACATTGCTGTTTATCTCCTTGTAATTTGTTTAAATCTCCCTTAAAGGATAAAATTTTTACATGTACTCTGAGGTAAGCCACATTTACCAAGTAAGTAACTTACAAAGTGTCCAGAAAAGACAGAACAAACCAACTTTAAAGCTTCTGTTTAGCGGAGATGAGCATATGTAAGAAGCTGGAAGATATTAATGAGATGGGGAGAAAGTCGAGTTTCTTCTCTCAATATGAGCAAAAGAAAGGCAATTACAAACTGTAACATAAACAAAAATATTTTGTAAGAAAGTCATGGCACAAATGTGTAGCAAACTAAAATATAGCTTGGTTTTCAGAAATGCGTAAGTGTACTAAAGGATATTCCAGCTGCCACATTCTTCTTAAATGACACAAGTCAGAATACTGGATCGGCAGAGAAAGAAGTTGTAGCCCTTTGCAGTGAATGACATTTACCTAATCACCCTATTATAAGTGCTGTTGACTTTCAGCTTTTAGAATCCACATAAAATAGGAAGACAAATACGTTTACAGAACAAGAATGGAAATGTCATCAATCTCAGCAGTGAACAAGCAAAGTAGGCAGAGGCTGAGCTTTGGTAGCGGGGAGGAGAGGAAGAAAGCGTGACAGGGGCGAGCATCCTCATCTTATACACTGGGAGGTCCAGATGCTGTGCAACACTGATGAATGAGGAAGCTGAGGTTTTTAGGTTTACTACTTAAGTTACAAATTTGGTAACTAATGGAAGAATTAAAGAATATAATGTGGCTATTTGAAAGGATTCAGGCACCTGGGTGGCTCAGTCGGTTAAGCGATCAGCTCTTGGTTTCAGCTCAGGTCACGTTCTCATTGTTGTGAGATCAAGCCCTGTGTCAGGCTCCATGCTCAGCACGGAGTCCGCTTGAGAACCTCTCCCTCTCCCTCTGTCCCTCCGCCCCTTCCCTCCTCCCACACACACATTCTTTCTCTGTCTCTGTCTCTCTCTCTCTCAAATAAATCTTTTTTTTTAAAGGGGGGGGGTGCAGGATATGCCACTCTAAACTATGCTGTTTTGGCATATGGATGGTTTTGAGCTGAAGGCTATTGGAAAACAGCAGATGTAGGAAGGCCTCTCTGACCTCCTCCTTTCTACCTAAAATCAGGTCATTAAATTCCCCACAAGAAAAGTGCCTTCCCTGCGCCAGGAAGAGAAGAACATTCTTATCACCAGAGACTGGGAGTCGGTGCTGAAATGGACCTATACACACAGACCTACTAAAATAACCCTTATCTTCCACTGGTTTCCCTCCTATATTTCTTAGTCACTTTCCCACAATTTACTGCCCCCTGGTCCATGCCCCTTTGTCTTGTCACATCTCCAGAATTTATCGTTCTTTGTGTGAAAAAGTATATAAGCTTTTGGGCCTAACAACTTCTTTGGGTCTTGTTTTCCTTTTAAGGACTCCCGTGTACGGGTACAAATAGTAAATCAAATAAATATGTGTGCTTTCCTCCTGTTAGACTGTCGTGTCGCTTAATTCTTGGGCCAGCTACAGAGTCTAAGAGGGCAGAAGGAAGTTTTCCTCCCCTACGATATCAAAAAACTGAAAAGTAGAGAAGTGGAGGGGAGACGTAAGTTCAATCATAATCTTTCAGATTGGCAGTCAGTTGAGAATATCTAAAGAAATAACTGTGTAGGGGTGCCTGGGTGGCTCAGTCGTTAAGCATCTGCCTTTGGCTCAGGTCCGGATTCCAGGGTCCTGGGATCCAGCCCCGCATTGGGCTTCCTGCTCGCCGGGTAACCTGCTTCTCCTTCTCCCTCTCCCCCTGCTTGTATTCCCTCTCCCTTTGTCTCTGTCAAATATATAAAATCTTAAAAAAAAAAAAAAAAAGGAAGGAAGGAAAGAAAGATGAAAGAAAGAAATAGTTTAAATATATTGCATTAGGATGATGATCCACAGAACTAAATACAGCAGAGACTCTGAGTGATGAGCTCTGGGAAGTAGTATAATAAGTGAGCAGGGATTAGGCAGAGATATAACTTTAATGTATTATAAACAATTGCATTAGTAAAAAGAAATAGGAAAAAAAGTTGTAGTGACCGGCAATAAAAGTTGTTCAAAGGAGCAACATGACAATTAGATACCCCAGGGAATTCTAATTAATTAGTTTTGAGATTTAAGCAAAGAAACACTTCAGCGATAGGAAAGTACTCAGTGTAGTTGCAGCTGTTTCATTACCTAAAATTTAAAATGTAGCCTGTAAGGATTTTAATTTTCCTAAATTTGTCCTTGTGCAGGAAAAAGAACTAGTTCAACTCTGACATAGATATGTGAATGCCACTTTTGCTAAAAGAGATCCTGGCTGTTTTTTGAGATGAGACAAAAGGAACTGTCTTGAGGTATTTCTCAAAGATGTAAAATCTCTGGAATAATCCAGAATTTAGCTCATTTAATATAATATTTAAGCTCTTTCCTTGTGCCAAATTTTTGACGTATTTTTCCCCATAAGAACACACCTCTGGTTTTTATAATGCCAATCATTGGAAAACAGCATTTATTAGATAAACATTCCCTTTGGACATATCTGTTTGCAAGGGCAGGGGCGGGGGGGGGGGTAGGGGGGCCGGGCTCCAGGCTCACACCTCGCGCGCGCGGTCTTGGAGGTGTCCTGGGCAGAGGGCATGGACCAGGATGTGGGCTCCTGGGGGTGCCACCACGCATCTGGGGTGCCATCCTGTGGCTGTGATGTTAAATTAGAACCTGTATTCATTTTCTTCTCTCCAGGAAGGCCCTTTTGTCTACTTGTCTTTTGTAGGAAACATTGCAGATTCCGAAGGCTTGATTGCTTCATTGTGTAAGTAATTTAAAATGTTTGCATTTGGAATATTTGAGGAGATTAATTGCAAGTGTGGCTGCCAATTAAATGAGTACCTGTAGCACAAATTGTAGGATTTCATTTATATGAAATGTCCAGAGTAGGTGAATCTCTAGAGACAGACGGTGGATTAGTGGTTGCCTGGGACTAGACTTGGGGAGGGGAGGGGGGCAGGGGGTGGAGAGTGAGCGACTGGTTAACGGGTTTGGGTTTCCTTTGGGGAATTAATGAAATGTATTACAATTTCATTCTGATGATTCAGATCTGCGAATATACTAAAACCCACTGAATTATACTTTTTAAATGGGTGAATTATATGACACGTGAGTTATATCTCAGTAAAGCTGTATATTAAAAATATGTTTATGGGGCACCTGGGTGGCTCAGTGGGTTAAAGCCTCTGCCTTCAGCTTAGGTCATAATCTCAGAGTCCTGTGACTGAGACCCACATGGGGCTCTCTGCTCAGCAGGGAGCCTGCTTCCTGCCCACCCACCCCCACCCCCTACCCGGCCACCTGCCTCTCTGCCTACTTGTCATCTCTCTCTCTCTCTGTCAAATAAATAAATAAAATCTTTTTAAAAATGTGTTTATAATGCAGATTGAAGGGTCTGCAGTATTTAAACTGGGTGTTTTTCTTTACTTTCAATATCAACCTTCACTTTATCAAATATATATATGACGTGTGTGTGTGTGTGTGTGTGTGTGTAGTCTTGCAAATAATTTCCCCAACTCCTCCTGCTCTGCAGAGATATTACCTCATTTTGCCTACCTTCTTCCTGCTACAGTAAATCAGTCAACTTTCCGTCAGTTAGTATTGACTTCCTCTTGTGAACTGTGTCAAATCTGACAAACACGTGAGCCAGGCAACAATAGGGTCCTTTGCCACCATTATAGAATTGCCTTATGCAAGGCAACTTCTTTCAGATTTTGCGTCTGGAACTCTGCATTGTTTATCTCATTTCTCCCATAATTCTGGAATCAGGCCCTCCAGCCAGGACCTGTGTTGGGACTGCTGTTCATCACTCGTGTTAGGAAACTTCGAGAGAATCGAGGCAGCTACCATCAGTGCTTCTCAAAGCAAAACGCGTGTCATTTCTGAGGCCTGTCAGGTCCTGGCCAGTGGTAGCTCAGGGAGGCTGAGCCCCGGCCTCAGCAGTGAAGTGCTGCTGTTCACTTTCGTGTGTGTAATGGGATGAGTGGGCCAGATCAAACTGTACCCAAGAGCTGCAGGGGACGCCCAGAGGCCGGAGGACCAGCCTAAGTCATTGTCTTTCACCCTGGCTGCTTGGCCAGGCATCAGAGAAAGCAAAGAGCCCAGCATTAGCCCAGTCCCTTGAAATGCAAATGTCTGACATGATCTTTGTCAGTCGTCCTCAGTTTACATTATCTGCCTTAAAAAAAAGTAAAAACTCATTAATGGTGTGTCCTTTATTAAGAAGATGAAAATCCACTAGATAATGTAAAATCCATTAGATAATGTAAATTTCTCGGACATTAAAGTGGACCAGATTGCCTTGGACTCTTGTCAAAATACAGATTCGGATTCAGAGGGGCTACGGGGAAGCCTCCCAGATGTTGATCTGCGGGCTGTCCTTTGACTCACCAGGATGTAGAGCTGGGCTATAACCATTACACGGACCCTGTTAAAGAAGAATTATTCATGACGCTTCTTTTTTTTTTTTAAGATTTTATTTATTTATTTGATAGAGATCACAAGTAGGCAGAGAGGCAGGCAGAGAGAGAGAGGGGAGGAAGCAGGCTCCCTGCTGAGCAGAGAGCCCGATGTGGGGCTCGATCCCAAGAGCCTGAGATCATGACCTGAGGCGCCCCTATTCATGACACTTCTAAAAGATGATGAAGAAGAATTTACTCAGGAGGTACCCCTACAGGGGAGTCTTAGGGGTAGGGAAACGAGATCGGGCTCAACTCCAGATGCACCCAAGGACAAGTGGAGCTTTATGGCCAGAAAACAGGTGGGATCCGTAGATGGAAAATTACTAAGAAGAAACATCAAGAGTGGGGACCCTTAATAGACCAACTCAACAGGATTCATGCTGCAGGCAGGCCAGGATGATAGGATATGACATGGAGGGTAAGGAACTTGATCAGGTATCAAGAGTAATCAGGTATCTGCACCCCCATGTTCATGGTAGCATCATTCACAGTAGCCAATGTGTGGAGACAACCTAAGTGTCCATCGACGGATGAATGGATAAAGAAGTTTGGAGGGGGGATTGTGCATATGTGTGTACACACGCACACGTGCATGTGCACAATGGAATAGTATTTAACCATTAAAAAACAAACAAACAAAAAAACAAGAAACGCCTCCATTGTGACAACATGGTTGGAACTTGAGGGCATTATGCTAAGTGAAACAAGCCAGACAGAGAAAGACAAATACTGTATAACCGCACTTCTATGTGGAATCTTAATTTTATTTATTTATTTATTTTAAAGATTTTATTTATTTATTTGACAGACAGAGATCACAAGCAGGCAGAGAGGCAGGCAGAGAGAGAGGAGGAATCAGGCTCCCCGCTGAGCAGAGAGCCCGATGCGGGGCTCGATCCCAGGACCCCAAGATCATGACCTGAGCCGAAGGCAGCAGCTTAACCACTGAGCCACCCAGGCGCCCCTGGAATCTTAATTTTAAAAATGCTCAGACTCCTAGAAGAAAAGATGGGATTGGTGGTTACCAAGGTGGGGGTTGGAGATTGAGGAAACTGAATAAAGGTGATTAAGTACAAACTTGCATTTACGAGATGGTAAGCACTGAGGATATAATGTACAATATGATGGCTGTAGTTACCACCGCTGTAAGTTATCAAGAGAATGGATCCAAAGAATTCTCATCAAAAGGAAGAACACACCATTTTCTCTTGTTTTTCTATCTATATGAAGAATGTATGTTTGCTGAACTCATTGTAATCATTTCATGATCTATGTAAGGCACATCATCGTGACGCACACGTTAAACTCATATGGTGCTAGGTGTCAGGGACGTCTCAGTAAAACTGGGGGGAAAATGTGAGCAAATACCAAGAATGGAGGACTTTTGCTACACTGACCCAGTAGGACTCTTGCTGGAATCGGGATAAGTGAGCCAAGGACAGAGCGCTAGGTGGGGGTCTCGTCGAGGAGAGGGCTCCGAAGAGCCTGACTCAAGCTGGGTCAAGAAGACAGACTTTGTCACCCCTCACCTTCTCCTTATCTCCGCTATAAGGATGAAGGGCCCAGCCATGGGAGACTGGGATCCTACTCCAGACTTCAGTGCATCTTTCCCTCTAAGCCTCTGTCGGAGCCTGGCGTCAGTCACAAAATAAATGATATCGATTCCATCGTTAGGCTTTTGAATGCTCTGCTTGCCCTTTTGCTGTGTGGGTGTTTACTCAGCAAAGAAACGGCTAGAGTTGACCAGCAAAGGCTTGAGGCACTGGGACTGTCTCGCTCTCTGGCATTCACCTCAGCCCCATGCGTGCATGGACACACACACACACACACACACACAGTCTCCTTCAGCTCTGCTGAGTTAAACATGATTTTAGACATACCGTGTTCTCTCCACTCCAGGCCTGTGCCTTGGGCATGCTCCTCCCCGAAACACCCTACCCTTCGCCCAGTGCTCACCTCTTGTGACATTAAGATCCACTAACATGTGTTGACAGCTGATACAATCCAGAGGGCCTCGCATGGCCTAACCCGCAAGTCGCCTCCCCACTCTGCTTCCTCAGTAGGAGCCAAACGACCCTCCTCATCCCCAGGACCAGACACAGTGCCCGTAGATCCCTGAGGAGCGGGGTTCAGTTCCCTGCCAGCCCTCCGGATTCCTGGGAGAAGCCCGTCCCATCCTGCTGCAGGAACCAGGGCCCGCCCCATCCTCCTGAAGCCCCTCCCGGTTCTTTCCCCAGGCTGTGAGTGTAGGTGACTTGTAAATTACCACCAACCTCATCTGTCCAGTGCCACCTGTTGTGTGTGGCCACCCCCAAAACCTGAGGGTGGGGCTCCCTCCCTCACTGACAGCGGGAAGGAGGAAGTGATCACACCTCACCTCCCTCATGTGGCCCAAGTGTCGCTTTCTCCATGTCCCACGTTCAGTTGCCCTCACTTACTGTGCAGTTTGACCTCAGAATGGGAGCCTCTCGGGGGCCGCCTGTGTCCCCCGTCCTGGCTAATACTGCATTCCCCAGGCCCTGCCCAGAGAGCCTTCCCTGTGCTCCAGAAGCTTTGCTGAATTAAAGAATGAATGAATGGGGTTATTTTTTTTTTCAAAGATTTTATTTGTTTATTTATTTGACAGAGAGAAATCACAAGTAGATGGAGAGGCAGGCAGAGAGAGAGAGAGGGAAGCAGGCTCCCCGCTGAGCAGAGAGCTCGATGCGGGACTCGATCCCAGCACCCTGAGATCATGACCTGAGCCAAAGGCAGCGGCTTAACCCACTGAGCCACCCAGGCGCCCCTGAATGGGGTTATGTCTAAACACCCACTGATCTCTTAGTTCCTAAAACACTGACATTTTATGCTAATGATAATTCCTTAGATTTTTGGGTGCCGTAGTGGGAACATCTCAGGTTTTGTATAGATGGGTTTTCTTTTTAAGATTTTATTTATTTGAGAGAGAGAATGAGCAGGGAGAGGGGCAGAGGGAGAAGCAGGGAGCCTGATGCGGGGCTCCATCCCTGTGATCATGAGGCAGACTTAGCCAACTAACCCACCCAGGTGCCCCTTTATATATGTTTAGATTTAGAGGAAAAACTTGCTTTCACTATTATGTTGTTCTCCAATTGGCTCCTGGCTGGCAGTGGGCTCAGGACAGACAGGGCAGCTCTGCCTGCCGGTGGTAGTGTCTGGCCTTTCAGAATCTCTGTTCAGCCTGTGTCTGTGTCTTTTCTCATTAAATGGCTAATCCTGTTTATTGGCCTTTCTGTGGGGACAGCCTTCATTAGACCCCTTTGTCCCAGGCCCTGAGGGATTGTAACTTGGGCCATTATTAGAGACTAGAGCTTTGTCCTGCTGCTCCAACCAATCAGATAATGTAGCTAATATTTGATCATTCGTGCCTTTTCTAAGTAATGTGAGAACAGTATTGAAAGCCAGAGAAGAGGTGGGACTTTTCATTTTTCACTCTGATCACTTAAGATCTTAGGACCAGGATGTATTACTTTGATAAATTAAAAAAAGAGAGAAGAGGGAGGGAAGAAGGAAGAAAGGAATGGAGGGGGGTAGGATTCTCCCAGGGCACGACTCTCAGACCGGCCCTAAAATGACTTTCTCACTTCATTTTTTCTAGAAGAAACCATCCTGATAATGGGGCCTGGAAACATTTCTTAGGGCATACCCACTCCCTGGTGACCCCAGTGAGGACTTCTGTGGCAGCCGTTGTCAGTGACCCCTGTCTGGACCGAAGCCCCCCCCCCCCCCCCCCCGTGTCCATCCAGGATCCCTTCTGTAGTCCGGGCTGGTCGTTACCATCCCCCACCTCCCTACCGCCCCCCTCGGCGCTCAAGTTCTCTTCAGTTATTCATAAACACTTTTTAAAAAAATAAACGTTTCCTTAATAAAAATTTTCCCACATCTAGATTACATCTACAGTCTTTAGGTCGCAATTTTGAAATAAGGAATTGTAATGCATTTACCAAGATAAGTGTTAAAGATCGTCTTTGCAAAATCTGACCACGTTGAATTAATTTAGGATTCTGCTTATAGTGAAAAGGGCAGGGGCGAAGAGGATGCCCCTTTTTTTAGGAACAAAATCCTTTTACAAATGTCACATGACGTTGTTATTATTACTCGTGTCACCCAGCAAATGTGCTTTAGCTTCAGTCCTCCTCCTGTCTTCTACGAAGGCATTGTGGAGAATGCAGGGGGTGGCAGTTCTTTTTACCTTCTCCTTAGGGGGAAAAAAAGGTAATTTCCACTGACTGTCATAAAAATGGTTGCCAGATGAGTAACAAAATGCATTTCACTTGTAGGGAAAGAATATGGCAAAGCTGATGCAAGATGGCTGTATTTTGACCCAACTATTGTATCTTTGGAAATTCTGACTGTTGTCCTGGATGGGTCTTTGGCAATAGTCCTCATTTATGCCATAGTCAAAGAGAAGTATTATCGGTAAGTGCCCTCCTCCTGGCCTGCTGAAGAGAGGACACACGTGAACTGTCCCAAAGCCCGTGTGGCATTTGGAATAGATTATGAACCATATTTATTTGTTAGATGAAAAGTAGAGTAAAGATGAAAACTGTCCTGTGTTAGGTAAGAATCGTGGTGCCGCCAGGATAATTGCAGATCGTTCAAAATAAAAGCTGAGAAATGGGATCGCAGGGACCAGGTAGTCCCTGTGTAGGCAAGAAAGCGTGAAAAGCATTGGACGATTTTTCACTAATATTTTGGAAAATAAAAGGCTCATGTTTCCATCCCATCCCCCACCCCCAAATCACTCTAGAAAACTCCTATTCCACTTTACACCAAGCAAAGTCTCTTACATAATTTGAAATTAAATACGCAAGATAAACCTTTCCAGAAGCAGGTTGTGGAAGATGTGAGGAAGGCAGAAGAGGGGGGAGAGGAAGGAGGGAGATGAAGACTACCCGCCGGCTGTCGGTCCGATTCTGAGTCTGCAGACTCTTCTGCCCTCTCTCCGGCCCTTTCCCTTCCTCTCCTTGCAGACACAATGACCTAGGGCAAACAGAATGCTATCCTGGGGACGATTCCAGAACCAATGTCAAGTAGGCACAATTGCATTCCATTTTCTAGCATCTTGAATCGAAGAAGTCATGTTTAAAACTTCCATCACAAAATATCAGGTGGAATGGAACCTCCAAGTTCATTGAACCTACCTTTTCCCACCCAATTTTACTTAGATAGTGAGCGGGAGAAATTAAATGTCTTCTTGGTTATCTTGTTATAACTTCAGCTCCATGACCTTGGTTGTAGACTCACTGCTTGCCCCATTTGGTAATTACTTCAACCGTTTATAATGTCTGCACTGTGAGTATTTACAGATGCATGTATCTCGTTTACTGCCCACTGTAGTCTTTGAGGAAGAGACTGTTCTTACCATCCCCTTTTCCAGTAGGTAAAACTGTGGCTTCTAGCAAGATTCGAACCTCAGTTTCTCTTTGTTGGGTGAGGTCTGACCTCAGTGAATCTTCCTAAGAATAGAACAGGATACCCTAGAGGCCTTATTTAACTCTGAGGATAATCTAGAAAGGGCAGTGTTGCCTCTCCCGAGGTTGCATGGGTCTTCCATGAATCAGACTGACTTGCCCCATCAAAGGAGCGCTGTGCAAAACCTGAGGACCGACTTCAGAGAGGTCTTCTGCTGAGGAAGACTGTGTTGATGCTGCCGTCCGAGAAAAGATGTCAGGACTCGGGGTGTCAAGCTGTGCCGAGCTGATGGTTTGATTCCTTGTTTCTTTCTCTCTAACAGGCATTTCCTACAGATTACCCTGTGCGTGTGTGAATTGTATGGCGGGTGGATGACCTTCTTCCCGGACTGGCTTATGGGAAGCCCCAACCTCAACACCAACAATTGGCTCTACTTTGGAGTCTATCTGGTATTTTTCAATAGTGTGTGGGTTCTGATGCCAGGACTGTTACTGTGGCAGTCATGGGTAGAACTCAAGAAAATGTATTACAGAGGAACCAGTTCAGGGAAAAAGTTCCAGTGAATTTTCAAAATCGCAAATGCTGGTATCTTGCTTTATGAGCCGGAAAGGGTCAAACCTTTTTGGTTGGTCAAAATGTAATGCATTCCTTTGTACACTTGCTTTTTCTACTGTTGTTCCTCAACAACCTATTTCAAATTGATTGTATGGTGACAAGTTTTCATTAATTGTTTTTTTTTGTTTTGTTTTTTCTTTTCCCAATTAAATGACAATATGGGGAACAGAGAATACATTTTAACTTGTAATAATAACACGTTTAATTCTATGTTTTCATGGCTAGCATTAATTGTTCCACATTAATAAAACCAATGATCATAGAATACTGTAGAGCCTTGTATTTTTTTATTCCAAGAACATATTGTTGCCTCCTCTCATTTGTCTTTCGGTTACTGAAGTGAAACCAGAGATGAAGTGAATGCCTAGAAAAGTGTCCGGTGCACGTAGACCAGGCACGTGGTAGGTTGTGGTGGTTCTGTAGCTCGGAGAGCTTGGTCTGCATCGTTGTCCCCTCCTTCCAGTCGTCTTCTTATCCTGCAGAGGCTGGAGGCTGTGGTCCTGGATGCAAAACTGGTTTCCCCTTTCAGAAATGCTTCCGTGAGATCTGGAGGGTAAAAGCGTGGAAATCATTTCGACTATTCCTCCCTTTTCTCCTGTTTACTGATTTATTTACTATTATTATTATTGCCATTTTGTGGTAACATGTAAGGAGTTTTGCCATTTGTGTCCCACCTCCTAGGTACTGAGAGGCAGTTGGAGTTGGGGCACGAGCATGAGGTGTTTGTGGGCTGAGTCGCTCCAGTGGTGGCCTCTTTGGTATTGTCTCCCTTGGGGGTGGGTTCGTTCTGTGGGCATCTGGGAGTCCTTCCTAGAAGCTTAGCCAAGTACCTGCCCTCGAAACCTCTTAGTGAATTTTGTAAGCACCTCATTTCCTGGGCTAAATCCTCCTCAAATCTCCTAAAGGGACTTCTCTTCTCCACCAGTGTATCTTGACAATGGTATTTGTTGAATATTGAATAAGTAGAGCCAGACAAGTTTGAGGAATATTATATTATATTATCACAGTAAAGGCTTTAGAAGTCCTGCTAATAAAGGAACTTGATGAACTTGTTGAACCCCACTCTTTCCCGCCATATTTACCAGACCACTTTAACAAGCGCGACGGTATTTCGTGGAACAGCAGTTAAGGAAGCACTGAGCAATGCAGTATCGCATCCATGAAATTAAAAGCAAACCAGTTGTCAATAAAGGTTTAAAACATAAAATACCATTTACTATGGTATCAAAACATTCTAATATTTAGGAAAACTGAAAGATGTACAAGAAAATAAACTATAAAATATTATTGAGAGAATTATATAAGATCCAAATACGTGGAGTGATAGGCCACCTTCAGATTTTAGAAGGCTCAATATTGTAAAGAAGTCAGTTCTCCCCAAATTGATATATTGATTCAATCTCATCCCAATCAAAATCCCAGAAAATTTTTTAAAAATGATTATTAAGAGGGGCACCTGGGTGGCTCAGTGGGTTAAATCCTCTGCCTTCGGCTCGGGTCATGATCCCAGGTTTCTGGGATAGAGCCCCACATTGGGCTCTCTGCTCAGCAGGGAGCCTGCTTCCCTTCCTCTCTCTCTCTGCCTGCCTCTCTGCCTACCTGTGATCTCTGTCTGTCAAATAAATAAATAAAATCTTAAAAAAAAATTATAATTAAGAAGTTGATTCTAGGGACGCCTGGGTGGCTCAGTTGGTTAAGCAGCTGCCTTTGGCTCAGGTCATGATCCCAGTGTCCTGGGATCGAGTCCCACATCGGGCTCCTTGCTCAGCGGGGAGCCTGCTTCTCCCTCTGCCTCTGCCTGCCATTCTGTCTGCCTGTGCTCGCTCTCTCCCTCTCTCTCTCTCTGATAAATAAATAAAATCTTTAAAAAAAAAAAAAAAAAAAGAAGTTGATTCTAAGATGTTCTAGGGGAATGATATACCAAGGGCTAGGAAAGCTAGGACAACATTGTGGAAGACCAGAGTTTGGGGCACCTGGGTGGCTCAGTCCGTTAAGCTCTGACTCTTGATTTCCACTCAGGTCATGATCCCAGGGTCCCGGGTGGAACCCCACGTTGGGCTTCAGGCTCAGTGGGCAGTCTGTTTGGGGTTCTCTCTTTTCTTCTCCCCCTGGCACTCCCCCGACTCGTGCGAGCTCTCTGTCTTTCTCTTAGGTATATACCTTACAGAAATGCTTGCTTTGTGCACCAGAATGGCAGCATTCATTTAATAATCCCAAACTGGAAACAACCTACATGATTATATTGTGATACAGATATACAAAGGATTACTATACAATGAAATTTAACAACTACGTCACTCATAACAACAGGGATGCATTTCCCAGACATAATGATAAATGAAAAAAAAAGACTAAAAGAATACATATTGTAGGATTTTTGTTTATAGAAGGTCCAAAAACCAAGTCAAACTGTGGTGTTAGAAAACCTGGTAAAGGCTGCCTTTGGGGAAGATGGTTGGCTGTGGTAATGGGGGAAGTTATGAGGGGATTACCAGGAGATGCTGGTCATCTGTTTTTTTCATATGCGTGATAGTTACAATTTGTGATAATCCAGCTATACGCTTATGAATGGTATGCTTCTCTCTATATATGTTCTACCTCAGTTTTTTAAAAGTTGATTTTTAAAAACCCTGGCACGAAGACCTGGAAACTGTCTCCAGTGGGCCACCATGAAGAGAACACCGTGTCCTTGACTGTAGGTTTAGGATAATGGGCTGTTTCTAAGGGTGTCCCTGATGTGGGCTGAAGGCAGGATGCCAGAGGGAATCTAAAAGCCTTTCCATGAGGGATTACCTAGTTGTTTCCGGGACTTTGCTCTCTGCTGACCTGGCTCAATCCGAGGGTAAACAGAGTAGAGAAAAAATGGATGGGCTACAGAACCCGCAGGCAGCCCTGAAAACATGATGTCTCTCAACAGAATTTTTGCTGAGTGTTGATTGGGAGAGAAATGGGGATTATAGACTTTGACAGGAACTTGGAGTGCAGATACGTGCTGCTGCCAAAGGAGGACAGATCGAAATGTTTTCACAATGAAGGGAGTTGGGGAGACATTGGTGTCCCGGTGTGAAAACCTAACAGATCAGGGTAGATAGAAGCCCTCTCCCCATCAGAGAGAGTTGGAGACAAGGTATAAAATACTCTATTTCATTGATCCTAAAAACAGATTTTTTTCCTGCATATTTTTAAATTTTTAACTGATTTTTTTATTATGTTATGTTAGTCAGCAGTATTTTAATATTCCAAAAATTAGAATGTGTTGTACTGTGCCATAGTTAGTTGGCAGGGCCTTTTCATTTTCTTTCGAAGTATGATGTATCTTATAATTGATGGTATCTCAGATCCAGTTAAATAAGTCACTACCTTCAGTGTTGCTCCTTCAAGCCTCAGTATCTTGAGCTACTTGGAGTCTGACAGTTCAAAATTTATTGTGGAAGTCTCAATTTTGCTTGGAGCCTTAGGGATCACTTACTTTAATATCTCCCGCCCTTCCCCCCATCCCTTCACATTTGCTGCCTGGGAGCCAACTGTAGAAGGCCTGCTGTGATGAATATATAAAATGATTTGCAGTGGATTACTAATGGCTTATATTGTAAGTAACTAGATTCCTGCAAACAAGTCAGTCTGTCCCTCCCCAGTATTTGCTTACACTGTAAATTTCCTTTGCAAATTCTTCCCTTCCAGATAACTGTTGAGGCAAAGAATCAGCATAACCAATCTCAACTCCCGGTCTGAACGATAGTTTCCTTGTATTTAATTATGTTAATTCTACAGTTCCTGAAGTACTGGCACCCGGGCTCTAGGAAAAGTCTACAGATTGCAGTATGAAAGTGTAAAATAACACCTCGCCAGAGACTGGCTTGACGGAAGACAAAATGCCAAAAGTTGGGGGGAGAAACCTTTGTTTTTCTTTAAAGTTATTATTAAAATCCACAAACTTTTTCTTGTTTGTTATGAAAGCTAGAGTTTGAATGTAAGGATAAATTTATACAGAGAATCACTGGGCAAAGCCTTATATGAAAAAGGTTAACTGTTGCCATCCTGAATTGTAATTAAGTGCCTACAAGGTGCTAAGTAGGGCCCAGCAGCCCTAAGCATAATGTGAACTAACCTCCGGGCTTGTTACCCAGAGCCCTTCTGGAGTGTCTGCACTTTCCTCCCCCACTTAACCACTGCTGGACCCTCCAAGACCCCAGACCTGAAAAAACCCATTTCCCGTCACCAATTCCTTAGGGGAAACAACTCACATCCATTCATTAATATTAAGGTATTAATAACTAACTGATTATACTTTACCCCATTACCCTTCCTGAATGTATTTGAATAAAAAATGTATGACACAATTGATAATTTTGCATTGCCGAAAAATGGAAAATTCAGATACGCATAAAGAAAAAAAATAATTATACCCAGAATCGTCAGGAAGAGCCACTATTACAAATTTAGTTTCTAGTTCTCAAGCTCTTATCTGTGCATGTATTAACATTTTGGGGAGACTTTAACATTTGAAGTAGGACTCTAACACCCCTTCCTTCCTCTCTCCCCCTTGCCCTAACTTATTATCCAAGGAGGATCTGTTCTACATGGACACGCAAAACCAGCTGTGGAGAGTATTCTAGAACATGCCCCCATTCTCGAGAAATGCATGCACTGACAGAGGTGGAGAGGTAGCAGTTTATCATTTATTTTTGGAAACTGCTTTCCGTAGATGCTTATGTTAACACAGATCAAGTTGACATCTTAAAATATTTGACTGGCCACCTCCCAGCTCTTCAAGGGAGGGATCAAGTGTGCTGAGCGTGCTGTGGTGTTATGTCCTACGTGTTTAATCCCTTTCCTTCCAGAAGCCCTCCCTGAGAGTCAGAGGGAAGGACTCTGAATTCTTACAGCCCTTGTCCGTGTCACTTAAGCGGCCCTGGGTGGCCTCATATTGTTATCTTTGGTGTCCATCTTCACAACTCCCAGGAACCTCAAGGCCACACCGAGTCCTAGAACCTTATACTGTCAAGGGGACTTGGGGAGGTACAGTTTATACACAAGGAGGCTCAGAGGGCTTAGCTAACTGCCCAAGGCCACACAGCATCTTAGTGGGGTAGGACCCAGTGTTCTTCCTATCCCAGCAGCGTTAGACATATTCCCAGGAGCTTGCAAGTTATGAAAGTTATTCAATTTTGTTCATTTTTTTTATGATCTAAAAAATTTAGCCTAAGCACCTTTCTGATCCTCTGAGTCTCTCAATCTCTCAATCTCTCATCGCTTGACTTTGTGTTTTGTATATTGTCCTGTTAGTATTTTTCGCTGGTTGGACCAAGTGGTCAGGTGACAGCAGTTAACTTGTATGATGCAGTGGTGTTCCAGGGGGAGGGGCGGTAAAGTAGAGGACGCTCCCCCAGGGCCCCCCACCTTTTCAGATTTGAGCAACAATGCAGAGTAGCACAGTACCTTTCCCCACAAATATGTTTGTTGATAATGGCTTCTCTTTTCTGATTTATGTGACTGTATTTACAGTAAAGAATTGGGGCTATTTTTTTTTTTATTACATATTGGGAATTGGACTGACTTCTGTACCTGGGGGTAGGATCTCATTAGTAAAGAACTGGAGGCAAGAAACAGATCTCACCGGTGTTCCCCTGAGCGCGCACAATTTAAACTGTCTCCATAAATGCAGTGCCTGGCCCCGGCTCAGACCACAAATATTCATGCTCCCTGTTAACAGTGACATCTGGTGGCCCCAGGGTAATAGGACAGCAGTCCAGCGCCTGATCTGTGGATGTTGACGAGATGACCTTATTCTAGATCATAAAGCTGTGGCCTGTCACCACAGGAGCCAACACCCTTTCCCAGGGAGCCCCCCTCCTTCCAGGACACGCTTCTCTCTCATCGCTGCATACCCCGTTGGCACCTGTGGCCCAAGAACACTTCAACGTCATCCCCACTTCCCCAGGGCACTCTCCTGCAGCTCCTGAGCAGGGAGAAGCTATTGATAACTGCCTGGCTGGGAAGAAGTGAACTTACCTGTGGGGCCTTGTCAGCTGCCACTGGCCACGTTAGGCCGGGCCTTGCCTGGATTCTGGTGCTCAAAGTCCAGTGACTTACTGCCTTCCTGGGCAGCAGATGGCCAGAGTATTTTTAGTGTCAGGAGCCTTTAGGAGGTTTGGGTGGGGGTAGAAGGCAAAGATGAGGTCTCGGCTCTTCCCAGGCTTAAGTTCAAAGCCTCCCACTTGTGAAATCTCTTTCCCTAACTTCCTGTGGGCTCCCAGGCTCCTGGCACCGAGGTCTCCGCCTTAGAAACCACGTACTTCTTGCACCTCTTGGCCTTTTTCCTTTTCCTAGTCAGGAGACAGTGGTATCTTTGGGGAGCCTGGGTTGTTTGGTATCTAGGAAAAGGACGGGGTGTTATTACCGCCCTGCATGCATACTTATTCCATTTCAAAGCACTTTTCTGTTCATTGTATGATCGGATCCTTGCAGTGATCCCCTGAACTCCACGGACAGCGATGATCATCTTCCTTCTGTGGCAGAAGAAGCTGACGGAGAAAGACTAGCGATCACCCAAGGTCACAAGGAGGACACGTGCTGGAACCTGAAGCTGGACTGTCCTGGCTTTGCCACCAGCAGTGCTGAGTTCGAACCCACTTCTGCTGCTCACCAGTGCTGGGATTCAGGGCAAGACGCTAACTCCTCTCCTGATCCAGAAACTGAGACTCATGGCACTTGGCACATGTAGTTGTAAGGATGTTTACTAAAATACACAAAAGTGGGGTGCCTGGGGGGCTCAGTCGGTTAAGTGTCTGCCTTTGGCTCAGGTCATGATCCCGGGGTCCTGGGATTGAGCCCCCCATTGGGCTTCTCGCTCAGCAAGGAGTCTGTTTCCCTTCTGCATCTACTACTTCCCACCCCCGCTCATGCATGCTCTCTCTCTCAAATAAATAATCTTTTTTTAAATTTTATTTATTTATTTTGACAGAGAGAGAGATCACAAGTAGGCAGAGAGGCAGGCAGAGAGAGAAGGGGAAGCAGGCTCCCTGCTGAGCAGAGAGCCCGACATGGGGCCCGATCTCAGGACCCTGAGACCGTGACCCAAGCTGAAGGCAGAGGCTTTAACCCATTGAGCCACCCAGGTGCCCCTCAAATAAATAATTTTACAAAAAAATACTCAATAGGCTGTTCTTATCCAAATAAAATCTCAGACATTTATTTGCCTTTGCATGTGTCCAGGGTCCAGGCCCTGAGTATATGACATTGCCACTGCCCTCACAGGAGAGACTGTCTCAGAACCAACCATTCAGGTGCTCCTGCCTAGAGCAGGACTGGCCAAAACCTGGGGCTTCTGAGCATGCACATCAAAGAGAATAAAAGGTAAAGATTAAAAAGCCTGTAGGCCCAGACACTTTGTCAGTTGGACCCTCTGAGACTGGACTGGAAAGTGCTTTGGGGATTCCTTATTCTTGCCATCCTTCTGTTTCAGGAAAACATTCTACTTGTACTTCCGGGAAGAGGGGTTTGCACCAGCACCTGGAGGGAATGGTATCAGCAGCACAAGAGACCTGGAGCACCAGGGACAGTGAAGTCCCCAAGCCTCCTGCAGGGAGGGAGTTGGAGAGAGCTACACTTGTAGGTTGGCCACGCCTGCATTTTACCCAGAGCAGCTGAGCTGGACCCCTGGGCTTGTCCTCCCTGTGGCTGCCCCACCATCTCCGGAGCCAAGGCGTGCCACAGAGCCTTGAGGTCTCCGGCTAGTGGAGAGGGGCTCCTGGAGGTTTGATCTTGGTTTTTTGAGGGACTGTCAATACACCACAGACCTGTGGGTCCACTGGGGTCCAGTCTCCTGGCTAAGTGCCTAGATACCTTTTAACTGGACTGTTTCCTGCTCCTTTTTGTTTAGTTAGTGCTCCAGTTTCCCTGGGGAGTGGGCAACATCTGGCTCAAACCTCAGTTCATTTGCATGTTGACCCGGAAACCTCAGTAGACCTAGCCAGGGCAGAGGGCCTTGACAGTGGTGGTGATGGTGCCCTCAAGCAAGGAGCCAGGTCCTTTCCCTGTGAGTACCAGCCCCCAGTTGATGTCCAGCCCCCATGCTGGAAAGTGGTTGTTGTCCATAGCTCACCAGTTCAATGTCATGTTCTATGTGGAAAGGGTTCCATGGTTGTGATGGGTCTTTCAGATTGGCTATTCCCATCATCATATTAAGGACTCCGATATCCTCTAGTGGAAAAACCTCTTCCGTGTCACTGAACCCAGCCTTTCCCAAGCCTGTTGGACCATGGAGCCTCTCTTCAAGTCAACAGCACTTCCCATCCTTCAGACTAGAGTTTCACAGAACCTACCTGGGAAGCATCAGCCCAAACCACGCCCTAGCCACCTCCTGAGAGTTGTCAGCTGCCTTGACTCGTGGCCGCATTCTACCCCAGATGGCATCTCCGAGGACACCAATCCCTCCCAAAAGTGAACCTGAGCTCACCGCATCAGGAGCCAGCCCTGCTTGGCCCATCTCCCCAGGCCTAATCCTACTCAGCCCTGGCTTTCTACCATATTCCTGTTTGCCTAGTAGCTGAGCCGTCCTCGGGCAACAGGAGAGGAGAGAGGATTCTCCTGTGAATTCACATCTTCACTGTCCACCAGATTCACTCCCAGAGGGCACTATTCACCTTGAGGCTGGGATCCCATTGGACAGGGATCTCCTTGCTTTTCCTGATTCCCTCCCTCTTGGTTCTTCATACTGTGTTCCCTGACATCTGTTTAAAATACCCTGGGCCTGGGAGAAGGCTTTTATTAGCTGAGCAAATCCAATACAGCCTCATTCCTGATTCAGAACACTAGCCCTGGCTATTCCCGCTGGCATTCTGAAAATGTAGTATTCCATTTATTTTCTTAAATCAAAACTATTTGTGAACCACAGCCCAAGAATGTACCTGTCCTTCCTCTCTGGTTTTCTTCCTTTCTACAGCCCCAGACCCGCAAGCTTTCAGGGATTCTCCCCCATCCTGTACCTCTACCCGCTACCTCTGCCCCACTACCCCTAACAGCTCTGCTCCAAGAAAAGCTGACACCGCCTGGAAGGATGGGAATGCTTTGTTACAGGCCTGGGTGTGGTTAGGTCCCCGTGGGTCCTGACCAACCAAGGTGTGTTTCCCCTTCTGCTTCAAGATAGTTTCTTCCTCTCGGCTTCGTGATCATCATACAGGAGTCTCTGCTTTGAATCCATTGCTGGATCTCTGGCTTCTGGAACCTATTGCCACGCTCGCTCCTCACCCCTTATTAAAACCTGCTGTCAGCAAACCATCTAAGTAGTGTGTTCATGTTAGCGCAACTAAACAATGCCAAGATGGGAAAGAGTCTGGTGGCTAGCAGAGCCCCAAGAGCTCGTGAAAGGGAATCCAAGGAATATAAGAATTCCAACCTGTAGTTTAACACAACTTCACACAGGAAAATAGCTTAAGTCTTTAATCATTTATGAGCTAAGGAAGAGAAGTTATAACTTCAGAAAGGTGTGGCGGATGGCAAAAGAGATCCTACCTTACTTAAGCATATGCTTTATCACTTTGTACCCAAGGGAGTCCAACATAAACACAACCACAACAAAGGAGTATGCACCCCTACCTGCAGAGGGGGAGACTGCAGTGACAATGGCTACTTCTCAGACTCGTACTTGGAATACTGTCCCTGAGCATTATTTTATATACATGAAATCTTTTTTAAAAAATATTTTGTTTATTTATTTGAGAAAGATTGAGAGAGATCACAAGCAGGGGGGAAGAGTAGGGAGAGAAGCTGACTCGCCACTGGGCAGGGAGCCCGAGGCAGGACTCGATGCCTGGACGAGGTTATGACCTGAGCAGAAGGCAGACACTTAACCAGCTGAGCCACCCAGGCACCCCATATGTGAAATCTTGATATAAAACAGTAGACGGGTACTTTCCAACACTTGATGCCTGTGTCTGTTAGTATCATGGGGAGGAAAAAAACCACAAAAGTCTCAATTCAGGGCAACAGGAAGCATTTGCCTTCCGAGCTCCGTGTCGTCTGGGATGTGGCTGATCCGCCCTGGGCATGGCTGCTCCACTGTGCTCAGTCTGCAGTGGCTGAGGGGCTGCGCTTCTCACGTCGGGTCTCTGGACCCCGCTGGCGGCTTTGCTCTACGTGTCTCTCACCCTCCTTAGACAGTGGACCGGCCCAAGCTTGTTCCTCTGATGGCGCTGGCAGAAGCAAGAGAGATTGAGAACCAGCATGCAAGCACATTTCCAGCCGCTCCCTGTGTCCCACCTGTGCCCATCCCATTGGCCAAAGAAAGCAACGTGGCCACGCCTCGCTGACGTCATCCGCTCCCCGCCAAAGGGCCCTCCAATCGGGATGAGGCCGCGGCAAGGAAGTGGGTGGAGAGAGCGCTGGAGAGCGGGGCCCGCAGTACCTCGGTGCTCGCCTGTGGTACGCCCGGAAGAGCTAAATGGAGCTAAATGGTTTCTTTGCCAGTTGCTGCAGTAGCAGCATTTTCTGGCAAAGATGCTCCGGGGAACCTGGCAGTCCTGGGAGACTCTTGAAGGTAAGTCAGGAAAAAAAAAAAAAAAAAAAGGAAGGGGATAAAAAACGTGTTCTTTAATGTTTTTTGTTTTGTTTTGTTTTGTTTTTGTTTTCCCACAGCATTTCTCGGCCGGGAAGCTCCTCCAGGTCACAGGCTCCGTGAGCCAGAGAACAGGACGCCGCCCAGAGTGGTCCCGAGGAGTGTGGAGGGGGCGGGCACACGGAAGGGCAGCATGGCCGCCAGGGAGCTCTTCCACGGCTAAGGGGCGCCAAGGAAGCGCCAAGGAAGGGAGAGGCCCCCTGGGGCCAGCCGGGTGAAGCTCAGCCACCCAAGAATCAGGGAGACGAGGAAGGAAAGCCAAGCGGGCGGGGCTTGAGCCGACAAGGAGTTGGCCGTAGAGGCCTAAATTAACCGTGGAGTGAGCATGGTTATGCACGGCGTTTTGGTTGCTCTCAACTTATTTATTATTTAAAATGTTTTTATCTTTATAAAAAGAATACAGATATCTGGCTTAAGAAGTGAAGTAAAAGTAGAGGCTTATAATGAAAAACAGCAGTCTCCTGCCTCACCCCCTACGAACTCCTCTAATTCCTTTTCCCCAGAAACAGCTGTTTTAGCTGTGTCTTCTGGTATTTTCCGTACTTCTTTGCCCCATGTTTCTGTTGCTGTTTCCTGATTGTTTTTCTTTCTTTTTTTTTTTTTTTAAGATTTTATTTATTTATTTGACAGACGGAGATCACAAGCAGGCAGAGAAGCAGGCAGAGAGAGAGGAGGAAGCAGGCTCCCTGCCGAGCAGAGAGCCCGATGTGGGGCTTGATCCCGGGACCCTGGGATCATGACCTGAGCTGAAGGCAGAGGCTTTAACCCACTGAGCCACCCAGGCGCACCTCCTGATTGTTTTTCAACTAAAGACTCAACCTATTCTCTTCTGACCCAGGAAGGCGAGACTTGCGCTCTCTTGCACTCTCGCCTAATTTCCACCCTCACACATGTATCCCTTCCCCATATTCCCAATAGAAACTTTTGGTTAAATGAGTATTTAGTGTGTACACTGTTATGAATATGAAGAAATTGTTCCCAACTGGGCCATTATAGTACACTACAGTTACATTTCTTTCCAGTGCAAACTTTTGTTTCCCCAGGAGCTGATAATTGCCCTTCTTTGTTATTTGTTTGCTTGGTTTTCTACATACTTATCAATAAGACAACCTAACCTGTCAAAACTGAAAACTTTACTGACAGAATCAAACAGATAAGATAAAGTATTAGTTTCTGTTATCTTATGACAAAAGACCTAAGTGACACCTCTGGGAACCACTGGTTCTCTTGCTCCCAGCTGTATAGGTAGCTTTATGTTCTGGAAACCCCCTTTGATCCTCTCTAGTCCTGAATGCATGCTGCCTGCGTCCCGTGTCTCCATTTGGTTCCGTCCTCTTTTTTTTTTTTTTAAGATTTTATTTATTTATTTGACAGACCACAAGTAGGCAGAGACGGAGGCAGAGAGAGAAGGGGGGAAGCAGGCTCCCTGCTGAGCAGAGAGCCCGATGTAGGACTCGATCCCAAGACCCTGAGATCATGACCTGAGCCGAAGGCAGAGACTTAACCCACTGAGCCACCCTGGTGCCCTGGGTCTCTCCGCTTGAGGGAGCACAACGACCAGTGGCCTCTTGATAAAAGGTGCATGAGTTCTTGCTTGTCTGAAAATGTCATTATTCTATTCACATGATTGGTTGATTAGGTTACAACAGTAATATTCTCTCAGAATGCTTTCGTACTTTTTATTCAAAAATAACTTTAGACTTTCAGAAATGTTCCAAAAACATTTGCGTTCTCAGGGAACCTGGGTGGCTCAGTCGTTAAGCATCTGCCTTCAGCTCAGGTCATGATCCCAGGGTCCTGGAATCGAGCCCCACATCGGGCTCCCTGCTCCTCGGGAAGCCTGCTTCTCACTCTCCCACTCCCTCTGCTTGTGTTCCTTTCTCGCTGTCTCTCTCTGTCAAATAAATAGAATCTTTAAAAAAAAAAAAAAACAGCGTTCTATCTAATGCCTTTACTGCTATTCCCCTGATACAAACGTCTAACACAGGCATAGCACAATGATCAAAATGTAGGCATTAATTTTGATACACTAGTATTGAGTGCATTATAGACTTTGGATTTCATCAGTTTTCCCAGTAAATGTCATTTTATGTTTCCAGGGTTCATTTCAGGATTCCCACATTATATCTCATTGTGGAGTCTTCTTAGTATCTTCTGATCTGGACCAGTTCCTTAGTCTTACTTTGTCTTTCATGATCTTAACAGTTTTGAAGAATAGTGGTCAGGTATTTGGTAAACTGTCCTACAACTTACATTTTTCTGATTTCTCATGATTAGACCAAGGTTCTAGATTTTTGGCAAGATTTTTAGCACAGAGATGATGTGCCCTTCTTAGTGCATCTGATCAGGGGCATGTGAAGGTGGTATGACTTATTACTGATGGTGTTGATCTTGACCACTTGGTTGTATGGTTCGTGCCTGTTTTCTCCACTGTGAGTTACTTTTTTTTCTCATAATTAATAAATATACTGGTAGACATACTTTTTTAAAATTTTTATTTTAATTCCATATTGTTAGCATACAGTCTTATATTAGTCTCAGGTGTACAATATAGTGACTCAGCTCTTCCCATACATCACCCTGTGCTCACCACAAGTGCTCTGCTTAGTCCCCATCACCTATTTCACCCAACCCCTCATGACCTCCCCTCTGGTAACCATCAGCAAGTTCTCTATGGTTAAGAGTCTGTTTCTTGGTTTGCCTCTCTTTTTCTTCCCTTTGCTTGTTTTGTTTTGTTTCTTAAATTCCATATGAGTGAAGACATACTGTATTTCTATGACTCATTTATTTCACTTAATATTCTATTCTCTAAATTCATCCATATTGTTGCAAATGGCAAGATTTCATTCATATTTATGACTGAATAATATTCCATTGTGCATATATGCCACATAGTTTTTTAGCCTTTTTCATAATCTTTATTTTGCTGTATTAAAATAGTTGAAAAGAGGGGTACCTGGGTGGCTCAAATGGTTAAGCATTCCTTCAGCTCAGGTCATCATCCTAGGGTCTTGGGATCCAGCCCTGCATCCGGCTCCCTGCTTGGCGGGAAGCCTACTTCTCCCTCTCCCACTTCCCCCTGCTTGTGTTCCCTCTCTCCCTGTGTCTCTGTCAAATAAATAAAATCTTTTTTAAAAAAGTTGAAAAGAATCCATGTTTCTTATAAAATCATAACATTTTTGTTCTAAACACTGAGATAAAGTATTGGCTAAAATACCTGAGGCACACATAAATATTTTTTAAATGCTCAAGGGAAAATAAATAAACACCGAAACTGAGACTGGGTGGCTCCAGCCTGGCCGTCCACCCCCACTTGTGCCCAGGGAGGGTAGCCCAAGGTTTAAACACTGCCATTTCAAGAAGTGTTAAAAATTTCTTTTTTTTTTTTTAAACTTTACATTTATTTTTTTTTTAATTTATGTCCATCACCCAGCTAACCCATCCCCCACCAATCTCCCCTCCAACAGGCCTGTTTTTTTCCTTTTCATTTTTTTCCCTATGATTAAGTTTCTTATGGTTTGTCTCCCTTTCTGATTTTGTCTTATTTTATTTTTTCCTCTCTTCCCTGTGAGCCTCTGTTTTGTTCTTAAATTCCACATATGAGTGAAATCATATGGCATTTGTCTTTTTCTGACTAATTTCACTTAGCATAAAACCCTCTAGTTCCATCGATGCCATTGCAAATGGCAAGATGTCAGTTTTTTGATGGCTGAGTGGTATTCTGCCGTATCTTCTTTATCCATTCATCTATGGATGGACATTTCGGCTGCTTCCTTATCTTGGCTATTGTAAATAATGCTGCAGTAAACATAGGGGTGCATGTATCCTTTTGAATTAATGCTTTTGTATTTTTTGAGTAAACCAAGTAGTGTGATTATTGGATCATATGGTAGTTCTGTTTTTAATTTTTTGAGGAGCCTCTGGTGGGCATACTTTAAGACAATGCAAATATCCTGTTTATCCTCAAACTTTTCACCCACTAATTTTAGCCTCAGTTGGTAAATCTTGCCTGCAACAATTATTACTGTAATATTCTTTTTTTATTTTAGATTTTTAAAATTTATTTATTTGACAGAGAGATCACAAGTAGGCAGAGAGGCAGTCAGAGAAAGGGGGAAGCAGGCTCCCCGCTGAGCAGAGCCCGATGCGGGGCTCGATCCCAGCACCCTGGGATCATGACCTGAGCCGAAGGCAGAGGCTTTAACCCACTGAGCCACCCAGGCGCCCTACTGTAATATTCTTAATGGTAATTTTCTATTTTCCTCCTTTCTTTTACACTTGTCAATGTAATTCTTTTGTAAGGTAGAGCTGTCCTTTCTCCATTTATTTGGTCATTCATTTATTTATTTACGTCAGCATGGATTCATAGATATTTATTTTTTTCTAAGGGTTTATAGTCCAACTTCATTGTTAAAATTGCTCTCAGAAATTTAAAAGCTTTCCTCCATTATCCTTTAGATTTCAGTATTGCCATTAAGATGTTTTAATGCTATTCTCACTTTTGATCTGTTGTATGTGACCTATTTTTCTTTTTAGGATGTTCTGAAATTTCCCAATATTATGTTTTTGTATTTATCTTTATAAAATATATTTGTATTGGGCCCTCCAAAGACCCTTTCAAGCTAAAATTCAAGTGTTCTGGGAAATGTTTGTTTTGTTTTTTTTTTTTTTTTTTTTTATTTGTCAGAGAGACAGCGAGCGAGAGCGAGCACAGGCAGACAGAGAGGCAGGCAGAGTCGGAGGGAGAAGCAGGCTCCCTGCGGAACAAGGAGCCCGATGTGGGACTCGATCCCAGGACGCTGGGATCATGACCTGAGCCGAAGGCAGCTGCTTAACCAACTGAGCCACCCAGGCGTCCCGGAAATGTTTGTTTTTTATTTATCTTATAATTCATCCCCCTTCACCTTTCTTTCTTTCTTCTTCTTCTTTTTTTTCTTTTTTCCAGAGAGAGTGAGAGCATGTGCAAGGGAGTGGTAAGAGGCAAAAGGAGAGAGAGAATTTTTTTTTTAAGATTTTATTTACTTATTTGTCACAGAGAGAGAGCATAAGTGGGGGGGGAGTGGCAGGCAGAGGGAGAAGCAGGTTCCCCGCTCACCAGGGAGCCTGATGTGGGACTCCATCCCAGGACCCCGGGATAATGACCTGAGCTGAAGGCAATGGCTTAACCTGACTGATCCACCCTGGTGTCTAGAGCGAGAGTATCTTAAGCTGGCTTCACACTCAGCACAGAGCCTGATGCAGGGCTTGATTTCATGATCCTGATGTCACAACCTGAGCCGAAACCAAGAGTCAGACGTTTAACCCACTGAGCCACCCAGGATCCTCAGGAGATTTTTGTTTCTACCTCATCTTCCAACTTTGTGTTTGATTTTCAGTGTAGATTTCAAAGAGCTCTTTCCTATTTTCTAAATACTTTTTATAGTAATTTTGCCTTATGGGTGTGATATCTTCTCTTATTTCTAAGGATATTTATTGTTCAGGGGAAATTTCTTTTTGTTTCCCACACCGATCTCCTTTTCTGAGTTACTGGTTTTTGTTTGTTTTTGTCTCTCTCACATGTTGGAGGCTCCTTCTCAGATGTCCCACCATCCTTTACTGTCTGTTTACATTGGAGTAAGGCCTTGCACAGGATATGCACACTGTGCCAGATGTCATGCACAGCCCCCGCAGAGAGGACAGTGGATCTTTACAGTGGAGAGGTCTAGCGGTCATTGCCTTTACCAAACTTCACTACGAGTGAGACAGCAGATGTTATCTCCTGATGTGATGCAATATGAAGTAGAAAACCTGTATGACTTGCCAAAAACATCTGATCTGAATCTATCTGTGCCTTTAGATCTAACTTATAGGTGACAGGAGATACAAGGGCAAGTTAAATTATACCTCAAGGAAACAATCAGGCAAATCAGTTGTGAGACCCTCCTTCAGTTAAGTGACCTGGTCCCTTCCAAAGGGGGTGGAGGAAAAGCAAAGAGAAGAGGACTACTCTAGGAAGGAGAATGAAGAGATATAATAACCTAATGCAATGGCATTCTAGGGACAATGAGGGAAATTTCAATATGGATTGACTGTTAGACTATATTAAGGAATTATTTTAAATTTTCTTAGGTGCAGTCATGGATTATGTATAGATTTCAATTTTGTGTGATAATGACCTTCTACTGAAATATGTAAGGATGAAATATCACAATGTCTGCAGCTTATCTTCAGATGGTTTAGAGAAACATTGTATGAACACATGTATCTGTATTTATTTTTCTATATTTAAAGATGAAGCAAGTATGTTAAGATGCTAATTCTTGTACAACTTAAAAGGTAGGGATATGGATGTTCATTAGTTACTATATGTTTACTTTTTCCATGATAAAAATGTAGGTAGAAAAAAGAGGAAGATACCAAAAAGCTGCTAGAAGCTTGTTCAATGAGCCCCAGCTCTGTGGGCAGGACTGATCAGTTGGTGAGCCAGCTGTTTCATGAGAGGACCTTCAGATGTCAGTGTTGAATTCCTTCTCTCCAGCCAGTCAGAACTCCTGCAGAGGAGCCCCCAGTCCCTGCCTGGGGAGTGCAAGACCTTACTGCTGACACACAGGAGCTGAGTGGGGAAGGGGTCGGCATAGCCTCACTGGTCAGTTCGTGAACTTTCACTGAATTCTCTTACATGCATAGATATCTCATCCTCAACTGGGTAATGCCTCCAGTGAATAGACCAGTGGTATCCTCCAGGGAGCACAGGGGCACTTGCCTGGCCTGAGTAAGATAGTGAAGGAGTCTGAGGTTCTGTCTCTTCAGACAGGCTTCCTACCAATTCTATTTTCAGCCCCATTTTGAAGCTTCCTGATATTCCAAGTCTGGAGATCTCCTGTGGTTTGGCGCAGAAGGGCTTGCTTGTCACTGTGAGGCTATAGAGCATGGTCTCTGGGCCACACCTCTACAGATTCTGCTGTGTGACCTAGGACAAGTTATTTAACCTCTCTGTGCTTCATCCCCAAAATTAGGATACAAATTCTAGCATTGTTGGGGTATTATATAAATCAATGTGCCTTCAACACTTAGACCAGTGCCTGGTACAGAGGAAGTCCTTTGGGCTTCACACACACACATACCACATACATACACACCCCAGCCTGCTTAGGTTTCCACTTTGTCTGGTCTATGACATCACTTTCCTCTTCCATAATTTTATTGCTTTCTTTTTTTTTTTTTTTTTAATTTTATTGCTTTCTTGAGCCTGCTACTCTCTCTTCTGCTTTCTGTGTCATGTGGGGTTTCCCTATTTTTTTTTTTTTTATTATTTCTTTGCTGTCCCGCTAGTGAGGTTTGGGCATTTAGTAGAGTTACATGTATATTGCATATCCCAACCTTACACCACAAGTCTCCACAACTGTCTTTCTCTGTCACTCCTCATGATGCCCTTCAGGTAGTATACTCATCATATTCTAGCCCGAACTTACTAGAATATTGCTGGCAGAGCCTGGGGAGTGAATGTCCAGGCTTCTCAGGTCTGAAACCAGCTCTTAATGTTGATCTAGAAAATGGCTGAGAAGGGCCCCAAGATGAACCTGCTGGTTGAGCTCCTCTCTGAAATCTGAGTCATCATCACCAGCTAAGGGGAAGGAAGGGCTCATGATATCACAGGCCACCCCCAAGCTTGTGTAAGAACCTTGTGACCCACAGCTGTATCAGAACAAAATAACCAGCAGGCTTCTCACCCCCCACAGCCGAGAGCTCTTGATTCCTAGGGATCATCTGATCCCTAGAGAACTTAATTTTATTCTCAGAGTGGCAGAACTGGGTACCTTTGCAAATGACTTATTTGAAGAGTTTGGAATGCTATTTTATAGGAATGAATTCCCTGCCCATGTAGGATTTGGCCTGTGGAATTCTGTGATCTTCACTTCTGCCTGGATCATGATTTTGTCCTGTACCCAGAGAAGCCCCATTCCAAGTACAGGATACAATTAAGGAAAAAGTGGCTTTTCTAGTTAAAGACTGATGCTACCTTCTGGCTAGTTGTCCCTTGTACATTAGTACTCTCTACTGAGCAGAAATAAAAGAGCTTGGGCTGCTTATTTTCCATGTGCCATTCTTTACCCTTGCCTACCCCGCTCTATGCCCTTGGAGGCCAGCCTTTGATGGATAATGGGGTGGGGGGAGGGGAAGGAGAGGCCAGATTGTTCATTCCCCACTCACTCCCCATTCCAGAGGGGTGCTCCCAGACTGGCCAGTTAGCTCTCCACTCCCTGGCCTGAAGCCACTATTTTCCAAGTGCCTGAGAAAGTGACAGTCCCACATACCCAGACCTTCCCTCTTGGGCCTTCTTTCTGCACACAATAAATCCTTGCTGTGTGGACAATGAGAGAATGGTGGCCCACATTCCTGTGGCCTTGAGCAAAGTTGTGAACTTCCAGCTCTTTCGTTTCTGGGGGCATGCCTTCCTTTTCTCAGCTGTTTCATATGCAGCTCTAACATACCACAGTATGACTTCAAAATTGTCCCGTATCAAAGGCTAGATTGTGTGTCAGAGGACAGGGATGGTGTATCTCCAGCCTACTATTCTTGTTCATAGCTCAGTGTTTGGCACATAGTAGGTGCTCAAGAGATTCAAGTTGACTAGATGGACAATTACCTCACTGAATTCTCACAAGAACTTTGTGAGTACTCCCTATTATCATTCCCATTCTGTAGATGAGGCAGCTGGAGCTTAGTTGGGTTAACTAATTTGCCCAGGTTACCCAGCTGTTGAGGCACAGAGCTGGTGTTCTAGTCAGTTCTGACCGACTTTAAGGCCAGTCTCCAAACCAGAGCACTTAACTGCATAATTTGAGCAAAGGATGGGGTTGCATTTCCATCTTGGTAGTGATTCGCTCATGGAAGAATTTTCGTAACCCTCAAAATCTTTGTATACATTTATTTATATCCTTTATATTTTCCCCCCATGTTAAGCCAGCATTTCATGCCTTATGAAATTGAAGTTTGTGGAATTTAAAAAGGTAAATAAAAATGGCAAAATGATATGGTATCATGTTCATAATCTGGAGGTAATTTATAATCGTGATTCCTCCTTTTATTTGATGAACCAGAAATGCTTTTGTGAGAACTAATTTGTTTAGGTTTGTGATTTCATGCTTGAAGTAGGCTGCAAAAATATCCACATGGATATTTCTAGGTTCCAAGTTGCTTGTGGGGAGGAGTGGGTCAGGGAGAGAGAAGAATTCATTATTAGGTCTTAGGTTGAAATCCCAAGGCAGAACAAGGCCATCTTCTCATGGAAAATTTTTAAATATTTCTGCTCTGTAGCTGTAGAGCCAAATCTCCTTGGGGGTGAATGTTGTCACAGGAGTGGAAATCAAGACAATGAGGTAAAAATAAAAGACTCCTTTTTTTTTTTTCTTTCTTTCTAAAATTGTTTTGTTTTTCCTGAGCTGCTGCTTTTACAGCCCGTATGGGAAATGGATACAGGGGTCATGCTTCACCACACCAAGAAACACTTCTCTCAGTAAGTTGGAGGCAGTCACAGGTTTCCATAATCTTGTGAGAGGAGAATGCCTCGGGTCATACTGAACTCATGTTCATCATTCCTAATTAAGTGTCCTCCAGAAACCTTCTAGGAGGCATTCCAGTTGATTAGCCCTCACCAATGTTATTTTACTAATCACGGGTGTGACTAGAAGCTCACAGAGCCAAACCAATGGGAACTGTTGAGGAATTATAATTAAAAACAAATCTGCCAACCCAGAAAACCTCTCCACAAAGGTAGTAGGGAAGGAAGACGGTTTTGTTATTGAATAAGCATTCATCCAGAATGTGATGTGCCTCCTGAGCAATCAGCTAGAGATTGCAAAGACGGAAAGGAATCTCACCCTCTGATATAGCCAGGCAGACACAACATATTACCTACATAACTAGTCCTCAAGTCAGAGGGCATGACAGCACCATTTGTCATACAAGGTTCATCCTAGATTTACCTGGTAATTGGGGTCACCATCTGTTAGCTAATTGGCTTTAACCTAAACAGAAACAAACCTCTCATATCTTCATGACAGAAAGTAGTTTTGCAACGTGGAGTGAGGTACTTGCCAAGTTAGGTTCCTACTCCTCCACAGACTGGGAGGCAGGACCTATCTCCTTTGATGTTGACATTTCAAAGGGATTGGTCCCAGGTTCTTGAGAAAGACATTCCTGAGTCCTAAAACTAGCTACAGCTTTATTTAGCTTTTTCAAGGATTTACATACATTTCAAAGAGACAGGGGAAAGAATTTCCTTGTCTAAAGCTCTAAGAAGGGCACCTGGTTGGCTCAGTGGGTTAAAGCCTCTGCCTTTGGCTCGGGTCATGGTCCCAGGGTCCTGGGATCTGGTCCCGCATCAGGCTCTCTGCTCAGTGGGGAGCCTGCTTCCTCCTTTCTCTCTGCCTGCCTCTCTGCCTACTTGTGATCTCTGTCTTTCAAATAAATAAATAAAATCTTAAAGGAGAAAAAAAAACTCTAAGAAAAGGGATGCAGGGAGAAGTATCTTCTTTTCAAAAGGGACAATTAAGCCTCCTATTTTGAATTTGCATTTGTCCTTACAGGCCAAGAGATGGCCGCAAAGGTTGGCCTCTCCACTTCCTGTTCACTCAGGGACTCTCCCATCTTATGCCAGCCTCTGCTGAAAGAGGCACAGACTAAACAACTCATCATTCGTATTTGACTTAGCCCTGTCTGAAGGCTGGGCCTTGGGCTTCTGGAAGAGAGGGCCTCCTCCCTCCACCCCCGCCAATCCTCCACTCACCCCACTGAGTTATATTATCTTGTTTCTGAGGAAAGTGCAAGTCTTCTGTGAGGGGACCTGAGGCTGGGGCGGGACACTTGGGGTGTTGGTGTGGGACAATCCTTGAGGACAAGAAGGAAAGGCAAGGTCCTGGCTCCCCCAAATGTGGGCCATGGGCACCTGGTCCACTTGGGAGGAACACAACTATCCCAGCCAGGCAGTAGGAGGTACATGTGTAGACCCATGAGGACAGACAGCTGAAAACCACAACACATCAAAACCAGCCCCTGTGGTTCACTTCCACCAAGGATTCATTCTGACCAAGAGTAGAAGGAGAAAAATCTTTAAAATCCATGAGCCAGAAAGGGAGAAACTCAGCCTCATATTCAGATGGGTAAATCACCTCTCCAAACTAGAACAGTTCTCACTGTACACAGTGTTTGCAGAAAAAAGAATAGAGGCATTTTAATTTAAGAGGAAAACAGTTACCTGCTGTCCTGCATTTATAGCCACATTCATGGACGCACATTCCTGCTCCTTCACTCACTCTCAGGGATTAATGGGAGCTTGATGGCTCTGAAAGGTGTGGGGGAATTGGAGCAGGTAAGGAGAGCACTATTTAAAAAACAAACCAGAAAACATGATTTGTTTTTCCCTAAGGTTCCCTGTTTGTAGCTCTGTAATGTATATGTGTCTGTGTATATATATATGAATATGTCTCTGAGCAGACGAGCAGGAGGGAAACCCTTTCATCTGCCCCCCTACCTCCCGCTTCATGGCATCCCCTGGAGGGCCCTGGCCTGCCTCAGGTGGGGAAGCAAGGGCTGAGGCTGCCGTACTGTCTACCGATGCCCTACCCCTCAGTTGCCAGCAGCAAAGGAAGCATAATTCCCACTTGCAAGGGCTAGCTAGCCTGGACCTGTTGTCACTTTTGCTACAACGCAGGCAAGACTAGCTTCCCCATGGTCTTCAGGGAAGGCTCTGAGAAAGGATGGAGTCCCACCCGCCCTCCAGCACCACCAGTGTTAGGGTGGAAGCAGAAGGAAGGAGGGAAGCCCAGGAGTGGGCAAGGCCGGGCCCCTGCTTGGGCACAAGAGCAGCCTTGCTCTTCAGAAGAGGAGCCACAGCAGTGCTCCTGTGGCTCTGGGCCCTGCCCGTGATCTCACTGACCACCGACCTCCAGGGCCTTGGCCTCCTCCGCACCCCCTACCATTCCTCACTCAGCCCCCACTTAGCAGTTCCTCTCATACTTAGACTAAAAGTCAGGTGGTTCTGAGCATGTCGTGGTCCAGAAAGCGCACGTATGACTGTTTGCTATTGTTTTTACCACAGAGGATGCCTGAAGTGGAGGTGCGTGCTGCCGTTTTGGCTCTCGAGGTCATGAGCCTCTCAGAGTTCTCATTTGGGGATTTCACTCTGGACAGTTCAGAGGACCTGGGGACTCCCCGCCAGGTTCCGTTCAGTAGCATTAAGTAGCATCATTCACCCAGGTACTTAATGAGCAGCTCTCAGTACCTAATACTATTATATTGGATATAAATTCAATACCACTATATTGAAGGGATCACGGGAGGTAAGGCATCCCGATCACTAGGAACTTAGACCATCCTCGGAGAGATGATGTACCCACATGTAGAACAGCCCCAGTTCAGACACTAACAAGGGGGTCAGCCCCAGGAGAGTTCAGAAGGGGGTGAGCATGGGCTGAGGGAAAGCTTCCTGCAGGGGTGAGATCTGAAGTTCCCTAAAATTGTGGGCAAGAGTCAAACAGGAAAACATCCTTAGCCTAAAAAACAGTAGGGGTTCAGGAGGCTTCCCTAAGGTTGTGTGACCCCAGAGGCCTGCTGCCACAGCTAGCATCACTCCGGTAACTACAGGCCTGCTCGCTGACCTGGAAGCTTGAAAAGCTGGAGCACAGACACAGAGGGTCGTGGGAAATCCCAGGAAGGTGCCATGGGGCCTCGCATCCCGCGGGATTCCCAAACCCACAGAAGGCAAACTTCTCAGAAACTGGGGAGATGGAAGGCTGGCGGGCTGCCCTCGGACTCTGAGGCTCTCCAACCCCACCTGTCCATAGAGTTTTATAGTTCCCGTTCCAGAACTCACCTGCTGGGCTTCTGTGACTGATTTGGCATTCGGTCCCTCCAAGCAGGGACCAGTAGAGTTCTGGTCAACACGAACGAAGCACTAATGGGCATGGTTCTTATGATAGTCTGTTATCCTTCCTCCCACATCTTATCCAGGGCGGATGATGAGAGGAAAGCTCCTGAGGCTTGTTAAGAGCACGTCTGCCTTCAAGGATTTGCAGCTGTTGTCAATACTACCTGCTGGTCCCCCGTCCACTCTGTTTGGTCCAGGCAAGAGCACGCTTTCAGAGCTGGACAAGAGTGTGGTCCATCCTGATGTCAGAAAGGAGACTGACAATTGTCAAGATAAAGGAAACAAATGCCCATAGCATGATGGCTTCTGCAGATGTCTGTTTGCCCCGGCAGTGGCAAGAGTGTTCCTGTCAGTCAAAAGACATCCCAGTCACCCTCTACGCTGCCCCCCTGCTTCAGGACCCTCTGTCCACCCCAAGTCAGCTACCCAAGCCATCTTCCTAAGTATAGATCTCCCTGACACAAATCAAAACAGTTCAGGACATTCAGAAAGACAGCTCTTAGCAGATGGACCCTTGCCCATTACAGAGGTACAGAAATACTGGGTAAGCTATCACTAAAAGATTGTATTTTCGTACATGTGGTCCCTGAACAAAGAAGGGATATCTTCAAGTGGCAGAAATGAAGAGCAAAACCTCAGCCAAAGCAGGTAAATGTAAGCTGGGTCCTGGAGTCCATGGAGATATTAAGAAGCCAAGGTTAGGCTCTAGGGACCAGGTTAAGGTTATAACACCTGTATGGGAACAGAAGGTATGGTCTTAGGCTTTGCTTGGAAGAGAGAAAATTTTCATCTGAGCTCGGTAGAAAAGCAAAAGTACCAAAGGGACGCCCCTTCCTTAAAGAGGATTGGAAACGCGGTCCACCAGCTCAGGAAAGTATGAAGAAGCAAATGATCTCTCTTGGGACATGGGTGGGAGGGAAAAAAAAGTCACCTGTCAGAAATTGAATCCTAGGGCCCATGCCATAAATGGGCACAGAATCCAGATCGATGCCGCCTGTGAGGCCGTGAGCCCCAAACAGAGAAACTAACATAATGTTTGATCTAAAACAGTTGAAACCTCCAGGAGCCTAGTCGATGCTAGTGTGCAACCACACTGTGTAGAAACACTGTCCCAACCCAAGGCACATGGGAGTCACGCAGGACAAACAAGTCCTGCCAAAGATGAGCTCACAATAAAAACTGACACATCATGTGAGGAAAGGAGCCTCTGTGCATGGGAACCGCTGGTGCATCAGGCAGGGTACGGTGTCTTGAAGACCGAAGGTAACAGAGCGATCTGAAGAAGCTATCCATACATCCCTACCCAGCACTTTCAGAGCACAACCCACCAGTCCTGGCCCTGTTCCAATGCATTCCTTCTGTGCCCACCTTCTCAGGCCATGCCAATCTCTCCTGTCACATACACTCAAAACCTTACGCCATCTTCAACTTCTCTCAGCTCTTTCCTTCAAAAATGGCTTTCAGTTTCTCATCTTTCTTCCTGCCCTCTCCTCTGTTACTGCAAAGGGCAGCTAGCTGGTCTCTCTGCCTGCCTGACTCCAGCGTCCCCGCTTCTTTTCACTCCAGCCCACATTGCCACTTAAGTACACTCCCAAATGGCAAGTCCAGGGGTTTCACTTTCCTGAGCCAAATCCAGATTACAAAAGTCCAAACCTGACCCAGCTTGGACTTAAAGTTCTTTCCAGTTTTGTTTTCTCTTTAATACATTCCTCTCATCCACCCCTCACCCACGCCAGCCACTTGTCCTTCCTTCACTTCCCCTCATACTTCCAAGAAGTCTCCTCCCTCTGACTCGACAGCTTCCCTCATCACATCGGTTGACTGAAGGTCAGCCTTGGCTTAAACCTTCTAGAAACATGATGTCATGCAAGAATACAGGCGTCATTTGGGCTAGACCTATCTGGCTTCAAATTCCAGATATGTCACTTAGTAGCTCTATGCCTCAAGCAAGTCACAACCTCCCCCAGCCTCAGTTTCCAATTATGCAACATGAGAATTATACCACTTTGCAGCATTGAGAGGATTGGAATCTATGGAAAGCACAGAGCACAGAACGTGGCCCCAGAAAGTGGTCAATAAACAGTTGCTGAATTGAGCCTCTGTCTGTCTTTTTATGGGAGTTTTATCCTGCTTCCCCAGCCAAAGCTCCATGAGGCCTGAGGCCTTGTCCAAACTGTCTTTGCATCTCTGTACTTTTCCTGTGCTTGACAAAGGAGAACCTATCTACTGACAAGTAGTGGAAAGAATTTAGCATGCCCAACCTGATGTTAGAAGGGAATAATTTGGGTAGAGGGACCTAGTGGATCTCAGATATTGGAAGGGTGTTGAGGGCCCACTTATACTGTATCACTCCAGAGAGGGGAGAATACCATCAGAAGCTATAAGGATGGTTTTAGTCCAGGGTAGGAAAAGCCAACAAACAGAGCTGCTTAACATGAAAGCAGGTGTCAAATCTAAGCTGCTTGCCATTAAAACACTCAAATTATAGGAAGTATTCCTCTGGTGGACGATAGATAAGACCAGATCAGTGTTTCTTAACTTTTGGGAGTCACAAAAACCTTTGAAAGTCTGATAAAAGTTGTGGATCTTCCCCCCACCCCACTCCCAACAAAAAGGCTCAAAGCATAACATTTTATAAATAATTTTGTAAATAATTTCAGGAGCTTCATGGTTCCTAGGTAAAGATCACCTTAAAACCCTTGTAGTATTTTATGTTCAACTTTTTAAAAAATTTAATGAGAAAGAAGCATTTCTGTTACACGTATCCTCAAAATTCACAACTCCCATCTCAAGGGCCTGGTTCATAACTAAAAACTCCGTGCCATTTGCCCAAATTCAATGCTCTACATATTTGTTAATTGAGTGAAATCCTTGATTGACCTTTAAGGAAAGATAGGTACTGCACAGAGAAGAAAGAAAAAAAGATAAAAATGAAGCATTTTATAAAAAGACCAATACAAGATGATACAAGGTAGAGAAGAGTTCATCAGAGCCAGAGAAAAGGATACATTTTGGAAGGCCCCAACTCCCAGCCTCTTGCCCAGGGCCAACTGCCCCAGTGAACTTCTAAACCATGAGGACAGAGTCTCCTACCCAACTCTGCTTGCCCTGGCTGCTTGTACGCAGAGTGATCATCGCACAAACCCAGGGCACCAGGGAAAAATCACTCCTAACATCGTGACGATGTCCAGATGATATTTTAATCTGATTTTGAAACCTTTCCCTCTGTGAATTTAGGTCTTAATTGTAATGCGACCATTCATTGTTCTATTACAATTGCTCAGTTCACCCTTGGTAATGAGTTATTCAAAGAAGCCTGTTGAGGCATTTTTCCCCCTTTTAGAGTATTATTATTCAAAGAATAGTTAGTTTTCAGCATAAACACTAGTGACAATAAGCCCCAAGAAGAAAAATATCCTGTCCAAGCACAGAAGGACTTCTTTGACAAACTGAGTTTCAGATTCTCAAGGACCAGCTGCTGCTTTCAGTTCGTATGGGCACAGACATGCTGCTCGGCCCGGACCCAGTCTCCTCGCTCTCCCCACTCCCTGCCGCACCTGCACTCACGTGGAAACACAGTGGCAGCGGGATTTCAGGAGCCTTCTCAAGCTCTGCAGGGCCTCGGGCAGCCCGGCCCCAGTGAGGGCACTGCAGGCCTGGAGCTCCCACCTGCGGTCCTGGAATCTCTCCAGGCCCAGCCTGTCTCTGATCCCAAGCAGCGGCAGAGCGCCGGGTGCCTCCTGCTTGTTGGCCAGCACCAAGAAAGGGACACTGGCCATGTGTGGATCATTCAGGACTCCCACGAGCTCAGCCACTGCCTCGGACAAGCGTGCTTCATCTGTGCTATCCAGAACATACACGAGGACATCCGTGCCTTCCAGGTAGTCCTTCCAATTGGCCCTCAGCTGGGTCTGCCCCCCGACATCCCAGATTGTCAGAGACACGTGCCCTGGGGCTTTGAGCGGCTCCACGTTGAAACCAACAGTGGGTAGGGTCTCCACCAGCTGGTAGCCCTTCAGTTTGTACAGGAGCGTGGTCTTGCCAGCTGAATCGAGGCCTATCATCACCACCTGGGCTTCGGCCTTGTGACCTCGGGAATTCACAGAACCCATGGCGGCCACTGCTAAGCCCTAGGGGAGAGAGGCCAGGTGCACACATCAGCCATTCTTTTCAAGAGGAACACAAATCCACGCAGGCACCTGGAAGAAGAGCCTCTCCTCCAAAAGTAGGAAGCGTCTTTACAATGTCAGGTTTCAAACACGGGCCTGGGCTCTGAAAGGGCCAGGAAGTAAGGGCAAATGAGTCACCAGGAGCTGATCTATATCAGGAAGGGGGGGGGAGGTGGGAAGGTGGGAAGGGGGAAGGGCTCCCTGGAGGACGCCCAACAAGGCATCCACATTCCTTGGTAGTTAAAGCAAAGAGGCAAAAGGAAGCTCATTCCAGTTAGATATAACCTAGTTCAGTAGGAATGACCAAAAGATGTCTTCAGTTCCTTCTAGTCTGTGGCTTCCCACCTCTGTTTTCTTCCTATAAACCTAAATCCTGAAGTGGAAGCTAGCTCCAGTTCCACGCACCAAGTGAAGAAGACAGTCCGCTTGGGTAACTTGGGTGGCGGGTGGTGCTCCCCTCAGGACCAGCACTGTGTCCTGCAAACAGTGGCTATTTCAAATAGGGTTGCCTGGGGACACATTTACGAGTCACAGCCAGGCGGTTTCTTCCATTGCCTTATCAAGGTGCATTGCCCATAGAGCACGACTCACATTTTTTTATTTAGAAATGGCCAATTTCTAAAACCAAGACCTCTTCCTGACCTAGGGGAAACCTGGCTGGGACTGGGGAAGGGACATCTCTCCCCGGGCGGGGGAGGGGGGGGGCGGGTAGTGGGGATATTTCGGCTGCCCCTGGAGGGAAATAAGACAGGCTCCGTTCATTCCTCAGGCCAGCGGGGGAAGAGGGAAAGTAAAGTTACCTCCGTGTTCTTAGACTGCGGCCAAAAGCTCCTCCTCTGTGGCAGTCCGCTCGCACGCAGCTGCTTTCTGCGCGGCGGTGGTGTCCCAAGAGCAAGAGGAGAAGGAACTGTAGTGGCGGTGGCTGGTTCCCCTTTTCTGCTTCCTTCCTCAGGTGGTCGGGGCGGGGCGGGCTCCACAGCCCCTCCCGCGGGGCACCGGCTGCACGGACGTCCCCAGCCGGTCAGGTCTTGGTAGTGCCCAGCCTCGCACCAACCCCGTTTCTCAGCAGCTCAGAACACATTTCTTGATAGTATTTTAGTTTTTAGTTTAGTTTAGTTTAGTTTTTATTTATTTTTTTTTTTTTTCTGGAGCTTGGAGATTCTTTTGCTTGCTTGGACCCTACAGGTTTTTAAAAACTGCCTAAGTATGATTAAAACACTCTTTAAAAAAGTAACTATGTTGAAGGCAAACGGCAAGAATTTGAGTTGTGTCAGTGTGGTGGAACTGTGCGCAATTACTGCTTAATTTTGGGGCGGGGCAATGTCATCGTGTTTTTCCAGGAAACAATGATACCTCCAGAAAACACAGTTTTTTTAAAAAAAAAATTATGGCCAAACAGAAGCCATTGATTCTGCAATTCTCCAGTGGGCGTCTGCAGTTGCAGTGACATGACTCTTGGGACCAGTCACATGTGTGCGGTACTTTCCGCTTTCCCAGGCATTATTCCGTTAAAATGGCAAGAATTGAGTTGGGGGTTATGACTCTCCTGTTTTACAAATAAAGAAAGGGGCTCAGAGTAAATAATTTGCTCAAGATCTTGCTGGGATTTATTCCTCTCCTCCTCTTCTAGCGTGTCTGCTACTCACCGAGGAAGTGCTTTGTAGAGAGCGAACATCCTGTTGGAATTGTCGTTGCTTTCCTTAGGCCTGGGTATTTTATTTTATTTCAAAGATTTTATTTACTTATTTGACAGAGAGAGATCACAAGTAGGCAGAGGCAGGCACGGAGAGAGAGAGGAGGAAGCAAGCTCCCTGCTGAGCAGAGACCCTGATGCGGGGCTCGATCCCAGGCTCCGAGATCATGACCTGAGCTGAAGGCAGAGGCTTAACCCACTGAGCCACCCAGGTGCCCCAGGCCTGGGTATTTTAACAGGAGGGAGCTGTTAGGAAAAGTCAGAAACACCGTGTGTTATGCGTACCACCCTGTTGTTAACTGCTGTTACTGTTGCTTAGTTCTTGGAGGTACCTGTGTTGTGGGCTGTAGTCGTTTTACAACCAGACCGGGCAAGTGGGAATTTACAGCTAAAATCGGGGAGGGGTGTCAGCAGATGGGAAATTACTGAGCAGGAACATCAGGGGTCAAGAGGGATTCTGGTTAAACTGACCCAACAGGATTCTTGCTGAAGACAGGCCAGGTGGCCAGACATCACCTGTGGGATGGTGGGGCTGAGGAACATGATCAGATTTTGAAGTGATTAGATATTAAGGGCGGGGCATTCTGGTTAAGAGGTAGGAGGGTTCTAAAATGGTATTTTATAAGGAAGTGTGCAGATGATCCTAGAAGACCTTTCAGGAGTCTGACTAAAGTTTAACCAAGCAAAGAATCTTTGTCATTACCCAAGAGCAGTCTCCAAGCATTAAAGAACTGTCTGGAGGAGGACTTGTCCGCCTAATCCTAATCTGTGAGGCGGGGAGATCAGACCAAGCTGAGACTCAGTCTTGTCCAGCTGATGAATCCATGAGGATCCTGGCAGGATTGATTTGCAGGAGGATCAGGATGGGCAGAAGATAAGGACATGGAGGCCAAGGTTAAGGCGTGCCTGGGGCGCAGTTAAGAGGGCAGGGTTGCTATTACTCTGATTCTGGTTCCTTCTGTGTGAGTCCTGGGAAGAGAGAGAGAGGTACACAGGAGCTGAAGAAGCTGCTGACTTGGAGAAGAAAGCCTGGACTAGGTACTGTAAAGTTTAGTTCAGCTCAAATATCTTATAGGACAATGGGATTTTTATGGAGCAGCTGTAAGCAAAGCTTTGTACAGACTATCGCATGATTTTTTAATTATTTATTTTTAAAGATTTTATTCACTTACTTGAGAGAGAGTTTATTCATTTACTTGCAAGGAGAAAAGCAGAGGGAGAGAGAGAGAAACAGGCTCCCTACTGAGCAAGGAGAGTGACATAGGGGCTCTATCCCAGGACCTTGAGACCATGACCTGAGCCACAGACGCTTAACCCACTGAGGCACCCAGGTGCCCCATCACATGATTAAAAAAAAAAAAAAAAACAGAAAACAACTCTTCAAAACGCATCTGCATGCTGTATGAATGGGAGAAGTCAGCATCATTTTTGTATGTGAAGACTAGGACATCGTGTATCAAAATTAGATACAGAATATATTGTAGACTCTTAAACTGTCTTTGCTTTGCATTATAAATTGTATTTAGAATTATTACCATTCTGAGTGCCTTGTATTTTACATTTACAGCACAGCTCATCTTCCAGAACTTTTCTATTTCTAGTTTCCATTTTATTGGTAACACCATCTCTTTTTTGTTTTGTTTTGTGTGTGTGTGTGTGTTTACCGCCCCCTCCTTATAAACAAATGAGGAACCTGGCAAAGTGGGGGGTGAGGGAAGAATTTCCTTGCCTATCTCTCTTTGCTCTCCCTCCAAACAGAAATAGTATCTCTTTCTCTCTCAAAAAGAAAACAAAACCAACAAAAAAACACAAGAGGAAAAGGAACTAGCAGTTGCGGGGGGTGGGGGGGAGTGTGCCTTCTGGAACAGCCAACTGAGAAAGATCAGAAGGATGTAAGCTCTGCACCCAAGCAGCTTCAACTCCTGACTAATGCATTTGCAGCATTTGCAGGAGTTTCCTGACACAGAGGGGGAAGAGCCAACAGTGGCCAGAGACTGCCTCCTGAACATATGCAAGGAGGATGATGCGGAGGCCAAGACAGAAGTGGGATGAGCTCCCAGCGCCTCAGAGCCTGTGCTGGTGCCCGTGCTGGTGCCGGTGACCGGTGACCGGTGACGGTGAGCTGCTGCTCTTTATCCTCCAAGGTTGTTTCAATATGCAGAGTAGGTCCTCAGCAGCAGCTGCTCTTGGATCAGACCCGGTTCCTGAACTGGATAGTGTATTTTTAGTTGGCAGGGGAAAAAAAAAACTCGATTAGGAAGGAGGTTGGAAGGTCACTTCATAGCTAGAAACTCAAATCCACCCTTGAGACTTCTCTGTATTTCCCAGATGAGTGCTTTGATTCTCTTCTTTTTATAAACAAAATTATGGAAGTAATAATGAATATATTGTTTCTCATTTGAGTGTCAAACAATGTAAATGTCTACAGGACAAAATTCTTAGGTTCACTCTTTTCTCTTTTTCTTTATTTTTTGTTTTGTTTTGTTTTGTTTTGTTTTTGAGAGGGAGGGAGGGAGAAAGAGAGAGAGAGAGAGAGGATGGGTAGAGAATCCCAGCCAGTTCATCCCCAAAGTGGAGCCCCCGCTCCTCACCAGGGCTCAGTCTCACAACCCTGAGATCATGACCTGAGCCTAGTCAAGAGTCATGTATTTCACTGACTGAGCCAGCCAGGTGCCCCTTAAGTTCACTGTTCTTTTAAAAAAAAAAATTATTATTTTAGAAAGAAAGGGCGAGAGTGAGTGGGGGAAGGGCAAAGGGAGAGAGAGAAAATCAAGCAGTCTCTGCACTATGCATAGAGCCCAAACAGGGTTCGATCTTATCACCCTAAGATTATCACCTGAGCCGAAATCAAGAGTCAGACACTTAATCAATTGAGCCACCCAGGTGCCCCAAGTTCACCCTTTAAATCACTACTTCCCTCCTCTGAGGTAATCAGGATTAGTAGTTTGACACACATTTTTGCAATGATCTTCTATATATACTTATATGTTTTAGAGCACACACCTCTATTTTACTGTTTATTTTTTGTTTGCATCTTTTAAACGTAACTGTGATATTGGTAGCTTGTCATATTGAACAATACATTTATGAGATCTTTCCACATTAGTATATATCCTAACTCAAACACACTTACTCTTTTGTTATTTTTTTTTTTAAGATTTTATTTATTTATTTGACAGAGAGAAATCACAAGTAGATGGAGAGGCAGGCAGAGAGAGAGAGAGGGAAGCAGGCTCCCCGCTGAGCAGAGAGCCTGATGCGGGACTCGATCCCAGGACCCTGAGATCATGACCTGAGCCGAAGGCAGCAGCTTAACCCACTGAGCCACCCAGGCGCCCTCTTTTGTTATTTTTTAATAGGATTTTATTAAATAATGAGAAGACCTCAAGAAATACAAGAAGCATAATGCTAAAATATTCATAGATTAAATTGTATGATTCTGAGATTAATTTATAAATAATCTAGCAATGGAGAAGTAGTAGCTTGGATATAAGATTGGCCCTAAACTGAAAGCTGTCAAAGCCAGGTCGACAGGGGCATATTATATTAGTCTCTATGTTTTGCATACCTTTGGAATTTTATGGAGTAAAATATGAAAAGCAAATGTAAGAGGCATATTCCAGTTTGCCAAATGGGTGATTCTGCCACAGCTCACAGGCCCCTGGGTCTCCAATGAGTTGTCACACTCCACACTTCTTCTGTAAGAAGTCAAAAGTTGCCTTCTCCAGAATCTGCCGTGACCCCAGCTAGTGTAGGTTATTTCTGCTTTATCCTTACCACGCTTCGTGTGTATACAAACACAATCCACACAGTCACACACACATACTCCTACACTAAAGGAATTATCTTATTAAGCTGAGATTTTAAAGACATAGCAGTCGTCAGTTGAGCCCCTAATCTGTATCATATACAATGTCTACATGTATTTCATTACTCCTCTCAACAACTTTGAGAGGTGAGGCTATTTTGGTCCCCTTTTATAGATGTGGAAACTGAGGCTAAAAAAGATGAAGTAATTTGCCCCAGCCTAGTGTTTTTCTTTTTTATTCTCAATTTTCTATAATTTTGTCAACTTTTTAAATTTTTTTTTAAAGATTTTATTTATCTATTTGAGAGAGAGACAGTGAGAGAGAGCATGACTGAGAAGGTCAGAGGAAGAAGCAGACTCCCCGTGGAGCTGGGAGCCTGATGCAGGCTCCAGGACCAGACCCCAACCAACTGAGCCACCCAGGCGTCCCTTGTCAACTATTTTTAAATAAATACATGCAAAAAGTGATCTATACAAACACTGAGAAGCAAGTAAAATCTTATGGAGAAGGAACATTGCCCTTCTTAGATGAAAATAAACTGAAGAGAGTGTCTGGGTCATGGTCTGAATTTGGCTTCCTTGGGAGTTTTGTTACAAGAGTCCCTCCTGGGGCAGTCAGTGTGCAGAGGCATGACAGACACAATCTTAGGAAGCATAGGGCTTCCCGCAGTTGGGGCAGCGGGCAGGCCTTGCTGGTGGGCCCAGTACTGGCTATCCAGTGGGAACATGGTCAGTAGGAATGGATTGCTCTGTATATTCTACATTAACCCCACTTTCCACTCTCAGGAATGAGCAAATCAGACTACTTCTTGGGGTGAAAGGAGTAATGTCAGGTGGTCCTGTCTGTAGGGCATGGAGAAGAGGGGAGAAACTTCATTGCCACATGATCAAAGCCCACCCAATACAGATAAGAATTCGAGCCAAGGGGAACCTGGGTGGCTCAGTGGGTTAAAGCCTCTGCCTTTGGCTCAGGTCATGATTCCAGGGTCCTGGGATCGAGCCCCACATTGGGCTCTCTGCTCAGCGGGGAGCCTGCTTCCTCCTCTCTCTCTGCCTACTTGTGATCTCTGTCTGTCAAATAAATAAATACATACATAAATAAATAAAAGGAATTTGAATCAAGCTTGCCTGGGAATTTTTTCTTCCAGGTAAAGAGAATATAATGACTGCAGATAGTTTGGTGATAAGAGTCCTTATTGTGTCTATGTCTTAAGTCATACCACTTCAACTTGAACTAGGTCTCTACATCATATGCACATCTCCTTTGAGATGCCCTTGACCTCTGTCCTGTGTTGGATCCTCTGCTTTTACATCCCAGATTTTCCCCTTTCTTGGGTTTCTTGGTTGTTTTGGTGGAGCATACCTTCAGTAGCCTCTCAGATGCATGGGAGGTACGTTTTTAGACTTTGAATCTTAAAATGTCTTTTTTAAAACTCTAACAATTTATTAATGGTTTGTTTGCATATAAGATTTTAGGACAGAAATCATTTCCTTTCAGGACTTAGAAGGCATTGCTTCACACTGCTGCTACTGAGAATCTGAAACCAGACTACACTCTTTTTTTTTTTTTTTTTTAAGATTTTATTTATTTATTTGACAGACAGAGATCGTAAGTAGGCAGAGAGGCAGGCAGAGAGAGAGAGGCAGAGAGAGAGAGGAGGAAGCAGGCTCCCTGCTGAGCAGAGAGCCCGATGCGGGGCTCGATCCCAGGGTCCTGGGATCATAACCTGAGCTGAAGGCAGCGGCTTAACCACTGAGCCACCCAGGCACCCCCAGACTACACTCTTGATCCAGCGTTTGTGACTCTTTTTCTTTTGGGGAGCTTACAAAATCTTCACTTTGTTCCAAGAATTCTGAAATTTCAACTAAATTGTCATGTTGTGAAAGTTTGTGTGTTTTTAATATTTCCCCCTTTTCTTTTTTATTCTTCCCTTTTATTTTACTATATTTTTAAATTTACCTTTTTGGTTTTGTATGAGAGAAATGTTAAAAAGATTTACAAACCAAAAGGTTTTAAACCTTTTTACTTGGTATGAGTCTATTTTCATCCATTATGCTGGAAACTCAGTGGGCCCTTTCCTCTGCCTCTTACTGCTAGAAGTAAGTTACTTTCCATTTTGGAACGTCCTAAAACTTCCCATCCATGTTTTATGTTCCTTCTTTTTGGAATTCCTATTATTTTGTTGCTGAACTTTAACTTATTCTCTTATTTAAAAAAATTCATTTCTGGGCCTCCTGGATGGCTCAGTCCAGCAAGCATCTGATTCTTTGTTTTGGCTCAGGTCATGATCTCAGGGTTGTGAGACTGAGCCCCGTGTTGGGTTCCAAGATCAATGGGGAGTCTGCTTGAGAGGCTCTTTATCTCTCCCTCTGCCCTTGCCCATCAATCTCTCTCCCTCTCAAATAACTAACTAAATAAATAAATAAAATCTTTAAAATACGTATTTTTTCTTTCCCTTCTTACATCTTTACCTTTTCACAGTACTTTCTGGGAGATTTCTTCAATGTTATCTTTCAACCCTTCCATTGTGTTTTCTTTTCATTTATTATCCCTCTTTTTCCCCCTCCATCAGCTGTCTTTTGTTCCATGAGGTTCCATGGAACCAGGAAGAATGACCATAGGAGACCCCAAAGTGGAGGACATGTGGTAACAACCAGTGGGTTCGTGCTCTATTTTCTGAATTCCTGAAGTCTGCCTCCTTCAAGGTCACATGCAGTCTGTTTCCCAGCATGGAGCCTGCCAGCCTGCTTTTACCTGGATCCTATTTGCCATCTTGGGCCAGAATGTTATTAGATCAATGTGTGCAATAATTACGCTGGGGACAGATGACGGTGCACAGAACATTTCCCAACATAGATCAGACGGTGGGTTATAAGCCTCAGTAATTGTAAGAGTTGAAATCACACTGAATATACTCCTCTGTGTGACAAAAGTGGGATTAGCAATAAACACTGGAAAGATATCTGGAAAGCCCCCAATTTTTGGAAATTAAACAACCTATTTCTAAATAGCGCAAAAGTCAAAGAAGAAATTGTAAGGAAATTAGAAAATATTTTGAGCTGAATAAAGATGGAAATACAACAGAACCAAAATTTGTGAGTTATAGCAAAACCACTGGGAAATTTATACATTTAAATGCTTATATAATAAAAGAAGAAAGATGTAAAGTCAATTAACTAAGTAAGAGGAAAAAAGAAAAGCAAACTAAATGCAAAATAAGAAATAAAATAAGAATGAAAAGCAATTAAATAGAAAAAATAGAGAATATGAACACAGTCAAAAGTTGATACTTTGGAAAGACTAATAAAATCAATAAACTGTTGATAAGGCTGATTAAGAAGAAAACAAAATCATGAAGAATTAAAAAAGGGACATCACTATCAAAAAAACTGACAAAGAAGATATTATGGGTAGTCTTATGCCAAGAAAACCAATAGCTTAGATGAATTGAATAAATACTATTTGTTGAATAAGCTATCTTTTTTCCTTGGCTAACTTGAAATATTACCTTTCTTGGGGCGCGTAGGTGGCACAATTGGTTAAGCATCTGACTCTTGATTTTGGCTCAGGTCATGATCTCAGAGTTGTGAGATTGAGTCCCATGTCAGGCTCCACACTGAGCGTGGAGCCTGCTTGGGATTCCCTCCCTTTCTGCCCATCCCTCCTCCTTCCCTCTAAAAAAAAGAAAGAAAGAAATATCACCTTTATTGTACATGAATTCACTTACTGACACCCAGGTATGGGTTTGGAAGCTTTTACATATCATATTGCCGTATTTGCTCTAAGAGTAAGTATTACAGTAAACCAATGGGAAGTTGCATCAACTTTTCTGACCCAGCCTCAGGGGGCCACTCCTGCTGCATTTGATTGGTTACAGGCCAATTTTAGGTTAGTTTCAGTTGTATAATATAGTGATTTGACAATTCTGTACACTACTCCTTGCTCACTGTGAATAGTGTAGTCACCATCTGTCACCATTCAATATTATTACAATATTTTTAGTTATAGTCTCATCCTGTACTTTTCATCTCCATGACCTATTTCTTTTACAATGGAAAGTCTGTACTTCTTAATCCTCGTTGTCTATTTTATCCGTCCCTCCACCCATCTCCCCTCTAGCAACTACCTACAAACTTGTTCTGTGAATTTAAGAGTCTGTTTTTCCTTTGTTCATTTGTCTTGACTCTTAGATTCTACATAGAAGTACAATCACAGGGAATTTATCTTTCTCTGTCTGATATATTTCACTTATGGAAATGTTCTCTAGATCCATTCGTGTTGTCTTAAATGGTAAGATCTCATTTAAGAGATCTTTTATGGCTTTTATGGCTGAGTAATATTTGTGGAGAATACTTTTTTAAAAATTATTTTTATTAACATATAATGAATTATTAGCCCCAGGGGTACAGGTCTGTGAATCGCCAGGTTTACGCATTTCACAGCACTCACCATAGCACATACCCTCCCCAATGTCTATAACCCCATCACCCTCTCCCTAACCCCCCCTCCCCCCAGCAACCTTCAGTTTGTTTTGTGAGATTTAGAGTCTCATATGGCTTGTCTCCCTCCCAATCCATCTTGTTTCATTTTTTCCTTCCCTACCCCCCCACAACTCCCCACCCTGCCATCAAATTTCTCCTATCAGGGAGATCATATGATAATTGTCTTTCTCTGATTGACTTATTTCGCTCAATATAATGCCCTCTAGTTCCATCCACATCATTGCAAATGGCAAGATTTCATTTCTTTTGATGGCTGCATAGTATTCGTGTGTGTGTGCGCGCGTGCATACACATATATGTGATATATATGTAATTATTATATATATATACAAATATATACACATACATATATATCACATCTTCTTTTTAAGGGTGAATTTATAGTGCCAGATTTGTGAAATCTGGCCACACAGGTGAAATTTACTACAAGACCAAATACTCTTTAGATTCTAAACCTTGGAAATTTAATCTTGGAATATTTTACAACATAAGTGAGACAGTATTCTTTTTTTTTTTCAGTTTATTTATTTTCAGAAAAACAGTATTCATTATTTTTTCACCACACCCAGTGCTCCATGCAATCCGTGCCCTCTATAATACCCACCACCTGGTACCCCAACCTCCCACCCCCCCGCCACTTCAAACCCCTCAGATTGTTTTTCGGAGTCCATAGTCTCAGTGAGACAGTATTCTTTAGGAATTATAATTTGACTGATAGTCAAATTATGACTGGCAATACCCAGCACATACCGCAAAGAGATTCATAGAGAAAAGGGTGGTTTGTTTTTTAAAACGTGAACATTTTCTTACAGAAACTGTACATTTATTTTTCACAAAGAAGCATGAATAGGGAATGTTAACAATGGTGCGCTAAACAGCACATTTAATTTCACAAAAGCTTCAAATCCCACTATAGAATCCTGCGGAGCTAGATTAAATTAGACCACATGGTGAACTCGTTAAGCAAAGCTAAGTGGGGGCACCTGGGTGGCTCAGTCGGTGAAGCGTCTGCCTTCAGCTCGGGTCATGATCTCAGGGTCCTGGGATGGAGCCCCTCGTTGGGCTTCCTGCTCAGCGGAGAGTCTGCTTCTCCCTCTCCCTCTGCCCCTCCACCTGCTTGTGCTGTTTCTCTCTCTCTAAACAAACAAAGAAACAAATAAGCAAACAAACAAAAATTAAGTGGTCTCCTTCCTAAGCCCACATTTATCAGTTCAGTGGTAAGGAAAGGCTGATCTGGAACATTTAGGTCAAAAAGAAAAATGGACAAGAACTAGAATATATGACTCAATCTCTAAGCTGATTAAGGCCATCTGTGGGAGACATTTCTGGAATGGGGAGTGGTGCCGCATTCCCTGCACCAATTTTACCTGGCTGTAGTGATAAGAAGGAGATCAGTGGCTGCTCTAGAGGGAAGGCAGAGAACTCCCACAAAGAATAGATATTTATACAATATAAGACTATGTGTATACTTTTGGTCTCTAAAAAAAATATAGCCCAAGTGCTGTTCTTGACCTTGGTATATATCCATGCTTGGGAAAGATAAGGAGGCTGGGGGAGGTAAAGAGGTGAGGAGAAACCTAAAGTGTAAAGGATCTTGGATTTCCATTGGCACCCCCTTTTTTCCCCTAGAGAGATACTGACACAGTCATAGTAAATGGATGTTCCCATCCCAATGAACTCATTAGATGGGAATAATACATTATATCAGTGTATGAGCTTATCCTCATGAACCTTCCATACAAAAAAGGGAAAAAGAAAAAAGAGAGAAAAAAGGATTCCAAGGGCTTTAAATTTACTCTCAAACATTAAAACAAAACAAAAAACAAACCACTTTTTCTTCCTTTTAACTGCTTTCAGCAGTTACATGTGAAATGGGTATTTCAGAGTTTGCAAGTGGTGAGAAAAGAAAGAAATAATAATAAGACTAAAGAAAAGGAGAGACATTTTAAAACTGCATCAGGATATGACCTGTCCCCAATCATTTGAAACCAAGTGTTAGAAGAAGCAGAAATACCAGATTTCCATTTAGCTACCTGCTAGATCTACTGCCTTTTAAACAACGTTAGATGTTCTTCCCGTTTTGCTAAATCCAGGGAAGGGCGGGGAAGTATCTGCTGGGCGTGTTATAACATAGTAAGCTTAGGTACTGTTAAAACTGTAGGAAATGTTGAACCCTATGTAAATTCTGACTCTCCGTCTTCATAGGGCTGCTCCATTTACATTTGAATAGCCCATATGTACCTATTGCACAACTGGGAAATCTGCTTTCTCATCTGGCTCACTGATTAACTTTTGAGTGGGCTGAAAATAAGTCCTCCTCATTGCTGAGTTTGTTTCCTGGTTTGTGAAGCACTGAAGTAACCTCTGGTAAACATGTGTCTGGGCCATGTTTTAAAAGTTGGTCACCCCTGTAACAGGTTTAGAAATGTTGCAATAATTTTAGAATTAGATGAAAGAATGTATCTTGAAATTTAAAAATATATGTATAATTTGAATTTGGTGTGAATTTCTTTTCTTTCTTTCTTTCTTATTAATTTTTTAAAAGATTTTATTTATTTATTTGACAGACAGAAATCACAAGCTGGCAGAGAGGCAGGCAGAGAGAGAGAAAGGGAAGCAGGCTCCCCGCTAAGCAGAAAGCCCGATAGGGGGCTCCACCCCAGGACCCTGAGATCATGACCTGAGCTGAAGGCAGAGGCTCAACTCACTGAGCCACCCAGGTGCCCCTTAGTGTGAATTTCTTACCAGGCAGCATCACGTATAGGTTGGTTAGTAAGTAAACTAGAAGCAAAGGAAAGAAATTTAACAGACTGTAGGTTCAGGCCCGCGCCACAAGGTGGCAGGCTTACTCTCTAGTCTCCCTCTTCAGGCCCAAACGGGGAAAAACAATCTTAAAAAAGAAACAAATCTTAACGTTTGGATTTAACTACCTAAAACCACATATTTTAGGAAGGTAACTTTTAGAGAGGATGACACAAGTTCTTAGTTTGTCAAGATCGTATATTCAGGGATGCCTTTGTGGCTCAGTGGGTTAACCATCTGCCTTCAGCTCAGGTCATGATCCCAGGATCCTGGGATGGAGTCCCACATCTCCCATTGTGATCCTCTTTGCTCTTTCAGCTTCTGCAGGTTTCTCATGGAAGCCACTTTTGAAGATGGTGGAACGACAACGCGGAAGGAAACTTGGCCCCCAAATCGCATCTTGGAGGAGAGCTTTGTGCCTGTTAGGAACCATCATTTTGAATGCCCTATGAGTGAGAAACAAACTTCTATTTTGTTAAGACACTGAGATTCTGGGGCTTATCTATTATGACAGCTAACATCAACTAAAATAGCATGTAGAGCACTTAGCACAACACCACACACAATACCTGCTTAATAAATGTTAGATGTTATTAATATCATGACTCTAAATATAAACCAGGAGGTGCTGGGTAGCTCAGTCGGTTGAACATCTCACTCTTGGCTCAGGTCATAATCTCAGGGTGGTAGAATCAAGCTCCATGGAGTCTGCTTGCTCTCTCCCTCTGCTCCTCTCTCTCACTCATAAATAAATAAATAAAATCTTGTTAAAAATTAATAAATGTAGAGGTGCCTGGGTAGCTCAATCAGTTAAGCATCTGCCTTTAGCTCAGGTCATGATCTCAGAGTCCTGGGATCAAGCCCCTCATTAGGCTCCCTGCTCATCAGGTATCTTGCTTCTCCCTCTCCCTCTGTTCCTCACCCCCTGCTCATGTTCTCTCTCTCTCTCTCTCAAATAAATAAAGAAATAATCTTAAAATAAATAAATATAAGCCAAGAGCCTAAAACTCTGGACTTCAAACACAGCAATAGTATGGAGAATCTTCTGCAGTATATAAGATCTGGTTCTTTTTCTTTTTCTCTCTCTTTTTTTTTGAAAGCTAGAGAAAGTCTAAGAAATAAAGTTGTGTGTGGAAGCAGTAAAAAGCTGAGCTACTTGTGTATGTAATTTGCAGAAAGTCATGATTAATATTTTGCATTTATATTTGCTATTTTTTGAAAAATTAACCAGATATAAAAGAAAGAAAATCAAATAAAAAATTCAAGTTGGTACTGTCTTTAAAATAATATTTTTAAATTTTCTTCCTTGTGATGATATTAGTGTTATGATTCAGTGATTTCTCTCTCGGTATATTATACAATGCTTACCCTTTTATCTTAAAAATGTTTTCTTTCTTTGCTCCAACACTTTTTGATTTTTAGTGCTTTTATTTTTTCATTTTTAAGATTTTATTTAAGATTTAAGATTTTATTTAAGATCTCTACACCCAACATGGGGTTCAAACTCACAATCACAAGATCAAGAGTCCCACACTAAACCAACTAGACCGCCAGGTGCCCTTTCAGTGCTTTTATTAATACCTATCCTCAGTTTTCTCTAATGAAATTCTACCTCACATAAAGCCCAAATCAAATTTCATGTACTCAGTCAAAGTCCTCCAGGATATCCTGGTTGGCAGGGGTACCACTTGCACTGAACTGTCAAATTTTTTTAAAAGATTTATTTATTTATTTGCGAGAGACCTAGTGCAAGCACAGAGTAGTGGAGGGGCAGAGGCAGAGGGAGAGAGAGAATCTCTACCAGACTCCTTACTAAGCACGGTACCCTACACTGGGCTCAGTCTCAGGACCCTGAGATCATAACTGAGCCAAAACCAAGAGCTGGACGCTTCAAGGACTGAGCCGCTCAGGCTGTAACATTATACAATCCGAGGCTCCTACCATTTGCGGTCTTCTGTGCTAGAGTTTATTTTCAGGTGGTTTATATAGCTTGTTTCTCCTTAATCAGACTGCAAGCAGTTTGATGACAAGAGCTATGTTTTTTTGGTTTTACATTGCCCACAGAAAATAGAGTCTGTGCAGTTATTGATAATCAGCTCATTGGTTTGAAAGTCCCAGGTTTATGAGATTTCCTGTAACATTTTAGTATCTATCTTCCAAAGAGCTTTATAAGAATAAAGAATAATAACTCATAAAATTTTCTTCAGAGATAAATAATAATTTATAGTTGGGGGACAATTGTGGGAAAGGAGGTATTTTAATGGTCAGTGGTTTGGGTTAGAGGAAATTTACAAAGAATAAATTAGTGCCTGATGTTCCATATTGAAATGAAGATAATTTTGTATGTATTATTAAGCTTACTTTGCTTTTTGCTTTTTTTGTCCTTCATCCCAACTCAAAAAAAATTTTTTTGGAGGGGGATGCTTGGGTGGCTCAGACAGTTAAGTGTCTGCTTTTGGCTTGGGTCATGATCCCAGAGTCCTGAGATCAAGTACCACTGCTCAGCAGGCTCCCTGCTCAGCAGGCAGACTTCTTCTCCCTCTGCCTGCCACTTCTCTTGCTCGTGCTCTCTCTCTGACAAAAATTAATAAAATCTTTAAAAAAAATTTTTTTTAAATAGGCTCCATGCCCAGCATGTAGCCCAATATGGGGCTTGAACTCATGAACCTGAGATTAAAACCTGAGCTGAGATCACCCAGGCTCCCTCCTATTTACTTTTTAAGTTTCTTTTTGTTTGCATGTTTGCTTAAGATGTTTACTTTAGGGGCACCTGGGTGGCTCAGTGGGTTAAAGCCGCTGCCTTCGGCTCAGGTCATGATCTCAGGGTCCTGGGATCGAGCCCCGCTTCGGACTCTCTGCTCAGTGGGGAGTCTGCTTCCCCTTCTCTCTCTGCCTGCCTCTCTGCCTACTTGTGATCTCTCTCTCTCTCTGTGTCTAATAAATAAATAAAATCTTTAAAAAAATATGTCTACCTCGGGGCGCCTGGGTGGCTCAGTGGGTTAAGCCGCTGCCTTCGGCTCAGGTCATGATCTCGGGGTCCTGGCTTCAAGTCCCGTATCGGGCTCTCTGCTCAGCAGGGAGCCTGCTTCCCTCTCTCTCTCTCTCTCTGCCTGCCTCTCCATCTACTTGTGATTTCTCTCTGTCAATAAAAAAAAAAAAAAAAACGTTTACCTTAAACATATTAAAAGTTATAGCTGAAAATGTTTTACATTTTATTTTCAATATCATAAGGACTGTAGAATGTTTTAACTCTGAATTTTGCCTTTCACCTTCAATTTGATTGCTAGTTTCATCCTGTGTTTATTGTCTAAATTTGGTAATTTTCTGTAATCAGTGTTTACTTAGATTTGCCATTGTTCCATTGATTTCTTTGCTCATCATTGATTCTTGCATTCTGATCTTTTCTTCCAGGTTTATTTTTCTACCTTCTGGGTCTGTGAGTGGGAAATTCTCTTAGTCTTGGTTTGACGATATCTTTAGTCTTACCTCTGAATGCTAGTTTTGCTGGATAGAGAATTCTAGATTAACCGATATTTTCCTCCACCCTTTGAGGATATTGTTCCATTATCCTCTGGCATCTACTGCTTGTGACAAGAAGCCAGCTTTGTCTATATATCAGTCTTTGTAGGCAGTGTGACGTTCAGGCTCATCCCAAACATTCACAGAACCCAGGGCAAAATTACAAGCGGAGGCCCATGTACAATATGTCTAAAAAAATTTAAGTTCCAAAAACAAGCAAACAACTTGTTAAATAAAGTATGTTCTATCCTCCTATTTTGACAAATACAACTTTTTAAGGACCCAGATGACTGAGCCTTGAATTTAGGATTCTTGGAATCCTGGGGGCGGGTAAGGAGAGATCACCACCCAGGCCCCTGCCTCCCAGCTCACCCTCCTTGGTTCCCAGTCCTGGCTCCATCCTTTACCACCAGGAGCTTCACACACATGTCTGTGGACATTCCATTTCCAAGCCCCACAAACAGCCTCTTCCCGGACACCCCATGGTCCTAAGTGTATGAAATCTGTTCTTGGGGGTTGGACATAAGGAAGAGGCCCATGAAGGTTCTGAAAGTGGGTCGGAGCTGTCTGGGCAGGGAATTCTATGGTTTGGGGCACCTGGAACGTGGTTTAGAGGAAAAGGGCAAACTTCAGGTCATGTTTCACGACATTGTAATAAGGTCCTTAATGGTTTCCTCTCATCCAACCTGTTCTCTGCAGTGTATCAGAGAGAATTTTTTTTTTAAATTTTATTTATTTATTTGTCAGAGAGAGAGGTAGAGTGAGCCCAAGCACAAGCAGACAGAGTGGCAGGCAGAGTCAGAGGGAGAAGCAGGCTCCCCGCAGAGCAAGGAGCCCGATGTGGGACTCGATCCCAGGACACTGGGACCATGACCTGAGCCAAAGGCAGCTGCTTAACCAACTGAGCCATCCAGGCGTCCCTCAGAGAGAATTTTTAAAAAAGTAAACCACAGCATTTTACTCTGTCCTAAAAATATCCTTTAAAAGCCTCCTATTGCGTTTGAAAGAAAATCCTTTAAAAGCCTGCAAAGCTCTAAGTGGTACTTCAACACACCAAGTTCTTTGGGAAAAGCCTCATCCAAGAATCTCTCTTTCTGAAACATACTCTCTTTCCTACCTGCTCCTCACATGGCCAGCTTCAGTCTATTGTATGGTTCCTGGCTTAAATGCCACATCCTCTCCAAGTACCACTTCCCTTTATTTGCTATTGTTTATTTCCTTCAGAGAACAAATAACAAATGTATTCACCTGTTTGTCTTCTGCCTCCTCCACACTGTCTTCTGCCCAGGGGAGACTGTCACATGTAAGTCAACTCTGAGATGGAGACTAGCACGTAGGAAGTTATTAGGGAGTATTCTAACCAACCCCAGTTGAGAACAAAAGAAAGCAAGATAGGGGCCCCCATTGGGCAGCGGACCCCAGAAAGAGGCCCATCTTTGGGCAAAGCAATTCTCTTCAGCCAAAGCACTTCCTCAGAGGACTGACATGTCTGGTCTGGACAGGGCAGTAGTACAACCTATGGTCCATGCCTTGTGCAGATGTGCTTTCCTCACATGAGTTCTGAAAGTAGCTTCTTGCAGAACTCCCAACGGACCTGTGCCCTGGAGAGAAACTTGTAAAAGGAAGGTTAATAGGATGAACGACACCCCCCTGCTGTTGTAGCTGGCATTAGGCTGCAAGCAGTACTCATCCCCTCTCTCTTCTGCAGTCCGTTTTAGATTCTCCTCACTGTTGATTAGCACCTCTGAAGATTTAGGTGACTTACCTAGTGGAGTGACAGGTTCTTAAAACTGGTGAGTTCCAGTTCCTGTTTATCATGTCCTTCTTGGGCTGCACCTGCTGCCCTTGTCCATTTGCCATCAACATTGCACAAGTACTAAAAGATGCCCTAGTTATTACTGGGACACCAAACATATGCCTCCCTGTCTCCACCGTGTAATCGTAGCTCTACTGCCTCTTAATAACAAGAGTCAACTACCCCCATGAGGACCTTTTGCTGGCCTGCTGGAATTGGGCCTGAAGGGCCCAAAATTCTGGGTGGTGGTATAGCTTTAAGTTCACTGAAGACTCTTGCTGTGTTTCCTGGTAGAAATATTTCCCCTGTGGGAACCAAGAACTTTAAACCTGTGATTATACTTGTGAGGATGAAAAGCACAAATTCCCCCAAGTGGGTCACTGGGATTGATGGTATATAGAGACTCTTCTGCTTCAACACCTTTGATCCCACTCGCAGGTGTTCTTCTGTGATGGATACAGCATCATCCAATGGTGACTGATTCAGAGCATGACTGCACCTTGGAGGGTGGCACTTTATTCATGGGATATCATCTCCAAGCTGGTACTTCAGCCAAGCTTTCTGGGTGGTATGCCGTGGGATGGGTCCCAAGTGGATTCCACAGCCATATGCCCACTGCCACATCTCTTCTGCTATGCAATGGGTTCCTTGATTGGATGCAATGATATGTGGGGTGCCATAATGGTGGATCAAATACAACGGAAGCCCTTGGACAGTCATGTTGGCTGAGGCTCAGCAGGCAGGAAGGGCAAACCCATAGCACATGAGTCTATTCATGCTGAAATGAATGACTGCCTCATCCAGGGTGGGAGGAGTCCAATATGGTTTCCTTTTCAGCAAGGGGCTGTTTGGTATCTTCAAGGGATTGAGTGTCAGTATTGAGTGTCAGCAATGATTCCTGTTGCCAGCAGGACAGTGGGAGATCATGCTGCTGGACCCATGTATAGCTTTCCTCCTTGTTACCATGTCTTCTCTGTTCACGAATCAGCTGTGCCAGTACTGGGGTGGCTGATGGAAAGGCTGTCTGACACTTTAAATTTTGGCTAACTGGCTAAGTCCTTCTACTTGGATGTATAATGCTTCTTCAATGGTAGATGCTCTCAGAATCTGTGGAGGAAAGCCATGGAAGCAAGATTGGGCAGAAGGAGAAAATGAGCTTCAGTACGGTCACAACCAGGGCTCAGCCACCTTGTGGGAGGTTCTGAAGCTAGGACAATTCTTTAGAATTTTCTCTTATTGAGGTGAGGGAGTTTGGTCTTAACCATCCCCCACTGATCAGTCATTTCTTGCAAGCTGCTCCTACAAGGGGTGTGATTTTGGATAAGGTAGCATTCTGAGTTAAGAAAATGACTGAAGAGGTCTGTCAACGCATAGCTTTCTTAGAAGCTGGGAGAGTAAGTCCTTCAGTCTTAAAGGAGAGATAGGCTGGTAGAGCATAGCTTCCAAGAGAGAGATTGTTACTGTTTTTTCACCAGGATATACCCAAGTTTAATATAGTGTTTAGCACACAGTAGGCATTCAAAAGATCTTTTTGAATAAATAAATTACTGAAATGTCCTGCTTTCTTAGTTTGGAGTATAAAGGTCACATCTCATCCTACTCTCTAACATTTTACTATGAGAATTTCAAAATTTAAAGGCACGTACAAAAACCATTTCCCAGATTTAACATTTTGTCGTATTTGCTCTCTCTTTTCATGGATAAGTATATGTACAGTATCAATTTGGTTTTTTGTTGTTGTTGTTGTTTGATAGTTTGCTGAACCATCTGCAGAATTCATGACACTCTGTCCTTAGCACTCAGGCATGCATCTCATACCAATAAGGATATTCTCAATATTACTGTGATCATATCTGAATAAATAACAGAATGCTTTAAAAATCATCCAATATCTGGGATGCATGGGTAGCTCAGTCACTTGGGCCACTGCCTTCAGCTCAGGTCATGATCCTGGCGTCCTGGGATTGAGTCCCGCATCAGGCTCCTTGATTGGCAGGGAGCCTGGTTCTCTCTCTGCCTCTGACTGCTTGTGCACGTGCTCTCTCTCTCTGACAAATAAATAAATAAAAATCTTTTGAAAAAATCATCCAATATCTAATATTCAGCCCATATTAAATTTCTATGATTCTCCACAAAAAACTGTTACAGCTTTAAAAAAACATTTCAACCATGATTCCACCCAAGGTTCATGTATTACATTTGAATATCACTTTTCTTTAGTATCATTTAAACTGGAACAGTCACCCTCTCTCTTTTCCCCAACAGACTTAACTTTTTGAAGAGACCAAGGCTAGGAGTACTCTTGTCTCCCATTCTGGATTTGTCTGATTGTTTCCTCATAGTGTCATTTTGTTTGTCCCAGGTAACGTCACCTGCAATATTCCAAACCAATGAAGTTAACCCCATCTGAGAATATTCCCACTACCCCCCATCATCAGCCTTGCATCACTGCAGGCAGTCATCAAGATACATACTAATACCCAGAGGATCAGTCCTGCTTCAGAGTCCATTGCAGCCAAAAATCTAGCTCCCTGGAAGATAAAAGACCTCATAACTCCTCCAGAAGCTGGTGGCTTCCTAATGAACCATGTAGCTCCTGATGGTGCTGCCATAGCTAGATGAAGGTGGCCCCAGGACCCCTGATGATGAATAAAGGAAATATGGCACTGTCAGTTCAGGTGGATGGTGCAGGGGTTCTATATTAACAAGCTCTTTCATCTGACCAAGGACAAGGAAGTAACTTTAAACAGAGTGTCTTGGATCAGTTTTATGCAGAAAGTGGTCTTATGTAGAAGCATCACACACACAACAAGTGCTATGCTTCAGAGGGTCTCACGCCTGATCTAGGGAACAGAGTAGGTTTATTTCTTTATGTCACCTGTTCAGCATAGCATCGGCCTCAGTGCAGGGGAAGAAATCAACCTGCAGAGTACTTTACTACCTATCCAGTGCTAAGACACCTGTTTGCTTATTTATGTGTTCTTGGGGTGATAGAAAAATGGAATTAGCATAAACATTCTTTTCCAACTCTCCATTACCATTTTGCTCAATCTTCTCCCTTCCCTGTTTTATGTTTATTTATCCCAACCATAAGAGCAGAAATTATCCCCAAAGTAGTTTGGTTGATAATAATTGAAGTTGTAAAACTAATTGTGACTGATCATGTTTACCTGTCCAGTTAAGCTAATGGAAAATCAATTGGTGTTTGGTTGAGTGTCCAGCTCTTGATTTCAGCTCAGATCATGATCTTCAGGTTGTGAGACAACAGGAAACCTTCCTCCGCTCCCTGCTCAGCAGGGAGTCTGCTTGGGATTCTCTCTCTCTCCCTCTCTGTCTGCCCCTCCCTCCTCACCCTCCCTCCTTACACCCTCTTCCTCTCTCTCAAATAAATAAATCTTAAAAAAAAAAAAAAAAGAAAATCAAGGTGGAATCTCTTTCTAGGTAGATTCTATATTTTTGTAGCATCTATAAAATCACTTAGAATCCTAAGGTTTATGCCATCCTCGACTCTCAAAGTAATTATATTGTTTTTGCAGCTGTCAGGACAGATATCTGTGTATTACAACCGTGTATTACATAAACAGGGAAGCAATCTTATATAGGGACATAAATGTTCCCTACTTAGCTGTTACAAGAGTTGATGGTTTTCTTGCTTCTTCTTCTTCTTCTTCTTTTTTTTTTTTTTTTTAAGATTTTGTTTATTTATTGAGCAAGAGAGAGAGTGAGTGCATGTGAGCAGGGAGAAGGAGAGAGAGCATCTCAGGCAGGCTCCCCACTGGAACATGGAGCCTGATGCAGGACTCAATTACTCGATCTTGAGATCATGACTTGAGCCAAGAGTCAGATGCTCAACCAACTGAGTCACCCAGGTGCCTCATTCTCTGGCTTGTTTCTCTCAGTCTTGACCAACCACAAGAAAGGAAAAGTTGGAGACTTTATTAAAAACAGCTCCCAGCTGTTTTTATTCTCTCTCTTTGAAGAAGTAACTGAAATCTCTTTTAGTTTTGCTTGCTCAACATTAAGAACTTTCCAGTGGCCTATGAAAAACAGTGTCTGCCTAAGGGACCTTCAGAAGATTTTTTTTTTTAAACATTTTTTTTTGAGATTTTATTTATTTATTTGACAGACAGAGATCACAAGTAGGCAGAGAGGCAGGCAGAGAGAGAGAGAGAGAGGAGGAAGCAGGCTCCCCACTGAGCAGAGAGCCCGATGTGGGGCTCGATCCTAGGACCCTGGGATCATGACCCGAGCTGAAGGCAGTCCCCAACCCACTGAGCCACCCAGGCACCCAGAAGATTTTCTTGACAAAGAAGATTGTGTAAGAGGTGTGCCATCAAGTGTTAGCTAGTCCATCTGAATGAAGTGGCATGGAATTGGCTGATCCACACCTGGCCAAATTGAGACTCACAGAAGAGCACACTGGAGGAAAAGGGAGCAAACAAAAGATGATGTTCTAATTTTCCATTTACTGAGAGATTACTTTTTTTTAATTTTATTTTTTTGACACAGAGAGAATACAAGCAGGGGCAGCGGCAGGCAGAGGGAGAAGCAGGGTCCTGGCTGAGCAGAGAGCCTGATGTGGGGCTCAATCCCAGGACACTGGGTTCATGATCTGTGCCAAAGGCAGATGCTTAACAACTGAGCACCCAAGACATTAATCTTTAAAATGAAATTCTGAAGCTCCCAATTGTAATTAGAATTGTTCTCCTACGTCCCACTCTACCTTAAAGCTTACACTAACTGTATTTCATTAGGGTAGCGTTTTTCTTTTTTAGAACTTCATTTATTTATTTGAGACAGAGAGCAAGAGAGAGAGGATGAGCAGATGGAGAAGGAGAGGCAGACCACCCCCCAAGCAGAGAGCCTGATCTGGGATCACAACCTGAGCCAAAGGCAGATGCTTAAGCCACCCAGGCACCGCTCATTAGGTTCTTGACTGATACTTTTTGCAAGCATAGTCCTGTCTTAGCATGAACACTAAGAGGGGTCTCCCTCCTTGCTGGGTAAAAACTGGGTAGAATCCAGTTTCTTCCTTAAAGTATTACCTGGAAATTGAGTTATTTTGCCCAGTAGTTTAAAGTGCTCTAAAATAATCTTGTTTGGAACAAGTAATTTTGCTACTTTTAGATAACAATTACACAGAGCTTTTGAAGTTGGAAAAAAAGAAAGTTAAAAAATCACCTAGCACTAGTCCACAGGCCAATTTTAGGTTGAGAGTCTATGATTTGTCTGAGGGAAAGTTAATGCAATAAATAACACTAATACTAATAATAGATCAGTCTTTCAAGTACAGCAATGTTAACCAATTAGGTTTCCTTTGTCCCAGAGGTAAATGAGGTCGCCAATTCCAGCTATATAGGGTTGCTCACTTTTCCTAAATAAATAATAGTTTCATGCCTTCCTACCTTTGAACACACTGTTCTCTCTTCTGGAAGGCCTTTCTCTCCCTTCCATCGAACTACTACATGTCCTCCAAATTCATTTTCCCAGGAAGTTTTTTTCCTGGCCTTCTAACAGTGGTCCTTTCTTTGCGTTTACCTGGCATACTTTTCATGCTGTACTGGAATAATGAAACAAACTCCATATTCCTTGAGATCAGCAACCACATCTTATCCAACCTTTTATCCTTAAAGATGTTCCAAGTATAGCATCTAGCACATGATAAGCAGTGAGAGCTCAGGAAATATTTGATGACTCAAATCCCAAACCTTAATATTTTTCTCAAATAGGTTTTACAGAAGCTCTTTTGATCAATAGCGTAAAGAAACTGACTTCAGTTTTTGTGTGTGTGTGTTTTTTTTTTTTTTTTTTTTTTTTTAACAAAGTAAGCGCAGAGGGAGTAAATCCACGGACTGTTACTACCTTGGTGGTACCGCTTTATTCAGTGGCTAAGGAGGGTTTACTATATTGACCTTCACTCAGGGGATTTTGAGGGCACTGTATTAAGCCCAGAAGTCCTGTTTCAAAGACTTCATAATCTAAGGAAGAAAATAGCAATAGACAATTCACCTCTTATATAAAAGGTACAGTACATTTCTAGGCAGTATGAGACTTATATATCAGAATACATAGCTGTCAGGAAATCGGGAAGAAGTTACTGCAGACACTGTCCGAATGAATTTTAAGTGCTGAAGCTATTGAAACAGGGAAGAGGATGCAGAGAAGGAAGACAAGAGTAGGTGGTATTTGATCTGGATTTTGAAAGATGAGTAGGAGACTGATGAGTACCTAGGGCTGTTGTTAAAAATAACCGGAACCCCACAATAAAGCAGTAAAACAGATGTTATTCAGGAAATATTGGCAATAGGAGAAAAGAGACTTCAGTATACAACTGGGCTTGATCGCACTATTGTAATAGTTTCTGAATAAAACCTGTTATAATGCTTTAAGTGACTCTGATTTTATTTAAGTGGGAAGGGGTAGTGACTGCAGAGAGTGGTGGAGGAATGAATGACTGCAAAGGTGAGTAAAGCAATTTAGGGAAACAGTAATCCAGTGAAAGCTGAGTAGTCAAGGAAATCGGGAATTCTGTGGAGCCAGAGCCTAGAGCACTGCTGAGCGAGTGCCGGAAGATGCGAAAAAGCAGCCTTCTTCTAATGGATTAACTTAGAAATGTTTTTCTGTTTATTCAGGGGAGTTCAAGTGGGAAAGGTAAGTTTGAACAACATTGCTTAGAAAGTTATGCCGGTAGGTTTGGACTTTAGCCTGCGGCCTATGGAGCCAACTGGAGTTTTCAAAAAGGCTGTACATACAGTACTTTATAAAGATGACTGCGGTCTCAACAGAGGACACGCTGGAGCAGCATCAAGCAACCCCGGCCTCAGTTTACAATTTATAATAAGAAAAGGGTTGGGTCATCTGCTGTCTTCGGTCCCTTACGACCCGGGGGCATGCTTCCGCGGTAGGTCGGCCTTCCTTGCCTCCCCTGGGCCCTATGCCTGCCTCCCTCCGTCCCTCCTCCAGATCCCGGGGCACTTGCCGCGCCCCCTCCCCTCCGGCCTAGCGCAGCTGCTCTCGGACGGGTAGGAAAGGGCGGGGGGAGACATCTCTAGAGTTAAACGAGCCTCTCCTCCGAAACCCTTTGTCCCCAGCAGCCCCACCTGGGGAGCGCCGAGGGAGCAGGGCGCGCCACGGGGCGGGGAGAGCAGTCTGCAGTTGCTTTTCCGTCCTGGGTCGCTCGGGGAGGCTGGCCGGCCGAACCCACGGCTCCACCAGCCCTCGGGGAGAGCGGCGGGAACCAGCCCCTCGAGCGTCCACGGCTCCCTGAGACAAGAGCGTGCGAGTCTCGGCGGTCACCGAGCTCCACCGCGACTCTCCTCAGAGACCCCCGCCCTAGAGCCCAGAAACACCCGCCCGCGGCCCCCGCCTGTCAGGAGGCTCAGCCCGGGGCCGCCCGGCGCGCGGCGTCGACGTCACGTGAGGCGGCCCGGCCACGTGACCCGGCAGCCCGGCAGCCCGGCCCCTGGCGCCCGCCCCCCGCTCCTCCCCTTCGCCCGGCGTCCCGGCCGCTGCTCGCAGGCGACTCTCCGGCCCGCGGAGCTTCGGAGCTTCCCGCGGCTGGGCCCGGCGGGACGGCGTGAGACAGCTGCTTGGCGTCCCAGGTAGCCGGTGAGGCTCGGGCCCGAGCTCGCGGGGGCCGCTTCCGCCCCTGCCCCTCTGCTTGCTTCCCTTCCCGACGGGCCGGGCTGGCGCGTCCCGTCCTGCCCGCTCCCTCCCTCCGGCTGCGGGCCTCGGCCCCCCGGGCCCCCGGGTCCCCGAGCCCCCGGCCCCCCGGCGGCGGGTCCGCGGGGCGCTGTGTCCTGGCCGCTGTCTGCGCCGCCAGGCGAGGCACCGTTGGCATCTCTGCTGGCGTTTTTTCCGAGGAGGAGAGAAAGGGTGGGGGAGGCTGGCGAAAGTTTTCCCGGCTCCCTTTTTTGAGCTGTTTGGACGCGGCTTTGCTCCCAGCTGAAGCCTCTTACCGCTCTCGGTGCTGTTTTGCTGAGAAAAGACCTCCCCTCCGACTCTCCTCCCCATCCTCACTCGGCCCTTCCCGAGATCGTTCCATCTCCTCCTTCACCTCCGGAGGGTAGTGGTGTCACAAACCGTGCTCTCCACCGTTTCCCTTTCTCCCACAACACGGTTTCCGCAAAGGGGCATGCACTTAGGGACCTTTATCCAGGAGTGCGGCGAACTGAGGGGAGTATTTCTCTTGTCCCGCCTCGGGTGTGCTACCTACTCTATTTTATAGGAGATGACCATCGAGGCATGCTCTCCTCTTTCATAAGTGGCTTTTTGTGTATATTTGTTTGCATGCGAGACATTCCGATGTCATCTTTGCAGCTGGGAATTACAGTTTTATAAAGCAATATTATTAAACTGCTTAAAAACCAGATTCAAAGTCTTATCTGACTTTGGCCTGTGTTGGGGGGAATATAGTTCTTGGAGACAGATTTTCAGACTGTTATGCATTGTGGGATAGTAACATCTAAACACTGAGTGTATCATGCTGAAGGGAGTGGAAAAATGAGCTCACCCCGAGGGCAGTTTATAATGTGCTTTAAACTTTACAATGTATCCATTTGAACTGAGCACAAGGTGAATTTCACCTCTTTAAAGTGCTTTCAGGGTGGAGTAGGTAACTGTGCATTTCCATTCCGTTAATATAGCAGTTAAACTGTGAGATGGATATGTTTTAATCCGTTGTGGGAATACCAGTCTATTTATTAAGTACTTTTGGACAGGTCCTGTTTCTTCTTCCCTCTAGAAGAAGAGGAAGGATATTAATCATTAAAGAGATTTCTTCTACAGTGATTTTTTTATGGGTGTGATCGAAATGATCAAATTCTGGGAACTTCAGAAAGCAACTAGCCTTAAAAAGCTATCAAGTTTGCAGCTTAAAAGTATTATTTTAAATTTTTTAAAAATAAAGTATGCCTATATGTTCTAGCAAGACTTTTGGCTTCGTTTTATTAATCAGTTCCAGCTGGGAAGTCTGAGACAGTGTCTTTATCTCAAAGTCAGTGTGGGGAAGACAAAACTGAAAGGAAATCAAAGACCATTATTATTATTCTGTTTTTTTTTTCTGTGTACTACATTAAACAGTAATTCATGCATTATAGATAAGGTGTGGACGCTCAAGGATTCTAGAGTCCAGCCAAGATTTTCTGTGTTAACCCCCCCCAAAAAATGTTATATATTGTGTACATGTTGAGGAATGTACAGGAGGCATATGATGAATGTTGTTTGAGTTTAACCAGAATAGATTTCATAGAGGAGTTCAGTTAATCAAGTGATTAATCAAGTGATTATCTAAGTCAGTTATGTGTTTGACCCACAGCATGGACTTAATGTTTTAAAATTTCCAAGTACAGTAAGTCCACAATATAGACTTTTTTCTTTTTCTCTAATCTTGCCAGGAAACAATGAAAGAAAATTTAGAAACCACAGAAACATAAAAAAGAATGTACATCACCTGTAATTATGTCATCTGAAGATAACAGCATTTAATATTTTGGGACATACATCCTTTTTACTATACAAATTTGCTGGGTTGCTGTGTTCAGATGGTGAGATTTCAGGTCAAAAGAGATAACGTGATATCCAAATCTAACTTATACTTGAGTCTAGGAGAGCCAATAGTAAAAGTTTAAGTATTGAAGAACTTAGGCAGATCTTTTTAGATAATTTTGAGTTTAGATGGAATTTGAATATCAAGAGTTGAAATAGCTGGGGATATCTCTTTTTTTTTTTTTTTTTTTTTAGTGTTAGATTTTAACAAATGAGATCACACTCATGCATACCTAACAAATCGTAAAGTGTGAAAGGACTTGAGGAGATAATGAATTTCACTTGGGAAAGACTATACTCAGGCCATTCCCAAAAGTTGGTATCTATACTTCCCACAACTCCGGAAAAGAAGATTCCGTGGCTTTCCTGAGATTAACATTCCACAGGGGCAATAGTATGTTTGCTGAGATGTCCTTTTAAATGCTTAAGAAGTTTTAGTTTTGGAGATGGACCAAGTCTGTCCAGTTCTAGTACTTTAATCTTGAACCCAAATAGTATGGTGGAAGCATCTAGTAACATTGTTAACAGCTGTGGTGAAGTGTTTCCAGGATCACTGCCAACAGTTCCTCCCCCTATGCTTGACTGCTGTACCTTCCATCAAAGAGATGGAGTGTCTGGCTGCTCCATGTAAATCTAGGAGGAGGAGAGACCACCCGCAGTGGCCCAGCCATGTGTGTGAGGCCCATTTCAGCCTTACTTAAGCTCCCTTTGCCTCCCTTATGAATACTCCCTCATGAGTAACCTCAACTGAGTTACTCAAAGCACAGAATTCAAAGAAATAACAAACAGCTCTCCTTTTAAGCCACTGAGTTTTGGGATTATATGTTAGTCAGCAAAACATGATTGAGACAACAGCACAGCACCTTGTGTCATAAAATCTTTGGTGTAAATCTGGTTCACATATATGTCAGTCCCAAGATACGATCTGTGAGCACAAAATTGAGGTCAGCATATGCAGTAGTGTGCCTTAGTGAGAAGTCTCTAAATTATTCAGTCTTTATATCCTTATTCCGTAAAGATATACCTACTGAATTAGTTTCATTGAATGGTGTGACAGTATCTTGTACTGGTTGCATCAAAAATCAGTTAGCTTTTTTTTTTTTTAGATTTTATTTATTTATTTGACAGAGAAAGAGAGATCACAAGTAGGCAGAGAGTCAGGCAGAGAGAGAGGAGGAAGCAGGCTCTCTGCTGAGCACAGAGCCGGATGCGGGACTCGATCTCAGGACCCCGAGATCATGACCTTAGCGGAAGGCAGTGGCTTAATCCACTGAGCCACCCAGGCGCCCCCAAAATCAGTTAACATGTTTTAAAGGAATTACCCATTATTGAGCTGATGGATATGTGGTGTTTTCTTGCAGTTTGGCAGTTGATGAATTTAGTACCATGTTTGTAGTTGTAAATACATACGGTACAGATGTAAGATCTGCAGTGAACAGATGTTTGTGAGGTGCTTTGTTCTCAAGGGTCAAGAAGAGTGAATCTTATGCAGACTGTCATTTCAAATGTGTCTATTACGGGACTTTCAACAAGCAGATGATCTTATTGTTCAGGAGCACTTGTCTCATTATGTTTAAATGAGCAACTTCCCATTCCAAGTCTGCTTAGATCAGTTTAAGAAAAACAGACACTTCACTGGAGAAGAAAAGCTCATAGGAGATCAAATGGGTACTTCTACAGACTTAAGGTTTCCAACTTCCACTGTGCTCTGTCTTAGCACCTCTGTAGGTTCCTCTATTTAGTCGTCTTTCCTCCAGGGAGAAAAAGTTGACCTCAGAAGAGAATGGCCCCAAATGCACATCAAATCCACAGTGAGATACTTCACACCCACCAAGATGGTTATAATAAAAAAGACAATAATAAGTGTTGACGAGGATGTGGGGAAGTTGGAACCCTCATGAACTGCTGGTGGAAGTGAAAAATGTAGAGGGAGGGGTAGAGAAAGAGAAGAGAAAAAGAAATAGCTTCCAACTTCTGGTACCCCGACCTTGAAATTCACTTCCATCCATATCTATCCTTTTCTTTTCTTGTGTTTTCACAGAAGATTCTGCCCCCTTCTACAACTTGTCTTGTTCCTGTGCTTCAGATTCCACTTCTTGTTACTTTCTCAGAAACCTTATTTAGTGGTTGTGTCGTGTCCTTATCTTTCTCTCTACTGGCTCCTTCCCATTAACATTTAAACATTTTTCAGTCTCTGGGGGCACCTGGTTGGTTCAGTCCGAAGGGCATGTGGCTCTTGATTTCAGGGTTGTGAGTTCAAGCCCCACATTGAGTGTAGAAATTACTTGAAAACAAAGTTGTTAAAACAAATATTTTTAGATCTCTAGTATGTTTAAAACAGAGATCATCCTTGGGCGCCTGGGTGGCTCAGTGGGTTAAGCCGCTGCCTTCGGCTCGGGTCATGGTCTCAGGGTCCTGGGATCGAGTCCCGCATCGGGCTCTCTGCTCAGCAGGAAGCCTGCTTCCCTTCCTCTCTCTCTGCCTGCCTCTCCATCTACTTGTGATTTCTCTCTGTCAAATAAATAAATAAAATCTTAAAAAAAAAAAAAAAAACAGAGATCATCCAAAATAAGCCCTTCAGCACCAGCCCATTTTACATTTACTGCCTATCTTTTCCCTCACAGTCAAACTTAGCGAACAGTTTCTTTATATTCATTGTTTCCTTTCCTTTCCTTTCGCATGCTCCTCAACCTGATGCAGTTTGGCCGTGTCCAACCACAGCTCCATTGAAACTCTTCTTGTGGAAGTTGCGAATGATTCTTGTTAAACCAGTGGACCTTTGTCCTTACCTTGTTTGGTCTCAGCAGCTTTAGAGCTTGACACTACCTCCTTTGTGTGATACTCATGTCACTAGGCTTCCATGACACTGTTTTCTGCTGGTTTTCTCCCTACTCTGCCTATTCCTTCACAGTCTCTTCTGCAGGGGTATTCCTTGTCTCTGGGCTGCTGGACTTTCTTAGAGTTCTTTCCAAGATCCTGCTCTCTCCTTACTCCATACGCTTTTCCCTGGGTGATCTCATGCCGAATTTCCAGATCTCCAATCCAGATCTTTCTTGATCTTCAGATTTGTAAAACTACCTATTGGACATATCCACTCTGATTTCCCATAGGTAGCTAAACTTAATATGTCCAGGGGAGAATTCCTAATCTCCCTTCTGAAACTGGCTGTATTCTCTGTCCTAGTAAGTGGCACTACTGTACTCAGTTACTTCCGCTGAGCAGCTGGGTATAACCCTTGGTTCTCACTTTCCCTTATTCAGCTCCTTTCCTCCCAGTCAGTCCGTTACAGAATCCTCTTGAGTCTGTCTCCTGTCCAGGTTGCTCCATTTCCATTTCCTTGGTACAGGATGTTTTCTTTCCTGCCTTACTGCAGCCACCTTAGGCTCCCCCTGAGTTCTTTTCCTTCATCCCCATCTGCTCTCTACGTTCAGCCAAAGTAATCTTGAACAGACCTACATCTGATCACTTCCCTGCTTAAGGTCTTTCAGTGATTAAATGTTGTTCTTAGGATAAAGGCTAAGCTTTTTGGCTAGTGCCATGCTAAATTTCTTTCAGTTCTTCCCACCTGACATATACATATTCACTGTTCCCTTCCTGGCTTTTCACAGGTAGTTGACACTTCCCTATTCTGGTGTTCCCATTGCATTCACACCTCCCCATCAGAGCAGTGGCCCTCTGGTGAACATCTGTTTATGTGCCTAGACCCCTCTGACTCCATGTAAGTTCTGCTAGGGGTCCAGGAGGGGGTTGCAGTGTTGGCTTTGTGTCCTTTTTACCTAGTGGACATCCAGTAAACATTTATTGAATGAATACAGTATGAGTCTGCCTGTCTACTGCTGGAATTTTAATTTGGCTTTAGGCCATCGCAGGGTATGGTTGATTATTTATTTTTATTTTTTAAAGTTTTGTTTGTTTTTTTGTTTGTTTGTTTTTTGTGAGAGGATGTGAGGGAAAGAGAGCATGAGCAGGGTGAGGGGCAGGGGGAGAAGCAGGCTCTCCGCTGAGCAGGGAGCCCGATGTGGGGCTCAGTCCCTGGACTCTGAGATCATGACCTCACCAAAGGCAGACACTTAACCTACTGAGCTATCCAGGTGCCCTGGTTGATCTCTAACATCGCAGAGACTAGTAGATGAAATCACATTACAGCTTTTCACATAGGAAAGGTTCATGATACCATCAGTGGATTTGAGCTTGGATCCCTCTATTCCAGCCTTGAACACTAACAGAAAAATAAAATCAGGTATTACTATGTTCTATCCATTTCTTCGGACTTCTGACCCATCTATTTTTACTTGATCTGTTTTGCACAGCTTTGTCTGTTTGGTGCAATGAAGAACAAAACTGTAGAAATTATTTCAAGTCATGAAATTTTCTTTTCTGGTTTCCTTTTAAAAATAGAAGTGTATCATGAAAGCAATGCTTCTATAAGATTACAGTCAGCTTTACAACCCTGGATATCTTTAAAAAATTTTTTTTTTCTGCTAATACTATTGCCACTTGGGTTGTTTGCTTTTCTAACCTGAGCACTTGGCCTCAGTTGAATTATTTCTTCACTTACAATGAGCTGTCACATTCCCTATGTCCTAGAATTGCCTAAAGCTTCTGTGCAATGAAATGAGAGTAGCCCCTGCATGATGGGGATAAAGAATTGCTTCTAGAGGCCATAATTGTAAATTGTGTTTCAAGTAAAGTAACTTACTGGCAATTGGGAAGGGACAGATGTCCTTTCCAATAAGTAATACATTTGAACAAAAGTGATGAGGCAGAGTGCTCAGGAATTCTAAAACATCAGTCTGTTTTAAATGAAGGGAGGAGGATTGCCTTGTCACCTGTTCATCTGCATCTTTGTGAAGGATGGCATAAACTCTTTTGGAGAATGTGGCGTTCTGGAGCCCTTTGTCTTTGTGGAATTTGTCAAATATTCAGGACATTCCCCTTCATTCTTCTAGTAAGGTAAGCTTGCAGAGAAGAGAAGTGGATGACAGCTATTGCAGCAGCCTGGGCAGTAAAGTATCAGTATCTCAATAAATTTCTGAAACTTTGTTTCTTTGCAGTACTTATACCATAGTACTGGTGCAGTAGTTTTAAAGTGTATTTTTATTTAGGGGCACCTGGGTGACTCAGGGTCCTGGCCTCCAGCCCCGCATCGGGCTCCATGCCCAATGGGGAGTCCGCTCCTTTTTCTCCCTCTGCCCCTTCCCCTGGCTTGTGTGCGCAAGCTCTTGCTCACGCTCTCTCTCTCTCTCTCAAATAAATGAATTAAATCCTTTTAAAAAAAATAAGTATTTTTCTTTATAAAGTTTTGAGGCTAAGCCTGTCTTAGAGGCGTGTCTGGACCTTGGAAATACATTTGGTGTCTAAGTCAGAGGTGTAGCATCTGTTCAGTCTTAAAAAGCTCGTCAGAGTAGGTATAGAAGAAATCAATGAGAGTAACATTTGGCTCTTCTGTAACTTCAGAGGTTTCTTGAATTTATTTTGCTGTAGCACAGATGTAGGACATGACAAGCCATGAAGTTGCACCTGCCCAAATTTACCTAAAACCCTAGAACTCTTCTATTTGGCAGTTTTACTAGAATTGAAAAACAGAACTCAAAAATAGAGAAAGTTGGCTACACACTTAAATCTTTTGTGCTCAAACAGGAACTTCCATTGGTGAAAAAGGAAGAAAGCTATGAAAAACACTCTTTCCTGCAGGAAACTGGCTGATCTTCACTGAGGAAATGCTTACATTTGATCATCTGTTAGGCTACTAAGAAGTTGATTTCTGGGACTTCATGTAGTGGTTTTCTAGAATATATCATTTTCACATAGTTTTGACAGTTGTGCAAGTAATTTTTTTCCACTTATACATTGACACGTATCACACGGACTGTATGTTTGTGTGTGGTATTCCATTGTTTGCGTTGTTATTCTGCTCGTGTTCTAGGTTCCCACTTGCCAGGATCTTCCGGTTAGACTGTCATCCCCAGAGCCAGGGACCACGAATGTATTGCTCTTTATGATTTCCTCCTGGTATGTGGGGTCATTGTCAGAAGAAGAGTTGATATATGCTGTTATTTTGTTCATATTATCGGAAAGTAGTGCTTTTTTGGTGAGGCTTCTTAGACTTTATCAATAGCTCATTAACTATAAATAAATTCCTTTTGTAAGGCAGCTTAGCAGCTTAAGCTGGTAACAAATAATTACCCATCCACTTTATGAAAATGGAAAAACTTCTATTAGAGATTTTCAGTATACATGTAAGTGCTTTAATTTAAATAAATTATTTTGCAATTAAAAACAACTTTCCATATTTGACATAGTTGTTTCAAAGGCTATATCTTGTATGCTAAAGAGCACACAGGCACCTTTCCAACGGATTGATTCAGCATTCAGTCTTTTATGTTTACTGTGAGACTATTGGCCTCTATGATAAGGAACGATACAAGCTTGCTTCATGCCCCAAGAATGACCACAGAAAAGGAGTCAGGATCTTGGTGCTAACCAGTTCCTCAGGGCTGTTCACACTCTTCTGACCTCTTTTCCTTAGCAAGCTTTCAGGCCAGCAGAAGACAGGTTCTGAGGTGTACTTTCCCATCAATGGCGTCCGTCACCTTTGTCGCCACATAATGGGCTGGTTAGAATGAAGGTTGAGATTTGTGTGGAAGCCCCAGGCTTGTAAGTTATAATTCTAATTTCTACTATTAATGAGAGCATTATTTTATCAAAAGTTTTCCTGGAATAGATTCTCTATTTCCTGTTGTTTTTAAAAAATTTTGTAAGTGTAGGGGCGCCTGGGTGTCTCAGTGGGTTAAGCCACTGCCTTCGGCTCAGGTCATGATCTCGGGGTCCTGGGATCGAGTCCCGCGTCGGGCTCTCTGCTCAGCAGGGAGCCTGCTTCCCTCTCTCTCTCTCTGCCTGCCTCTCCATCTACTTGTGATCTCTCTCTGTCAAATAAATAAATAAAATCTTAAAAAAAAATAAAAAAAATAAAAATTTTGTAAGTGTATTCAAATATATTTTTTGCTAGATCAGTAAAGCAAACCTGTAACAGTTACTTGGTTCCTAGGGGAAGGGAAAATAAATCTACTCTTAGAGGGATCAAAAGATTGGTTGCTACATTACTCCTTTAGTCTTCCAGTTCCAAATGTAGATTTCTAAAATTGGAAGGTCTGTGTTTGTCCTCTTGTCTAAATTTGCTTTCAGAGTGTAAAATAAAAATAACCTTTTCTTCTCCATGCCATGAACTTTCTGAGGGACAGTGCTTGTCACTAGGAAAAGCCATCCAGGGAATGGGATTTGGATCCAGAGTACCAGGGGACACAGAAAAAGTCTGTGGGAATATGGGATATATTGTTGAGTGTCAAAGAAAATATGGAGATCCAAGTGGGTTGGGATATCATCCTCTGAAGCATTAAAACTCCTTTTTTTTTTTTTTAAAGATTTATTTATTTATTTATTTGTCAGAGAGAAAGAGAGCGAGAGCGAGCACAGGCCGACAGAGTGGAAGGCAGAGTCAGAGGGAGAAGCAGGCTCCCTGCGGAGCAAGGAGCCCGACGTGGGACTCGATCCCAGGACGCTGGGATCATGACCTGAGCCGAAGGCAGCTGCTTAACCCACTGAGCCACCCGGGCGTCCCTCTTTTTTTTTTTTTTTTTAAGATTTTATTTATTTATTTGACAGACAGAGATCACAAGCAGGCAGAGAGGCAGGCAGAGAGAGAGGAGGAAGCAGGTTCACGGCTGAGCAGAGAGCCCGATGCGGGGCTCGATCCCAGGACCCTGGGATCATGACCTGAGCCGAAGGCAGTGGCTTAACCCACTGAGCCACCCAGGTGCCCCTAAAACTCTTTTCTATCGTCTGCCTTCATTTCTCATTTCTGTTCTTCTACTCTTGCTTTATTTTCATATGGCAAAAAAACAAGAAATCATTGATTCACCTATTAATGCACAGTGAGTGATAATGGAGGGTGAACATATCAATGCTTTTTATGAGAGAGTACTTCCTAAATAATGGGCAGAAAAAATGTTGCAAAAAGAAAAAGATTATCGTACTGAAGTACTTCAGAGGTGACTGTTTAATATAATGGACTAATTGAAACTCATTTCTATGATTATCAGTCAAGCCCTAGAAAGACTGGTCGTCATAACAAATAGTTGGTTTAGTTTGAACTGCTATATATGCTGGAAAGTTCTAAGAAGGCTGTATATCTTTTATAAATGTTCTGTTCAGGATTTCTTTAATCTGAACTTGCCTTCCCAAGACAGAATTAATGAATTATGATTGTACTTTTTCAAAAATGTTTTTTAGGACTGAAACTTAATTTTAAAATATATATCTTTGGGGCACCTGGGTGGCTCAGTCATGGAATGTCTGCCTTGGGCTCAGGTCATGATCTCAGATCCTGGGATTGAGCCCATCATCAGGCTCCCTGCTCTGTTTTTCCCCTCCCACTCCCTCTGCTTGTATTCCCTCTTTCACTCTCTCTCTCCCTCTCTCTCTCTCTGTCAAATAAATAAAATCTATAAAAAAATAAAAATTTATATCTTTGAGTTTATTAATGCAGGTTTGATGTAAACGGGATCATACTTTTATTTAAGATTTATTTATTGAGAAAGAGTATGCATATGTGTGGGGGAGGGGCAGGGGGAGAGGAAGAGACTCTCTAGTGGACTCCTCCCCCCTGAGGAGGAGGAGTGCAGAGCCACCCTGAGATCATGACCTGAGCCAAATCCAAGAGTTGGTCTTTCAACCGACTGAGCTACCCAGGTGCTCCTATAATTTGATTTTTACAAATTGTGACAAAATATACATAACATAAAAACTGTTTTAACTGTTGGTAGGTATACAGTTTACTGACATTAAGAACATTCACATTACTAGGCAGTTGTTACCGCTGCCTATTTCCATAGAACTTTCGCATCCTCCCAAACTGTCCCTCTGTATTCATTAAACCAGTAACTCCCCATTCTCATATCTTCCCAGTCGCTGGCAACTATCATTCTTTCTCTGTACGTTTGACTAGGCTAGGCACCTCCTGTAAGTGGAGTCATACAATTGTGTTCTTTTGTGTCTGGCTTGTTTCACTTAACCTAATGTTCTCAAGGTTCATCCCCATTATGCTATGTCTCAGTCATTTCTTTTTTAAGTTCGAATACTGTTCCATTGTATGTAGATATCATATTTTGTTTACCTGTGCATCTATTTGTAGGTATTTGAGTTTTCCACCTTTTGGCTATTGTGAATAACTTTGCCCTGGTCATTGGTGTACAGCTGTCTATTCAAGTCCCTGCTTTCAATTCTTTTGTGTTTATACTAGAAGTAGAATTGCTAGATCATACGGTAATTCTTTAATTAATTAATTAATTTATTTATTTTTAAAGATTTTTTCTTTATTTATCTGACAGAGATCACAAGTAGGCAGAGAGGCAGGCAGAGAGAGAGGAGGAAGCAGGCTACCTGCAGAGCAGAAAGCCCGATGTGGGGCTCGATCCCAGGACTCTGGGATCACGACCCGAGCCGAAGGCAGAGGCTTAACCCACTGAGCCACCCAGGTGCCCCTAATTTATTTTTTTAAGATTTTATTTATTGGACAGAGAGAGACAGCGAGATCACAAGCACAAGCAGACGGGTGGGAGAGGGAGAAGCAGACTTCTCTTCGAGCAGGGAGCCCGATTCGAGGCTCAATCCCAGGACCCTGGAATCATGACCCGAGCTGAAGGCAGATGCTCAACGACTTAACCCCCCAGGAGCCTCTGTCTTTAATTTTTTGAGGAACTGACACAATGTTTTCTACATTGGTTGTAACATTTTACATTCCTACTTTCTACATTTAATTTTATATTAATAACTCATTTTACAGATTTGCTTGAAACACTCTGCCATCCTAGGCTGTAAATTTAAGGCAAGAATCTCTCTTTAAACTTTAGCAATTTAGGGGATATATGTAATTCAAATAACTAAGCTTTCATTTTCATTTAAAATATTTGCTTATCTTTTGGCCACAAAGTGTTTGTTACAGAAATGTGGAATATATTTGAACAGTACAAAGAAAGTATCACCTCTTAATCTCACTAGAGAAATACATTTGGTGTGTATGTGTCCTTTGTCTGTATGTATTATGTTTTTTAAAATTTTAATCACATAGCTCGTACTGTTTTCTAACATAGCTAAGCCCTACAGGTGCACTTGGTGTTTTGCAGGGTGTTTTGTTTTGTTTTTAACATAAGAATAAGCTCATAGTTTAGTATTCGCATCTCCCTTGATATATTTCATTTGAGGGATGTGTCATAGTACTATGGAAGGAAAAGCATTGGGTTACCTTCCTTAAAAATCACTGGGCGCCTGGGTGGCTCAGTGGGTTAATCTGCTGCCTTCGGCTCGGGTCATGATCTCAGGGTCCTGGGATCAAGTCCCACATCGGGCTCTCTGCTCAGCGGGGAGCCTGCTTCCCTCTCTCTCTCTCTGCCTGCCTCTCCATCTACTTGTGATTTCTCTCTGTCAAATAAATAAGTAAAATCTTAAAAAAAAAAAAAATCACTGCTGAATACTTTCCAAAGTATGTGTCTATCCAGGATGGCCCAGGTTGAGCAGGCCATGGGAAGATTCTTTCCTATTAGTAGTGGCTCCTGATAGAATATTACTGTTTGAAGCATGATGACTTAAATGAAATGATGTTGAACCATGTTTATATACCTTTCAGTGTAGTCCTTACAGTTAGAAAAAATTTGGGAATACTTCGGGCAAAGTTGGTAGATGTCATGAGACATTTGAGCTGTCCTAATACTGTTCTTCCTGTGACTGATCCTTGTACTTCTGACTCGTTGTTGGGCACAGTGAGTCTTGGGCCTGGTATAGATTTCATAGCAGATTAAATGCTAGTTAATTTCTAGTGATTCCAACTGCTTTAGCCTTTTGAATTTGTAGTATACACACTTTGTAATTTTGTGGTAGAGGGTCAAACATATGAAGTTGATAGAATGATAGTTAGCTTAGTATGCTTTTCTTAATATTAGTTAGCAAAGGTTTTGCTGCCCCCAACATCTCACCACAGTAATCTAATTGTAATGATGATGGTGATAATTTTGAGTTAATTAGGGAATGTTGGTGGTATTTGCATTTATATTATACTGCCCTAGGAAAGAGACACCACATGCCCACGTTCAGAACTGATCTATTCCTTACAGCAGATAGTACATCCTGAGTTCTAATACCTCCACAAAACTTCTTGGGGAACCTTGTCTGAATTCTGAGGGTACCTTGTTCATGTCATCAGCTGCTCATCTTGAACCTGGTCTAAGGGAGACAACCTTGTGCTGTAGCAGTCTGTAGCCCAAGGAGGTACCTTGCATTCATCTACTCTTGTGAGCTCCTTGAAGACAAAGGGTCCTGCATTTAGTCTCCAGGATGTGCTGCCTAGTGGTTTTCGGAAAAAGAAAGGAATGAGTGACATTCTCAAGGTTTCACCAGGAAGACTAGATAGAAGCTTATTAGCGAACAAATTTTGGGGGGGGGGGGAGTTATTTTATTTTGGTATTTGAAGCATTTTAAAAACAGATGCTGGTGTACATTATTGGATAAAGTCAGAAGGAAGTAATGTTGGAGAAGTTTAACCACTGAAGGGTCAGGGCTGATGTTCTCTGATGTAAGAAGACTCAGGGAATGCTGGGGGTTGAGTCCTGACTATGCCACTCACCGCTCTGTGACCTTGGGATGTCACTTTACCTCTGAGCCCCACTTCTTATTTGCTAAGAATGGATTAGAACTTTCCTTACAAGAGTATCGTGAAGATTAAATGAAATAATATTATGTGAAGCTGCTTAACATAATGTCTACAGCTGTTCTCGATCGCTGTTCCTGTCTTCCTTCCTGGTCTTTGTTTACTTCACAGGATCGTGTTGCTAGGAGTGATGACTTGCTTGTGCAGCATTACTGTCCTTGTTCTCATGTGTTCCAAAATTCCCTGTAGCTTGTTCTTTACATCTTGAGCATAACATTATAGAACCTTACAGGACAGATTTTTGAGAGACCCAGGCTTAGGAAGGTATGTGGCATGTCACACTGATTAATTAAAAGCCAACCTGGGAATAAAACACGTGCTTCAGGACACTGTCTTTTCCACCATACCTAGGCTGTTGCTAATACTTTCTGCTTTTATGATGGATGTAGACCTATGAGATACATGACCTGGTTTTATATTAACTTTTAATTTTATAAGCCTTTGGAGAAATATCTTGTAAAACAAAACTTCAAGTGATTGAGAAATGGGTTCATATAATAAGCCATCATTATGAAATATATAATAAGTTCATTTAATAAGCCATCATTATGAGAGCCTGATTTTTCAGTAGCTTACCAAACCTTTGGGGTCACAGTCGCCCATGACTGATTAATGACTTCAGAATAATTGTACTGTTGTCAGGAAAATGTTTAAGTTTGATGATAGTATCCCTTGATGTTGTAATTTTAAATGTGAATTACATTTTTTTGGCTAATTTAAATCCCCCGTTTTCCCTGTTTATTTAAAATTCTATATTATATGCAATATTAAATGTGAGGACTAACTTTGATATGGTTCACATTCTAGGAAAATAAAGTCTGGATTTTTTGTTTTTTGAAGATTTAATTAATTTATTTATTTGACAGAGAGAGAGAGAGAGACAGAGACAGAGAACACAAGCAGGCAGAGAGAGAAGCAGGCTCCCCACTGAGCAAGGAGCCAGATGCGGAGCTTGATCCCAGGACCTGGAGATCATGACCTGGAGATCATGACCCAAGCTGAAGTGACTTAACCCACTGACCCACCCAGGTGCCCCTCCCTGTCTGTTTTGTAGGAGACACAAGTCAGGCTGTTTGGGTGGGACAGGGTAAGAGGCATCTTTTTCGTTACCTCTAAGAGCATTTAAGACAATCTTTCTATACAAAGAACACAGAAATCAAGAACAAAGAAAAGAACAATAGACCAGAAGAAAAAAAGGGACTTTATGTAAAAGGATGTCGCATGAGGCCAAGAGGACAGGAGTGTGCGTGCAGATTCCAGATTCCGGATTGTGTGGCTTCAGGCCCTGACTCAGCCACTTAATGGTTTGAGCAAATTCTTGAAATCTCTTTGCCTCCATTTCCTTGTCTATAAAGTAAGGATTTACATGAGTTAATAGAAAATATGGGGCGCCTGGTGGCTCAGTGGGTTCAGCCTCTGCCTTTGGCTCAGGTCATGATCCCAGGCTCTGGGATCAAGCCCTGCATCAGGCTCTCTCCTAAGTAGGGAGCCTGCTGCCCACCAAGCCGCCCCCCCCACCCCCCCCACACTCTCTGCCTGCCTCTCTGCCTATTCGCGATCTCTCTCTCCCTGTCAAATAAATAAAATCTTTTAAAAAAGAAGGAAATAATTAGGAACAGTACTTGGCACATTGTGTTCAAGAAATGTCAGTTATTATTATTGCTGTTATTGTGATTATTTTTTAAATGATGCCCAGCCTCACTCATCATAGGGGGAGTTCAAGTTGAAACAAAACTGAGACACCATGATAAAACTGTGTGGTAAGGATATGGCTAACCAGGTACTGCCATACATTGGTAGTTATTTTATATACTGGTACTACTTCAGTAAGGGACAATTTGAGGTAACTTAAATAGCAATTTGGGATGCCTAGGTGGTGCTTTAAGGCTCTTTCTCCCTTTCCCTCTGCCTCCATCCCCACTGTGTGCTTGCTGGCTTTCAAATAAATAAATAAATCTTTAAAAAAGTAGCAGTTAAACTTTAACCCAGCAGTTCCATTTTTAGGGATTTATATTATAAATGCATGTATAAAAAAAGACAAGTATATGCAATAATGTATGTAGACAATAATTGGAGTCTTGTTTGTGTTAAGAAAAGACTAGCAGTGACTTAAACAGTCTCTCAGTGGAAGCAAGTAAGTTGTTAACATGGTGTAATGGAATGCTACATAGTACCATTGAAAAGAAATGAAGTAAATCTGCATGTGCTCATATAGAATGATTTCCAAGAAGCACTGTTAAGTAAAGGAAGAAAGGCTTCCACACACACATCCACAAAATGCTTTTATAAGCATACACAGTCTCTGGAAAGAATTAGAAACAACTGTTCACAGTGGTTGCCTTTGAGGAGAGGACTGGGGAGGGATAAAGTAGAGAGACTTACTTTACTCCTTTGAACTGGTTGAAACAAAATTTTTGAACATGTTTACGTATTAGTTTTTCACCCTTCCTCAAACTTTACCTGTTCCCACCAGCACGTACCTATGCACACTTCTCAGAACATTCACATGTTGTTCCAGGAGTCTGAGTGATGGGGAATAGCCTGTCCTGATCATGTTAAATGCTTATTGAGTATGTGATGTGATTCTTGGCATATAGTAGTTATCTGGTCCTTGTCATCGGATGAGTTGGTGCTCATGGGAAAATCTCCCTGGATGGTGAAAATTGAGGCCTTGGTTAAGTATACCAAAGCCCCAAGGCTCTCTCTAGGTCTTATCAGAGGTACTATAGCCCAGAAGGCCTTGGTCTTGAGCCTGGCTCTCCTGGCTATTTTTAGAGATCTGAGAAGAGAGTGAGGAGGAAGGAACTTCAGGAGTTCTGTACCTCATTAGGAAACCCTGGTTGTATTTATAAACTGGTTCTATTTCAGTTTCTAGAGGTGCGAGCCAGAATGGAAACTCAATTGGCATGGTAGGGTTTTGTGCTTGTGCAGCTCCCTGGAATTTCTAGAAATACTTTTTAACCCTAGAAGAATTGGAGGCATGAGCAGGATGGATTCTTTGTGTAAAACTCCTTAAAAGGTCAAGTTTAGAGTTTCATGGGAATTTATACATATGTCTACTTTTTATAAGATACTGTTTAAGCTAAGTGCTGCTTGCATGAAGGCTATAGTCATGACCTTGAACAACAAGATTAAGGTGAATTGTCTTCCCTTGTTCATCTGATACCTTTTCAGTATGAAATGAAATTTGATCTGTATATATGTAGAAAATGTCATAGAAATTAGGATCAGAATATAATGCTTTATTTTATGGTTTCATTCAGTATATCTTAGTCTTGTCCTTCTTAGTATTTTTGCCACTCTAGACTTAGGTAAGGGATGTCCCATTCCCATGATTAAACAGTGGCTTAGCATGGCCGTGATTTTCTATGAAGGATGGGGATCTTTGGGTGCATCTTAGGGGTGGAAGGAGGACAGTGGGGAAGCAGAGGTAATGATTCTGATTTTTGTAACATTCAGTGCATGCACACACCTTCCTGCCCTGCCTCTCCTGAGCAAGAATTGAGTGTCTTAGACAAACTAGTACTGTAACCTTTAACTTCTATCTCAGTAACCTAAAGAAAAATTGCCTAATGAGAGACCCTGGTTTCATCCAGTTAGCTGCCTTTCCATTGTCTGCTCTCTGGTTGCAAGTGAGCATGTCTGTAACAGATAAGCACTGACTTGTAAGTTGGTAAGACCAGCAGCTGGTTCTATCGAGTTGTTCCTTTTGTTGCAGAAAAAGGTCCAGGTCTGACGGTGGAGGAAGGACTGGAGAGGTTGCTGGGGAAATTGAGAGATCCATTTAACCAAAGGTTGGTACTTTCTTTTGGAATTAGGGTTTTTTTCATTCACAATGTCATTTTGTGGAAGTTAGTTTATTGGTTATTTAATTTTTTTCTTGGGGCCTTTTTTTGTTGCAGCAGAGATGTCGGCTTATTTATAGGAATTACTTGAAGCCAGAGTCATGGTGGATGTAGGAAAGTGGCCAATCTTCACTCTGCTCTCCCCTCAAGAAATTGCATCTATTCGGAAAGCATGTGTCTTTGGCACCTCAGCCAATGAAGCACTGTATGTTACCGACAATGATGAGGTAAGAATCTCTTAAAACCCAGTGTGGAATAGGGGTGAGCTCTCAAGTGTGAAGTTTGAAGACCAAGAAAAGGTCATGGCCAGCTGAGCTTTCCAGAATGCAAGTTTACTCATACCAGTCTCTGTTTTGAACTAATTCAGTGGAAGAGCCATAGACACATTCATTCCACTTTCCCTGGTGTGTTTTTTGGCACTTTATCCCTTTGGCTCTTACCTTCCCTCCAGTCTTTTCTCCTTCCGCTATCCCAAATGCATCCAGCAAGGCCTGCCTCCTTATCTGCTGAAAAGGTTGGGGATAAAAAGAATCTGAAATTCAAGAAGACCATGTCTTTGCTACACTTTCTCTGTCTCTTCAGTTTCTTGATTGAATACCCCTCAACCCTCTGCACTCTTTGAATTTCATAGTATAGCCACATATTCTAAAACTTCAATAATGTTAGCAGAGCTTGAAATTTTCTTAATGCGATCCGTCTTTTCCTACCTACTGAGCTGTCACACTGAACTTGACTGTGTCTTATTTTCAGAGTGGAGAAGGGAGCCTTTGTGTAAGTTTAGGCCAAGTGACTCAAACAAAACTATTTGTTTTCTAGGTCTTTGTATTTGGCCTGAACTATAGTAACTGTCTAGGAACTGGAGATAACCAGAGTACACTTGTACCCAAAAAGCTAGAAGCCTTATGTGGAAAGAAGATTAAAAGCCTTAGTTATGGGAGTGGACCACATGTCCTTCTCAGCACTGAAGGTAAAGAGGGAAAAAAGCCAGCTTTTCACATTGTGGGAGATCAAGCATTAATTCTGAGCTAAGGGGAGGTGGGGCCATATGAAATAATTTCGAATGGTTTATTTCTTAATTTCTGAGAACTGTACCAAATTGTTAAGCACTTCAGGTTAATTCTGGAGCAGCCATAATATTGCTTGCAAATTAAGCAAACGTTAGCATGCTAATGTAAAGTTGTTAAAGATTCGATGTAGCAAATGAAGTAGTCCTTCAGCCTAATTTTTCAGTGGATTTATGGTAGCAAGGAAACTTTTGGGGTTTATTTGGCATGTTTTTATAAACACACGTAATTCTGGCTTTCCTTTTATTGTGTAGTTCCTGAATCTCAAATTTAAGAAATCTTCGTTTATTCCCTGGCATTCATGTGTGTGCCATCTGGAAAGAATGTGGGATAGATTTTACTCCTTTTACTTCTCCTATCACTGAAGAAGGACACTGTAACATTCTTCTTTAGTAATTTATCTGCACTGGGGACAACCAGGACTCTGAAAAATAGGTTCTATATAACCTAAATTCTTCCTTAATATTTTAAGCATGTTAACTCTTTCTCTCTCTCTAGCAGAGATCCTCTGCTTTCTGTGGGGAAGCTTTTTGTTTACTTCTCTTTCTCTCCAGACTGAGAATCAGCTTCCCTGGATATTGCCAGAGGTCTTAGTATTGAGCTTTTTAATTGCCTTTAATTCATATCTGAATCCACTCTAAGTTGTCTGCATCTTTCTCAGGCTGTGGAGATTCAGATCTGAGTGTGATTGTCTAGTGAGAATATAACTGGTGTTGAGCGTAATGAAGTGATGATCTCACTTCCCGTGTTGTGTAACTGTGCTTTCTGGCATCACACTGGCTCTCTCAGGCAGTTACTACTTTGCTGACACTGGTTCTGCTTGTCATCTCTCAAGACCTAATGATTTGATTTTTTCCTAACAAATACCACTTTTAACTGGTTACTGATATCTGACTGTAAAACACTGGGACAGTTTTTTAGAGCAAACACACTAAAACGTATACATTTATATTATTTATTTTTAAAATAAAGATTACTTGAGAGAGCGTGTGCGCACCTTCATGTGTGAGTGGGGGGAGGGGCAGAGGGCGAGGGAGAGACAGAATCTCAGGTAGGCTCTCCGCTGAGCTTGGAACCCAATACTGGGCTTGATCTCACGACCCTGAGATCATGACCAGAGCTGAAATCAAGAGTTGGATTCTTGTTTTTGTTTATTTAAAGATTTTATTTATGTGTTTGACAGATAGACAGCCAGAGAGGGAACACAAGCAGGGGGAGTGGGAGAGAGAGAAGCAGGCTTCCTGCTGAGTAGGGAACCCGATCCGGGGCTCGATCCCAGGACACTGGGATCAGGACCTGAGCTGAAAGCAGACGCCCAATGACTGAGTCACCCAGTCCCCAAAGAGTTGCATTCTTAACCGACTGAGCCACCCAGGCACCCCTAAAACATATATATATTTAAATTCTTGGTTTTCTTCAAAGTGGTGACCTTAGGAAATTATAGCTCTTGGAATTATTTGCAGAGTCCAGATCGTGTAGTCTTAACTATCTTGAGTGTTATAGTGATATAAACATAAGTAAACATAAAACATAAAAATATAAATAAAATAGCTGATTTTCTTGTGGGAATATTTTTCTTTAATTCTGTTTTGATTGTTATGATACATTTTATACAATATACTTTAAATGTAGCCTACATCATGTATCAGTGTATGTATAGCACATATATTTGTGCATATTGTATACGTATTACAAACAAATAGTTTTAAAACAAATTAAACCATTTAAAACACTTCAGAACATCAAGTAGCGTATGGCTTTTAGTAAAAAACAGAAGGACCTCTGCCTCACCCCTCCTCAGTCTTAGAAATTACCCTTTCTGAAGGAACCACTTTTAACCCCTTCAAGTGTTTCTTCACATTTTATCTTGATTTTTAAATTAATACATATACACTTTCTTTGTGAATTTTCAATTTTAGATCTTATTCTTCTACTTTTTATCATGGCTGATAGAAGTTAGCTTTCTTTCCCCTTCTTTTCCTCCTTCAGTCCTTTCAGTATAGCAATACCACCATTTTGGTTAAGTCGATATTCAGTGTTTACATTATTATTAACACTCTGTAACTGTGATTTTTGGCTGAGCTACCACCTTCTGTACAACTGTTTGTTTTCCTGGGATTTGTTCACTTATTTTTCTATAGGGCTGTCATTATGTCCAAAAGCATCAGTAGAGCAGTATATGTATCTCAGCACTTCTGATTTGTCTGTTTGTCTGATTTGTCTGTCTGTCTTTGGAGCCCTCCAGCCCCATGTTCCAGCCAGGACTGGTCACTGTAGGCCTGCCGCCCAGCTCTTAACCTAGAACCTCATTCACTGTCATCTGTGAAGTCCCCTCACCTTTGTCCTTTCTAGATCCCCTATTTCTTGTGCCCCTGTGTCATCTTCCTTAGATTATACCCTTATTTGGATGAACAGATTCTCTGGTAGCTTCCCAAGGAAGGTGGTGTGAGAGAAATCTTTGAGACATTCTCTTAAAATGTCTTCATATTATGCATGCAGTTGCTCAGTGGTTTGGCTGGGCTTAAAATTCATGATTAAAAATCTTATTTCCAAATTTTAAAGTCATCACACCTCTCAAATCAGGGTTGCTCTTGAGATTCCGATGCCATTCTGTCTTTAGCTATTTTTGCATATGACCGTTTTTTCCTCTTTGGAAGGTTTAAGATCTTTTCTTTATTCCCAGTTTTCTGAAAAAAGTCATGGTTATCTACTCTGGTGTGGGTAATTTTTAATTAATTAAGAAAAGATTTTATGAGAGAGAGCATGCTTGCATGAGTGAGAGAGTGAGAGAGCGGGGGCGGAGAAGGGAGAAGCAGACTACCTGCTGAGCAGGGAGCCCCACTGGGGCTCAATCCCAGGACCCCAGAACTATGATCTGAACCAACGGCAGATGTTTAACCAGCTGAGCCACCCAGGGACCCCAATTTTTAATTTATTATATTGATCATTCTGTTGACTCTTCAGTTTGGAAATTCCTTCATGTCTAGATTATTTTCTTGTTTTATTTATTTTTTATTTTTTTATTTATTTGAGAGAGAGAGAAAAAGAGAGAGAACATGAGAAGGGGAAGGGTCAAAGGGAGAAGCAGACTCTCCACTGAGCAGGGATCCCAATGCGGGACTCGATCTGGGACTCCAGGATCATGACTTGAGCCGAAGGCAGTCGCTTAACCAACTGAGCCACTCAGGTGCCCTGGATTATTTTCTAGTTATAGTTCATGGATAATGTCCCTTCTTTGTTTTCTCTGTTCTCTTCTTTTTTGGAATTTTTCTCGGTAGGAAGTTAAAGGATTCTGATCTGATCCTCTTTTTTATATTTTGTTTCCTATCTACTTTTTGGGAAATTTCTTCAACTTTATCTTACAACTCTGATGTCAGATTTTCATGTTTCTCCTGTTACGTTTTCCTGTTCTCTTCCTTGTTCTCTCAGTGTGCCTTTCTTGAGCCTCCTGTCCTTGTGTCATGGATTCACTGACTTCTCTTTGAGGTTGTCGTAGGTTATTTTCATGTTGTCTTCTATTCTCTGCAGTGTTTCTTTTTCTTCCCTTCCCGGTCTCTGACTTTTCTTTTCTTTTTTTTCCTTCTTTTCTTAGATTTTATTTATTTATTTGACAGAGATCACAGGTGGGCAGAAAGGCAGGCAGAGAGAGAGGAAGGGAAGCAGGTTCTCTGCTGAGCAGAGAGCCCAATGCAGGGCTCAATCCCACAACCCTGGGATCACGACCTGAGCCGAAGGCAGAGGCTTTAACCCACTGAACCACCCAGGCGACCCGGTCTCTGACTTTCCTTGTTAGGGGCTTTCTTGAAAAGTTTGGTGATCTTGGCTGTCTGTCTGCAGGTGAGACCCAGGTGTTAATAATACACGTGCTGGGAGCACTGGGTTCATGGGTTTCTCAAGTGCCAAGCTTCACTTCAGGGAGATAGCAGCTGTTTCATTAGGGATTCTCTCAGTGTCAGTATATGAGCTTCTGTAGAGTGGAACCTTCCAGATTCCTGACCTGGACAGGCTTTTTTTTTTTTTTTTGACAGGTTTCCATGAGCAGGGGTCAGACAGGGATCTCACTATTCAGTATGTGGCCTTCCACTTCTTTCCTCAAAACGGTGCCTCAAGGCTGTCATCAGGGCCTCTCTGGATTATTCTGCTAGCTCATTTTCTTTGTCGTGTTATGTGGGAGAAGGGAGGGAGGGAGGTTGGGCAAAGGGGGAATGTGGGTTTCAGGGCAGCTACAGTAAGAAATTCACAGCAAATAAATGCTGTAGGTCTCTTTGTCTTATACCAGCGTTGGCAAGGGGTTGTTGCCTGACCCCACAGCAAGAGGATGAGGATTTGGGGTCTAAGTGCTTCTGATTTGGGTTACACCCACGCTTACATCTCCTGTGGTGTCTGGTCCCTCCAATCCCTGGGCTTCCTGAGATCCCAGGTTGTAATTGGCTGTTTCTTTTTTTTTTTTTTTTTTAAGATTTTTTTTTTTATTTATCATAGAGAGAGAGGGGGAGAAAGCGAGCACAGGCAGACAGAATGGCATGCAGAGGCAGAGGGAGAAGCAGGCTCCCTGCTGAGCAAGGAGCCCGATGTGGGACTCGATCCCAGGACGCTGGGATCATGACCTGAGCTGAAGGCAGCTGCTTAACCAACTGAGCCACCCAGGCGTCCCTAATTGGCTGCTTCTTTTGTAGTTGTAGGTATCAGCTTCCCTGGTCAGCCGTGTTACTAACCACATCTATCTGCCTTCCATCTTCCAAAATTTTGTCATCATCTTATTTATTGTTCTTTTTTGTCCTTGATCGTTGTTGCCTTTAAAAAAAAAAAAAAATTTCTCCCTTCACTCTATATCAGCAAGGCAGCTGACAGCAGTCCCAGCATCTGGAGAATAAGGTCCTTAAGGAAGGAGTAAAGATAAAAATGTGTTCAATTTTCCACACTTCACTGACTTTTGTGTTCTTTCTAAAAGGTCAGTGCTACATCATTAAATTGAAAATCTAAGATGTGAGCATGATCTGGCTGCCACATCTGACACCCTGTTGATCACCAGGGTTGATACAGCTGTTCTGGCTGGGTAGGTGGGTGTCCCTTTCCTCCTCACTGCTCCACCATGTATGTCCCTCCTGAAGCTCTGTGCTCAGTTGGAGAGGACCACCTTCCCCAGTAGAGGAAGTCCGGGGCATATGTAGCTGCGCTCCCCACTAGAACCTCCAAACAAGCTCTCAAAGTCCATTTGTAGGAGAACATAGGGTAGTCAAGCTTCCAAGACCCTAGACACAGCCAAACAAGGTGCTATGTGGCAGTCTGCCTTTCCTCAAAAGAAAAAAAAAAAATCTAGTCCCATCTGGTGATACTCTGAAGATCAGTATTCATTTTGTTTATTACTTTACACATAGACCTAGGGCTTGTGGATTTCTTTTTCTGTCTTCTGAAGTAATATGAAGTTAGATTACTTCTAAAATTAGTTGTTTCTGACCACTCCTCCAACTCTACTTCTAGTCTCTGAAGGCTGGGTTTCCTTAAAGGTCAGAACTTCGTGGGATGCTTCCTTGCTTCCTCCCTCTGTGCTTGCCCTTCCCTGGGCCCTTCCCACTCCCCACTTTCCCTTCTATCCTAGTTGGTTTCACTGTCTCATCCGTTGGTAATTTTGCTCATCTCTTCACCCTGACATGATTCTGAAGCTTGATCCTTGGTTAGTCAGAGACTGTGTGGCAAGAGCAGGGCTGGGGAAGTTGATGGGGTTGGATGGGGTTGCTTTGAAAGCTTCCTGGGGAGCTGGGACTAAAAGGCCATCTCAGGAAGCTCACTCTTCTATGCTTCATCAAGTAAAAAGGGAAGAAACATGTATATATACTATTTTAAGATAGTAAAATAATGTGATGATAGTAAGAATAATAATAGTAATAATGTAATAATAAGATAATCACAAGAAGGTGATTGCCATGGGCACATCTGGAGAAGACCAGTGGCTGAGAACAGGCAGCTGGCAGCAGTCCCAGCATCTGGAGAATAAGATCCTTAATTCCGAGGGAGCATCTGGGTGACGCAGCACAGCATTCATTCATTCTCTTCCATGCACCGCTCAGATCCATGTCTTCTGACAGGTTTTGGGGATAGCTCCTCTAGGTTTCTGGAGGGCTTCTTTTCCTAGGGAAGACTTAGTGAAGACTCCTGGTGGGATAATTCACTGCCTCCTCCCGTAGCTAGTCTCATGGCCACACGGATACTCAGATCCTCCATCCTCTAGCGCTCCTTCTGGGTTCCTTTCTTATTTGGGTAGCATCTGGCCCTGGGGGCTAACCTAATTGTGTGACCTAGATGCTCATGCTTGAGGGATGCAAGCCCCTAACCATGCTGTACTCTGGTTATGGCTACTGTGCATTTCCGTTTGCCGTCACTGTTGGATAAGTGGGCACCCAAAGTACCACCTTTCACCTCCTTGCCAAGCATATTCCTCTCTTTTTTTTTTTTTTTTAAAGATTTTATTTATTTATTTGACAGAGAGAAATTACAAGTACACTGAGAGGCAGGCAGAGAGAGAGAGAGAGAAGGAAGCAGGCTCCCTGCTGAGCAGAGAGCCCGATGCGGGACTCGATCCCAGGACCCTGAGATCATGACCTGAGCCGAAGGCAGCGGCTTAACCCACTGAGCCACCCAGGCGCCCCGCATATTCCTCTCTTGCCCCCAGTATATATCAGCAATCCTTCCTCTTCCTGCTGACTGGGTCAGTTGCCCCTGCCAACAGGGTGACTCCTTTTTTCCTTTTGATCCTTTGATTAGAGGAACACAGAAGTGCCATTCAGTGGAATTCTTGCTGTGTCCATTAGTGGAAGTGTTTCTACTTAGGGAACCAGGACTTCTAAACCTACAGAACCTCTAATTTCAAGGACAGGAAGTACAGATTCCCCAAGTCGGTCCCTGGGAGTGATGGTCAGTAGGGTCACTCATATAATCCACTGTGGTTCCGGGACCCACGTACTCTACCTTTTAGGGAAACAGCACCATTTAGTGGTCATTTAGAATCTGTACCTTGGAGCTTAGTGTCCCGTCCTCACATGGTCTCTTCTCCGGGCTGATGCCTTAGCTGTACCTTCAGGCGGCTTGTCATTGCTGTGTCCAGCTGGCCTCTGTTGCATGTTGCTGTTCATGAGATAGGACTGGAAGCCCCGTGGTCATGAGAGCACTGCTGCACCTTGTTTGCCTTGGTCTAATGAGCGGTTTTGTGTTCTGTAAGCCCTCGTATAGCTGTGCTAGCTCAGGCCCTGTGTGCAGGAAACCTTTATCCTGATTATGTATTGATTTCTGTTAGTATGAATGGCTGCTCCTTCCAGGATTGAAAGAGTCAATTGGAGTCAGCTTGGTAATAGTCAGCTATTACGAAGTAGGTAGTCGGTCTCTTTAAAAGGGTGATGCTGTGCCAGGGACTTGGCATTAGTCTTTGTTACTGACATAGCAGGCTTTCGGCAATGGTAGAAGCTAGGTGGTAGCTTTGGTGAGTAGGAGTCTCAGCTTCTGAATTTGGATTTTTCCTCTTAAGAATGAGGATATCTTTTTGTATGGTTAGGAGTCATGTACATTTCTTTCATTGTGAACCATCAGTTCATATTTCTAGAGAGTTCTTGGTCTTTTTCTTTCATATTTTTATTTTTTTTTCTTTCTTTCTTTCATATTTTTAGAAGCTCTTTTTATTATACAGACATTACCTCCTAGTAATATAAATTATAAGTATTTTTTCCTAATATTTCATTTTTTTCTTTGTTCTAGGTGTTTTTTTCCATGTAAAGTTTTAAAAAACATATTAAGTAGATTTATCACTCTTTTTATTGCTTCTAGATTTTGAGTCGTAGGAAAGTTTCCCTATTCCCAGATTATGGAAGAATTCACCAATTTTTTCCTTCTAATTCTTGTATAGTTTTATTTTTTAAATTGTATTGTATTAGTCAGCATACAGTTCATCATTAGTTTTTGATGCAGTGTTCCAAGATTCATTGTTTGCCTATAATACCCAGTGCCCCATGCAATACATGCCCTCCTTAATACCCATTGTATAGTTTTATTTTTCACATTTAACTATTTGATTCACTAGGAAGTTATCATGGTATGAGGAATGAATCTCATTTTTCAACATAACCAATTATTTCAACCAACTTGTAAAAAGTCCTTTCTTCCCGAAATGACATAGCTTTTATTTCTGTATGCAGTTGGTTTATTTCTAGAGCTTCAGTTCCATTTCACTGGTTTGTCTATCTGTTCATGTCCTAGTATTAATTTTAGTTTTAGAAACTTTTTATGGGTTTTAATAACTGGTAGAGCCAGCTGTCCTCTCCCTTCTTTTCTTTGAATTTTTCTATTTATTCTTGTGTTCTTCCCACTGAACTTTCTAATCAGTTTGTCTAGTTCTAGAAAGTAACTTAAGTCATTTTATTTCTATTATTTCAAATTTATATATTTGCATAGGAAAAACTACCATCTTTTTGGTACTGAGTGTTACTATCCAAGAACAAGGGCTATATTTTTATCTGTTCAGGTCTATTTTTCTGTCTCTTAGGAATGAAAACACTTGTAAGTTTGGACATTTCTATCACCTGATATAACTTTAACATAATATCATGGACTTTTTTTTTTTATAGATGTTACACTTTTTCAATCTATAGCCTCATTTGTTTTAGGATGAATTTTCCCATTTATGGTTTCTGTCATAATTTTTGTAATAGGGAAAACCTCTTGTGAGAAACAGAAGATTAGATTCTAGATTAGATCATCAGAAACCTACCTTTCCCTGGTTGCTTAGGGACCATTTCAGTGAGACAGCAGCCTGACAATAACGCTTGGATTTCTGCTTTGCTCTTGGATATCATCATTTCCAGGTCTAGATTGTCCTTAGTAGGGCAGGATGTTTTATTACCATGGGAAAGATATGCAGAGAGTGTGTAACTTGGAGATGTCTGCTCTTGACACTTAGGCTTGCTGTAGGAGGAAATGCACAAAACAGTGGTACTTCTAGAGAGAAAACAAAGAAGTTATCTCTGTCAGAGACCCAAAAAGATAAAGTCATTAGAGAAAAATGGAGCCAGATTTTTTGCCAATTATAGTCTGCATGAGGAAAGCTCTTACATTTTTGTATGTAGTTTATACAAAAAGTATACCTCTTTCCTCCGTACTTTGTGAGAGTTGTGTGTGCACAATGCGTGCGTACACACACACACACACACACACACACACCCTCAGTAGTTCCCTGAGACTTGATATTTGGTAAAATGATAGTAAAGACTGATAATGGTGAGCTTTCTTAGGTCTTTTGCCTTTTGCTGGGTACCTGACATGGAAACTACTGAGATGAATCAGTGTGTTCAGATGGTCTAATTTTTGTATATCAAACTGACTTTTGACCATAAAACTGATCCCTTATTAGTGTCAGGTCCTTTCTTGAATGATTCTACGTTTTTCTATCTGTTTTCCTCATCTTTCCCTCTTTCCCTTCCCTTCATCACTGGTTACTTTATAGGGAGAAGGAGGCAGTGTGAAAGAAATTAAGGTTGGAGAATAAGTTTTGCAAAGTCTGGGGAAGAAAGTACAGGGCTTACCATTCCTTCTTGGAGTTGATTCTTTGTGTGTGGCCATCTCGTATAGATGGAGTTGTTTATGCCTGGGGCCACAATGGATATAGCCAGCTTGGGAATGGGACGACCAACCAAGGCATTGCTCCCATCCAAGTCTGTACCAATCTCTTGATCAAGCAAGTGGTTGAAGTAGCTTGTGGCTCACATCATTCAATGGCTCTGGCAGCTGATGGAGAGGTAAGTACCCTGCTTTTATTCTTTATTTTTAAACTGTGGTAAAATACACGTAATACAAAATTGCCGTCCTAGCCATTTTTAAGAATTGTGGAAGCCAGGCCTCAGGATGTGTGAGAGCCACTTCCCACAACCATTTTATCATATGCCTGGACTATTGCCATGGTCTCTTTAACCACTTAAAATGGGTTAGGATGGCAAATTTTATAGTTTTATAAAATATGTGTATGTATTTTTATATCCATGTGATCTGTTGAATGTCAGTTCAGTGACATTAGGTATATTCACATTGTTATGCAACCAGCATCACCATCCATCTGCAGAACTCTATCTTGCAGAGCTGAAGCTACACCTACCAGACTAGCTCTCCCTCTCCCTGCCGGCCCTGGGTGAACACCATTTTGTCTCCATGAGTCTGACTGCTCTGGGTAGCTCACTGGAGTGGAACCATGCAGTGTTCATCCTTTATGACTGCCTTATTTCACTGAGCATAATGTTGTCAGGGTTTGTCCGTTTTGGTGTATGTGTCAGAACTTCTCTCCTTTTTAAGGCTGAATAATACTCTGTATGTGTATATGCCATAGTTTTTCCATTTATCTGCTGATGGGTATTTAACACCTTTTGCTAACAACCTAAAAAGTAAATAATGACCCTATGTATATCTGGGATAGTATAAACATAGTAGCCCTATGTGTACAACTAAAAACATGTGGGAACACATTCTTTTTCTAATATAACCTATGGGATGAGGACCACCGTTTTGATAGCAGTAGACTAAGCCTTACGGCAGTTGAGTCTCCTGCTCTTTGCTAAGACTATAAATCAGATGTGTATGACAGTGGTCTGTCCTTTAGTTTTTGTTTTTTAACTACCTCATCCATTAAAGTCTGTTTTGTTTTTTGGCAAATGTAATGATGTCATAGAAAATAACTTTATCGGGCGCCTGGGTGGCTCAGTGGGTTAGGCCGCTGCCTTCAGCTCAGGTCATGATCTCAGGGTCCTGAGATCGAGTCCCGCATCGGGCTCTCTGCTCGGCAGGGAGCCTGCTTCCTCCTCTCTCTCTGCCTGCCTCTCTGCCTACTTGTGATCTCTCTCTGTCAAATAAATAAATAAAATCTTTAAAAAAAAAAAAAAGAAAAGAAAATAACTTTATCAACATTCCAATAGGTACTGTACCACTTTTTCACCCCCAAGTTCTTTGCTTACTTATCATAAAGTTTTCTGATCTTATTGATTCTACCTTCTAATCTTTTGTCTCATTTTGTTTCTCTTTATCTCTATAACCTTAGGTCAGAACTTGCTGTCAGCCTGGGCTATTGCCATGGTCTCTTTTATTCTATAGCTTTTTAATTGGCCTACCTGTTAAGTATTAGTACTTTTCTGCCCCCTGTAATTTTTTTTTTTAAGATTTATTTATTTATTTTAGAGCATGAGTGAGAGGGGCAGAGGGAGGAGAGAGAATATCAAGCAGACTCCACACTGAGCAAGGAGTCCAATGTGGGGCTCAATCTCGAGACCCTGAGATCCTGACCCAAGCTGAAACCAAGGGTCAGATGCCCAAATGACTGCACCATCCAGGTGCCCATACTCCCTGTGACTTCTAAAGCACAGACCATTCTGTTCTCTCATTTAAAATCCATCAGTGATGTTAATAGTGATTTTATTATGTGGGGCAGGTTACGGGTGAAGAAACCAGAGAAACTGAGTGAGATCAAGGTTTCACGGCTGGGATGTGCTGGGACTAGGCCTAGCACCCGGGTCTTATGCCCCGAATCTGTAGTTTGCTGCTCTGATTTTGATTATTGGAACCCTAGTCCTCATTTTTAAATAAAAGGCAGCTGCATTGCAATGGGCTTGGGGTACTTGAGAAGAAGTGCCAGAAGAATATTAAAATTAGAATTCCCTAATTTGTACAGCCTGGAATCCTGGTTTTCTTTAACTGTGAGCATATGCTACTTTGGATAATTGTGCTAAATATTTGTCTTATTATACCAGATGCTCCCGTGAACCCACTTTCGGGAAGTGTTGCCAGTTATTTCTTTTGTACCTGTGAAATGAACCTCTAGTGCATATTCTTTTAAGGCTCCAGCCATAGGTTTTGCTCTGGTTGCCTTGGGCAGCATCAGACGTGTGAGCGGAGGTAGGAAGTGCTGACCGAGGAAAGATTGTGGAAGCCAGACTTCAGGATGTGGGAGGACCATTGCTGGGGCAAGTGAAAGGGGTAGGGGCTCCCTAGAAATTCTAGTGTTGGAGGAAGTTCTTTCCCAGGCTGCTGGCATCCACCCTCCCCTTACTCTTCTCTCTGGTCACACTCTTATTTGATAGGCTTAGTTGGTAATTAACGTGCAGTGATTTTGTTGTTGTTGTTTTGTTTTTCATCTTTGTTACTAGATTTTAACTAGCTTAGAGATTTATTTGGGTCTCCTTAGAAATCTGGTTTTCACCTAATGGAAAATCATAGGCCAAAGGTGCACAGGGTGCATTTGAGGAGGGGAGCTGCTTGGAGTTGACAGTGAATGAAAACTCAGAGAAGACAGTATCCAGAATAGCCTAACAACCTGGTGTCATTTCTGTAGGGACAGACACCTCTTTGGTACTTGTGAGCCTTACTGTGTTATGACCTGTGACTGTGATTGGTAATTGTAATTGTGATGGCCATGAGTCATCAGGAAACGTTATGTAATACTCAGTTTTGGCAATTAGTGAGACAGGGAGAAGCATTGTAGGGCTTTAAAGCTTCCCGTGAAGGAAAAAAAAAAGAGTATTTGTGTCCAAAGAGTTAAGCAGACTTTTCCTCTCCCTCCTACTTATGTGGTATATGCTTTATTTCTTACTGATGCCAGACAAATCATATATGGCTGTCATATGACAGAGGCAGTACGGTGTCATGGTTAGTAGCACAGCTACACTTCTTGGGTTCTCATTTCATGTTTACTGCTTACTTGGTAGGACCTCAAGTAAGCCACTTAACCTCTCGGGTTCCATTTCTGTGTAGAAAATGTGGGTGATAATAGTATCTACTCGGGCCCAGGGTCACTATGCAGGATGACTATGAAAATTAAAGATGGTCGTGGTGCCCAGAAAGTATGTAGAGCCATGTAGCACATTGTAAATATTCATTAAGTGGATTTATTTTTATTTTATGATTATTAATGTGTGTTAGAGGTAGAATGTTCACCCTGTTACTAGTAATTCATTCTTTCCCCCTTGTTTTGTGTAGGTATTCGCTTGGGGCTATAACAACTGTGGCCAGGTGGGATCAGGATCTACAACAAATCAACCAACTCCTCGCAAAGTTACAAACTGTTTACATATTAAGAGGGTGGTTGGCATTGCTTGTGGTCAGACCTCATCCATGGCTGTTCTGGACAATGGTGAGGTGAGCTCTCTCTGCATTACCCCCCCCCCCCCCCCCCCCCCCCCCCCCCGTCCTCACCTCCTCTCTCTTGAAATAGCATTTTCTGCATGAGGAGCATGTATGCAATCATGGAAGGAAAAGTGCTTTGTTTTATAGTTTCGTGGGTAGTTAACTGGTTACTGATTGAGGAGTACCTAGAGGGTGTTTGCTCCTCAGTATGAATTTTTAATTCTAAGATTAATCTGCAAGTAAAGATACTCATATGTCTCAATTTTTTTTTTTTTTGTGAGACCCCAGGTAGTTTGGTGTTCATAGGTATTTGTGATTTACTGTAGTGAAGAATTTGATACTACCTCTTTTATCCAATGAAGAAATCAAGTGTGCCCTCTGTCAAGTTAACCGGCGATGTTTGTCAGCAGCAACGGACTCCAGTGTGCCTGCATCTGGAGTTTGTTGGCAGGAGGAAGCTACTTACAGGAGCAGAATTTTTTGTGCCAGTTGTTGTTGGCTACTTTTAAAAACTCAATTTTTAGTGCTACTTTACCTTGGCTACCTTTGAGCTGATGGCTATTTCTGTACAATTATTTTGGTTGTAATTTCTACTTAAATAGGCCTGTTCCCAATCTGTCAGTGTCTTAGTGGAGAAAAATTATGCAAAGATATGTCTTTGAGATTTTATTCATTTGAGATAGTGAGAGAAAGAGAGCTTGTGAGAACACAAGCAGGGGAGGGGCAGAAGCAAGGGCAAAGCAGCCTCCCTGCTGAGCAGGGAGCCAAAGAGGTGGAGGGGTGGGGTGGGGTGGGGGGTGGGGCTTAATCTTAACCGGGACCTGGAGATCATGACCTGAGGCACCCAGGCACCCCACAAAGATTGTCTTTGGCTACAGATGTGTGGGGTATGCATTGCAGTGCTAGAGTGCTTTGGCGTTTTCTGAATACTCATCTATGTTAACTTACTGTTTTAAATTATTTTTATTGAGGCATAATTGGCATACATTATGTTAGTTTTAGGTGTACAGTGTAATGATTCAATGTTTGTATATAATTAAAGATCACCACAGTAAGTCTAGTTAATATCTGTCACCATGCAGTTTTTTCCTTGTGATGAGAGCTTCTAAGTTGATTCTCTCAGCAGCTTTCAGATGTGCAATACAGTATTACTACCTGTAGTCACCATGCTGTACATTACGTCCCAATGACTTACTTATTTTATAACTGGTAGTTTGTACTTTTTGGCTCCCCTTTGCCCATTTTGCCTGTGCTCTTCTGCCCCCAGCTCTAGAAACCACCAATCTGTTCTCTGTATATATGCGCTTGTTTTTGTTTGTTTTTTTAATTGAAGTATAATCAGTGCACAATTTTACATTAGTTTCAGGTGTATAGCGTAGTGATTTGATGAGTCTCTTCCTCAGGCCATGTTCACCTGAAGTGTGAACTTATTTTTTGAATCAATCCTGATGTCATCTTGGATGTTTTCAGAATTTCTTGGGATAGTCATTGGACATCCTCCATCTCAGTATTCTTTGCTTTCCCTTTATTTTTAAAAATAAATTTAATTAAAAAAATATTATTATGTGGTTATTTTCACAAACAAAAGGAGATGAAACACATAAAGTAAAAAGTGAGTACCTTAATAGTTTAATGACTATCCTTTTGGGTTTTTCCCTATAAACAATTCTGTATGGGTAAATATAAAATTTATAAAATTTATAAAAATGGGATCATTATAGGTTACTGCTCTTCTCTGCTAGTCTGCAACTTTCCTGCTAACAAGACAGATGTTTACCTGAATCTATTACCAGACCATTTATAGCTGCTTTTCATTATAATGGTTACTTAGTTTTCCTATTGGATGACCCACACCAAGAAATCTAGTAATGGATATTGCAAATGTCTCTATATTTTTGCTGTTATAAACACTGTAGCACTGACTTCCTGTGTTACTGTATATCTCTGTACACTTCTGTAAGTATTCTGTAGAATAAGTTCGCAGGAATGAGATTTCTGAGTCAGAGGGTATGCCATTAAAGTTGTTGATAGCTAAAGCCAGATTTCTCTGCAGAAAGTTAAAACCTGTTGCACTTATGTTATGGAAAGTGCTTTTAACCATCTCCTGCTGGTATCTTAAATTCTCTGTCCTCCTTCCCCTTCTGTCACACTGCCCTGAAAAGCCCCATCCATCTGTTTGCCCTGCCTTGTCCTGTGCCACCAGACATTTCAGGTTTCTCATTTGACCAGACCTATAGTCTGTTCCTGGTCAGTGTTTTGTCCTGTGTCCCACACTTGCCATTCTAAACCTTTACCACTGCTGGCAAACCTGTCTCCAGCTCCGCTACTTTCAGCTGATGACTCCCCTCTCCAGAGAGCGAAGGGGTCACCACATTCTGTTATGTCGTCTTCTTAACCTCTTTCCTGTCTGTTCCTTCTCTCTGGGTTCCCCTGTCATTGCCTTAATTTAGACCCTCAGCAGGGCTCATCTGTGTGCTAATGAGAGACACATATCTCCTGAATGACTGTCCCTCCTCTAGTCTTAAATAGTCCAGTCCCCGTTATGTGGAGCCAGCACGATCTTTCCAAGATGTGTGAAATATTTCAGTGGAAGGCCCATAGATGCATTCTACCTTCCCTAGTATGTGTTTCGGTACTTCACCCCATTGGCCTTTGCTTTTCATTCTAGTCTTCAGTCCTGCCACTGTGCTGGACTTGTCCTGCTAGGCCTGCCTGCTCATGTTTAGAACCTGCTTTTAGAACATTCTGTGCCCTATCCCTGGAATACATTCACTTCCATTTATCTCTGCTCAAATCTGCTTTCTGAAAGTTGTTCCTAAGCTATCTTTCTCTAGCTAAGTCCTTTCTCTGCTCTGCTTTTGTAGTGACTTGATTGTATCTCTAGGATAGCGCTCACCACCTGACTGCAAAAGTTTGCAATGGTCCATCTTTCCTGTTAAACTGGTACCTTTTATCATGTCCTGACATATCAGAAGTGCTTCATAATTGTTAAGGAGCATCAGCTTCCTCATGTGTAAAACAAGATTAAATGACTTGCCCCAAGGCTATCCAAACAGTAGGTTTGTTATGCCAAATTCTGCCATCCCCACCCCCCAAATATCTTCTGTTTGGAGATCCCTTGTGGGATCACATAGAGTGTGGGTGTTGGAAGTGGAAAAGTACCTGATTTGTTTAGGTGAACAGCATTTTTATATGTTCCCTCTTACAGTTTTAAAAGCCTGTTCTCTCCCTTTCTTTCTCTAAGGTATATGGCTGGGGTTACAATGGCAATGGTCAGCTAGGTTTGGGAAACAATGGCAATCAGCTGACCCCTGTGCGAGTGGCGGCTTTGCACAGCGTGTGTGTGAACCAGGTATGTGTGCTGGATTGCGCTGCTGCTCACCTCCAGCTCCCCTGCCCCAACTTGGAGAACACTACTGTGTGCCTTCATCTTCCACATTTACAGTTTCATCTTCTCTAAATTCCCATATTGAGAAGGAACACCATGGTGGTGACACATCAGTCTTGACAAGTTAAAAAAAAAAAAAAAGGCGATTGGAAAACTCTAGGTGTCTCAGTCTTGGGCTTTTCTAATGCTTTTTTAATGTTCCAGAGAATGTCAGTCCATAACTGATGATGAATTGGCATTCTGCAGAAGCTGGCTGTGGTCTTTAAGTAGATGTTTCTCCTGCCTTTCCCGTTTTCCTGTTGATGGTAACCATTTAAATTTACTTGCAGATTGTCTGCGGCTATGCACACACTCTAGCACTAACAGATGAGGGCTTGCTCTATGCCTGGGGAGCTAACACGTATGGGCAGCTGGGAACTGGCAATAAAAATAACCTGCTAAGCCCGGCCCACATCATGGTGGAGAAAGAAAGGTAACTGGGCTGTACCATGTCTCAGGGTTCTGTGTGTGGTTTTGGACTTGGGGCTCTGTGTGCTGAGCTATGGGGTTTAGCTTTTGTAACTCTTCTGTTTCTTTACGTTGTCATTTTTTTTTTAAAGATTTTATTTATTCATTTGACAAAGAGAGAGAGGTCACAAGTAGGCAAAGAAGCAGGGAGAGAGAGAGGGGGGAAGCAGACTCCCCGCCGAGCAGAGAGCCCCATGCAGGTCTCTATCCCAGGACCCTGAGATTATGACCTGAGCTGAAGGCAGAGGCTTAACCCACTGAGCCATCCAGGTGCCCTCTTTACATTGTCATTTTGAACAAGAGTTTGAGTAGCAGCCAGAGTGAACGTGCGGTTGATATGATTCTTACGGAGCTCTCTAAAATAACCTCCTGTGATTGATAGGCATTAACGCGTATTGGTGTAATTCTTACGGCCTTCCTGTGACCCATCTCGTAGGGGAGTGAAATAGGGTTTGTCACCATATAGAAACTCAGAGTGTAGTCCTAACTTTTCCTTTGAGCCAACTAAAACAACTTCTAAATAAATAAAATCTCTTAAAAGGACAATATCTTTAAATTTTTTTTCTAAATTATTTGACAGACAGAGATCACAAGTAGGCAGAGAGGCAGGCAGAGAGAGAGGAGGGAAAGCAGGCGCCCCACTGAGCAGAGAGCCCAATGTGGGGCTCGATTTCAGGACCCTGGGATCATGACCTGAGCTGAAGGCAGAGGCTTAACCCACTGAGCCACCCAGGCGCCCCAAGGACAATATCTTTAAATATTGATTTGATTTAATGTATATCACTGGAATAATGCTTTGTTTATTCAGCCAAATTATGAGTCCTTACCCACTAAGTTTTAGAGGGTTGTCTTCTGATTGTAGGACCGTGTCTAAGAAGCATACTGAGAAATCTAAGTCTGGGCTTGATGTCCATTTGGATTAGGATTTTCAGAGTCCATTACCCTGAGGCCAGTGCTTATTTAGGGGTTGAGAGAATAAGTTGTATCAAGGAAATGGTATTTTGAAGACACTTTTTTTTTGGGGGGGGTTACTGTCTAAGTCCCCCGGAAATGTCAGGACGTTTTGCCTCTGTCCCCTTTCCTCATCTACTTTAGTTTCTAGTCCCTTTTTCCAAGTTGTCCTCAACAGTGATTGTTATTTATCCTAATTCAGAATGAGGTTAGGATGAGAAGTGGGGCAACAAGCAAGGGAAAAGCACAGTACTCTTGTTGTGACCTTTCAGTTGTGTTCTTATGACCTGATAACTAATATCCTTCAATCCTGGGCTGTTTTTTGTGGTGCTGTCAGCATGACCCCTTTATTTACCTTGTGTGGTGTGCTCTCGGCTTCTGTGATAAAGAAATGACATATATTTTTCTTAAAACTTTTCCAGGGTCGTAGAGATTGCGGCCTGCCACTCTGCACACACGTCGGCAGCCAAGACCCAGGGCGGGCACGTGTACATGTGGGGCCAGTGCCGGGGCCAGTCGGTGATCCTACCCCACCTCACCCACTTCTCCTGCACCGACGACGTGTTCGCCTGCTTTGCCACTCCTGCCGTCTCGTGGCGCCTCCTGTCCGTGGGTGAGAAAGCTCAGGGCTCCTTCCACCCGGGGAAGAGCCGTGCTAGCAGCTGACCACTCTGTTTCTGTTTCTGTAGTTGCTGTTTGTGGGCTCTTTCAGGTCCTAGAATGTTTTATTCTCCAATAGCTGTAATTCCTTTCCTCAAAATAGATTTGCATAATAAAATTTATTTGTATGTTATAAAATATTATAGGGACTTACTGTTTTCTCCCATTCAGTGCTTTCATTTTAACTGAGGTGAGATTTATGTCCATGAAGTTAACCATTTGAAAATGTACAGTTCAGAGGCATTCAGTACAGCCACAGTGCTGTGCGACTGCCATTTATATCGAGTTCTGAAGTATTTTCATTTCCCTGAATGAAACGAAATCCCTGTGCCTGTTGTGCAGTCACTCCCCATTCTCTCTTCCCCCATCCCTGGCAGTCACATCTTTGCTTTTACTTTCTAAGGATTTACCTATTCTGGATATTTCCTATAAAGGGACTCATACATGTGTGACCTTTTGGGTCTAGCTTTTTTTACTTAATGTTTTTGAGGCTCCCATGTGTTGTAGTACACATTAGTTCTTCATTTGTATGGCTGGATGAAATTTCATTGTACGTATAGACCAAACTTTGTTTTTCCGTGCATCTCTTGACGGATATTTGGTTTGTTTCTACCTTCGGCTGTTGTGACTAGTGCTGTTAGAAGTATTTGTGTGCAAATCTTTGAGTAACCTTGTGTCATCAGGTGTGTCAGACAGCTAGCGTGGCTGTCTCATCATTAGGTGACCCGTCTTTATGGGCATGGGAGCAAGAGTATGTTTGGAAAGAGTTAAGCTGCTACTCAATTTAAAGTGAAATAAGTTGAACATTTCCAGGTTCTTTAATTATAATACAATATAGACATTTTTTTTTTTTTTTTTTTAAAGAGAGAGAGTGTGTGGAGAGTGGGAAGGGCAGAGGGAGAGGGAGAGCAAAAATCTCAAGCAGACTCCATACCCAGCATGGAGCCAACATGGGTTCAATCTCGTGATCCTGAGATCATAACCAGAGCCAGCATCAAGAATCGGACACTTAACTGATCAAGCCACCCAGGTCCACCTGCCATATTTTTTTTGCAGTGAATGTTGTGATTTGAAAAAATTAGTTTCCCTAATGGGACTGTTTGGCCATAATCACACATATGTGTAGCATGTACAGCCAAACACTGTGTCCGTCTTCAGAATCCCATGTGCTCCTTAACCTGGACCTGTTTATAAAGGGCTTCTCCAGGTACTTGCCTCTCAGAATCCTAATCCTGAATAGACATCCTTTTCAGAACAAAAGTTATAACATTTTTTAATGTTAAGTTTGGAAAAGGTACTTCTTTCCCATCTACCAAAAGTCAGAAAGGTTTTTTCCTCTCAGTTTACTGCCTCAGCTGAGTGTTAGAAAGAGAGCAGCGGGTTAAGAAACACCTCTGAAGAATGTTTTTTTTCTGAAAGGCAGTATTGTCCTTGTTGCTGGAAGCCAAGATGGGGAAAAGTGTTAGGCCTTAGGACTGATGCAGAAGTGGAGGCACCGATAGGAAGCTACTTCGTGAGTGGGTGGAGTAGCACTCTTGATGCCTGGATTCCGTGCCCATCTTAGTCATTTCCTTTCTTTTATTTACCAGGGATCCAGATTATAGGGTCAGGGAAAGCCTGATTTTTGAGAGAGTGTCCACTTTCCTCCACAGCCAAGAGAGCTCTACATTGTGGGAGCCCAGGGTAGGGCTTAGACAAATGCTACTTCCTTGGGAGGTTCTGATAGTAAAGCTCATGGGTAAGCTTCTTTGTTAAGTTTCAGCCTCGGTTTTAGCAGATGTCCCTCCTCCAAGAGCAGCAGGCTGCCGCGAGAGCCCCGTTCTCATCCTAAGGGCAGGTGAAACCTGTCGCTTAAGTTCACAGCACCTGCATTCATTGCCCATGATCTCTGGAGCTCTTTTTGTTTTCCTATTAGCCTTCTACTTGTTTTCCTTTGTCCATGCATAGACTGCACAGGAAAGTGTTACCTAATTTGTACAAGTGCCTTTACCTTTCCTTCGTGAGGTCACAGTTAGACTTACAAAATAATCATTCCAGCAGTTCTTATCAGGCAGTGTGATCAGCTTTTTGTGAAACTGTTCCCTTTGAGTATACATGGTTACTAAGTCAGTTTACTCTGTTTTTAGATAGTAGGTAAGGATTATTGTTTGTACATTAATCTTTAGGATTAAGAGGGGATGTTGAGATTCCACAAACCTAGGAAGCAGGGTTTCTTTGTATAAGAACATGACTGCATGGCGTTACCACTTTACTGCTAAAGTTCTTTCTTGGCACAACTTCAGTTGAATTTACTAGCTCCTTGAAACTACCCCAAAGCAGAGCAAAGATGTTCTTGGTGTTTCAGTCAGGGAAAATTGATAAATTCTTAGTCTGTGAAGAGAGCAACCAAAGTTTTAAGTATTTATATAATCGTAGACTGCCTTTAACTTTTTATTCTTTTAAAAAATACACATTTCAAAGATTTATTTAAGAGAAAGCAAGAGTGAGCAAAGCAGAGGAAGTGGGAGAGGCAGTCTGTTGTGGGACTCAATCCCAGGACCCTGAGATCATGAGCTGAGCCGAAAGCAGATGCTTAACTGACTGAGCCACCCAGGCAGCCCCAAAATATACGTTTTAAAATGTCTGACTTGGGGCGTCTGAGTGGCTCAGTGGGTTAAAGCCTCTGCCTTGGACCTGGGTCATGATCCCTGAGTCCTGGGATCGAGCCCCGCGTCAGGCTATCTGTTCTGTGGGGAGCCTGCTTCATCCTCTCTCTGCTGACTTGTGATCTCTGTCTGTCAAATAAATAAAATCTTTAAATAAATAAATAAATAAATAAATACAATGTCTGACTTGGTATGTAAGACTGGTAATTGGCTTTTCCAACTACTATTTTTGGTAGTTTAAAGACTCAAAGTACTTATTTTGATACAGTGAAATTGATTTGTCAAATAAGGCATGAACTCCTGAAAAAAATCTGATGGAATTATTTATCATGCTAATGGTTATTTTTTTGAAGTCTTGCATATCTTTAGCACATTTCCTGAGCCTGTTGTATTAATAATGTGTTTGTTGCTTTCAGAACATGAAGACTTTTTAACAGTTGCCGAATCACTGAAGAAAGAATTTGATAGTCCAGAAACTGCTGATCTGAAGTTTCGAATTGATGGGAAATATATCCATGTCCATAAGGCTGTTTTGAAAATCAGGTATTTTTGTGTTAACTTAGAGACATTAATAATGTTTTGTTGTTGCAATCTCCATTTTTCTGTTAGCCCACAAAATGGGGACTGATTAGGAATAGCCTTGGCAGTAGAGAGAAATGGTACAACGTAGTATTTTTGTGAATGGGATCCATGCATTACTGAAGAGTTTTGCATGTGATGTGAGTATGCACTCCTGCCTTTTGAAAAGGCATGATGTGGGGCGCCTGGGTGGCTCAGTGGGTTAAAGCCTCTGCCTTTGGCTCAGGTCATGATTCCAGGGTGCTGGGATTGAGCCTTGCATCGAGCCTCCCATCGAGCCTCGCATCAGGCTCTCTGCTCGGCAGGGAGCCTGCTTCCTCCTCTCTCTCTGCCCGCTTCTCTGTCCTCTTGTGGTCTCTGTCTGTCAAATAAATAAATAAATTAAAAAGAAAAGAAAATGCATGATGTGGTAATGTGAATATTTGTATTGTGTTGGCGTTTCCCCCCACTTTTTTTTGAAAGAGAGAGAGAGAGAGAGAGCATGCTCTGAGCCAGGGTGGGAAGAGGGGCGCAGGGAGAGGAAGAGAGAATCCCAAACTGCCTCCACCCTGGTTGATATGGGGCTTGATCCCACGACCCTAAGCCAAAATCCAGAGTCTGACTGAGCCGTTCAGGCTCACTTGTCTGTATTGTGTTTTAAATGAAGATCTGGTGAATATTTATTTCCATTGACAAATTTACATGCTTAAAAAAATACAGAAGATTTTTAGTGAAAAGTGTGTTTATCTTCTTTTACACTTAAAGATTTGTTTGTCCTCAAGCAGAAAACTCACGGTCAGGAGTGGTGAACCTCTGACCTTGAGGGACATCTAATTCCCAATTACAGGAATGTCCTTTAGAGAGAGTGGATGATGACAGGATTGTATTTATTAATAACGGTTTGGACTCTTGGGCCCTGAGGCTGCCATTACTGAAAAAGAGGCACATGAAGTGAGACTGTTGGGAGTTATAGTGGCCATTTATAAGTCCCTTTTGAAATTTAGTTGAAAACCTTTTTACAAAATAACACATTTTAAGGGAACCCAAAAGCCATATGTCAGTTATTTTTTTTTTATTTTTTAAAATTTTATTTATTTGACAGAGATAGAGAGGGAACATAGGCAGCGGGAGTGGGAGAGGGAGAAGCAGGCTTCCCGCTAAGCAGGGAGCCCGATGCGGGGCTCCATCCCAGGACCCCGGGATCATGACCTGAGCTGAAGGCAGACGCTTAATGACTGAGCCACTCAGGTGCCCCAGTTATTATTGAGAGTAAATATCTGAACCACAGTATTAACAGCTGAACCAGAAATGTTCCTTTCCATGAACCTGTGGTCAACCATCTGTTCCTTTCATTTAATTGTCACATTTAATTTGTCATTCCTTGCCTAGACAACTGTTTCTCTTTACTTCTCAGATGAAGTAATGTCATATGTATGTGGAACCATTTTTAGTTGAGAATGGATTTTGAAAATATCTATGTTTATTTACACCATATCTCATTTTAAAAGGATTTGAAAAGGTGACTTTTTAAAACTGAAGTAAATGACATACTTAAGAAAACCCAGTATTTAGAAATCAGTTCCTCATACAGGTGGCTTTTTCCATGCAAATACAACATAAAAAGCCCCACTGATGTTTTTTTGAAATCTGTGACTCTCCCAGTGAATGTATTTTGTGAGTAACAGGCTTGGGAAGATTGAAAGGGAGCAGGTCAAAGCAGAAGAACAAAATAGGACTAATGGCTATTTTGAAGATGTGTCAGAAAAGAAGAAAAATTATCATGTAAGGTAATGGGATAATAATCAGCCTAAATGTAATCCAGTTAGCATTTAAAACCATTTTAAGGATATTCTGATTACATGAAAATTAAAAACCAAATAAATTACTTGAATGATACTGATACATAGTCAAAGATTTGAACTATCATTACTGAATTTCTTTTAATTTCATTGTTTAAAAATGCATTTCTCTATAATACTTTTAAGAAAAACATGTGAGCAGAATGCTTGATCTGAATGAGGTCTGCCACATGGAGACAGTGGAACACTGGAAGTGCTAGGTCCTTACTTGTAGGCTCCATTTATAATTCATAGTATTTGATAATTCTCATCGAAAAATGAAAGAGGAAATATGCAGATGGTGAATGTGAAGCCTTTGCTAGCTGCAAATCCGTGATCCTGGGGTGTATGGGTCCAAGGATAGGAATAGTTCAGGAGACCTGTAATACTTACCTGACCGCAGCAACTTCATAGGTAATTTTCTGTGTTCTCTTTAGGTGTGAGCACTTTCGGTCCATGTTCCAATCTTACTGGAATGAGGATATGAAGGAGGTGATAGAAATAGACCAGTTTTCCTACCCAGTGTACCGTGCCTTTCTCCAGTACCTCTACACAGACACAGTGGACCTGCCGCCCGAAGATGCTATAGGTACCTCAGCCCGTGGGACAGGCCAAGCCACATGGTCACACAACTCTCTTGTGGTCTTACAGTGCTGAAGTTTAAAAAGGGTCAGGTTGACTGGTTTTAGACAATATTTGAAGATAAATGTCTTTAAAAACAGTGTTGTATAGTAATGATGGTTAATAATTATGGATACATTTATTTATAACTGTGGACTTATTTTCATCTATTAATACTGAAGTATACATTGCTAATGCAAATAACATCTCATCTCAGAAGTAAAATGAGGGGGTAATTCTATTTATTCCCCTTCCTTTGTACTGTAGAAGAAGATGCATAAAGTGAGTGGAGGAGAGGTCTGTTTGGGGGTGGGGGAGGTAGGGAGTGAAAAAGAGGATTTATTTAATAAAATTTAAAGTGTTATTCACTAAGAAACTTCTGTTGATTTATCCACATAACTCTTTTCACCGAAATAAATTATGTATGTTTATAAATTATGGGAAATTATCGTAAACTTAATTAAGCCTTCCATACTTTTTGCTTCTAGGTCTTTTGGACTTGGCCACATCTTATTGTGAAAACCGACTGAGAAAGCTTTGTCAGCACATTATCAAACGTGGAATTACAGTGGAGAATGCCTTTTCACTGTTCTCTGCTGCAGTCAGATATGATGCAGAGGTAACATAAAATAAAAAACAGAAACCACCTCCTCCGGCTCCCCATGGCCTGCCCCCTGCTTTTCTTGCATGAGACAAGGAAAAGGAGTAATTTCACTTCTATTTAGGGAATCCATGAACTGACCGATCCCCAAAAACTGAAAGCTGGCCTGCCTTGTTTATTCTGTGTTCATAGTTTCAAAAATGGCTGTTCTTCTTTCATTTTTAACTAAGAAAAGAAACTAACTGAAGTCCAAGCAGCTCTACTGTGGGTCGAAATAGAAAGTGTCCTACCCAGTTGGACTGACGCCATATTGTAGTTTCGGGGGTTTCTCAAGGTCAGCATATATATATATTTTTCAAAACCCACTTTGCTATCTCTCTAACTCTACCCTGTTTTCAGCCAAAGATGCTGTATGATTCCTATCTGTGTATGCTCTGAAATTCTATCTTTGTCTAATTATAACTCATTCATGTGTGAAGAACTCAGTCTGGGCTCTTTTTGTTTGTGTGTTTGGTTGTGAATGGTTGATTTTGCACTGGATTGAATTCTTAATCTAGGATTCATGGATCTCTAGAGAATCTATGAATGAACGGGGTTTGGGGAGTCTGAAATTTGCGTTTAGTGTGTTTTCTTGAAGTTAAGAACCAAAGTGTCATCAGACTGTAAGCTGCTCATAGGCAGAAACTGGTTCTTATTCATCTCTGTACCCTGTAGTGCCTGGCACATAGTAGGTACTGGGTAATAAATGTTTGTGGAACTGAATGAATATGGTACTACCTGAAGGGTGCATTAAGGATAATTAGTGAACTTAAGGCTGGTCTGGTTGGTTTTATAAATTTATAGAGAATAAAGGTAGAGAGCAGTACACTGAGAGTTTAAGATGTCCAGTTAAAGTATACACTTTAGGGCGCCTGGGTGGCTCAGTGGGTTAAGCCGCTGCCTTCGGCTCAGGTCATGATCTCGGGGTCCTGGGATCGAGTCCCTTGTCGGGCTCTCTGCTCATCAGGGAGCCTGCTTCTCTCTCTCTCTCTCTGCCTGCCTCTCTGTCTACTTGTGATCTCTCTGTCAAATAAATAAATAAATAAATCTTAAAAAAAAAATAAAGTATACACTTTAGTGACACAGTTAGCTCTTCTTAGAGGTATTTTGTCATCATTTGACAGGCAGAGAACCTGGTATCAGGATTTACCAAATACCCACGGAGGTCTATAACCATGGCCTTGGCAGTGTGGTGGAAGACAGATTTCATCTTTATCACACTTAGGGGTCAGAATGCACCATTACGTCTTGTATTTTTAAAATGTGTCCTATTTTTATTTGAGATTTTGATTATAAATATTTAATAATTTCAAATAGCTTACTTAGGTCTGTGGTCTGGCAACAGATGGTATGATGATCAAAGTAAATTATATCTAATAGGAAATGGAAGTATAGATTTTTTTCTATCTTTTCTGTGACACCATGAACTTCTTTATTGGAAGTGCTATTTCTTTGGGTTGCATTCTACCCAGTGATATAATTTTAAATTGGTTGATGCTTGTTCTGTCCACTTTTTAATTGACTTTAACATCTTCTCTGTGTCTCCCCCCTACTCCTTCACAGCTAATGAGTTCCCTATTCCTGGGATTAGGATAGTGCTAACTGAAGCCAGTTAGAACATCTGGGCAGAGGCAAACATCTCAGCTCTAGGTACTAGAAATTTCTTTCTCACCTACCCCCAAAGGTCACAGGTAGAACCATGCCAGCTGGAAATTTTTTTTTTTAAGATTTTTATCTATTTATTTGACAGACAGAGATCACAAGTAGGCAGAGAAGCAGGGAGAGAGAGAGGAGGAAGCAGGCTCCCCACCGAGCAGAGAGTCCGATGTGGGACTCGATCCCAGAACCCTGGGATATTGTCCCAAGCTGAAGGCAGAGGCTCCAACCCACTGAGCCACCCAGGTGCCCCTGGAAATTTTTTTTTATTACTAGTTTTTGTTTTTCTCATACTAAGTATAGACACATGAAATACTGTCCCTTCCTTGAGACTGAAAATATATGTGATTCCCTAGAGTCTGTCACAGTATGGGCATTTGGTTTGGCACTCAAGAGTGTATGTTGATTGGGCACCTAGGTGGCTCAGTTGGTTAAGCTGCCTTCGGCTCAGGTCACGATTCCATTGTCCTGGGATTGAGTACTGCATTGGGCTCTTTGCTCAGTGGGAAGCCTGTTTCTCTCTCTGCCTCTGCCTGCCACTCTGCCTACTTGTGCTCTTTCTCTCTGATAAAAAAAAAAAAAAAAAGTATGTTGAATTAAATGAATGAACAAATATATTTGAAATACCTCACCACGAAGGTGTACTTTTTAGAAAACGAAAAAAAAAAAAACCAACCCCACAAATATTATATATTCAATGTAGAAAAATTAGAAAATAGAAGACAAAAATGAGAATCACCTCTTTCTTTCTAGGCTATTTTTTTTTTTTTAAAGATTCTTATAGGAGTTCTGTAATTGACTAATATACTTTTACATTATATTTCCTTAATGGTGTAGAATGTAGTAAGTAAATAAAATGTTTCTTTATCTTTGTTTCTTTTTTTTTTTTTTTTAAAGACTGTATTTATTTATTTGACAGAGACACAGTGAGAGAGGGAACACAAGCAGGGGGAGTGGGAGAGGGAAAAACAGGCTCCCCGCTGAGCAGGGAGCCGGATGTGGGGCTGATCCCAGGATCTGGGATCATGACCTGAGCCAAAGGCAAACACTTCATAATGACTAAGCCACCCAGGAACCCCAAATGAAGTGTTTAGAATATAAAAATAAAACCCACTCACTTTGTTTATTAGTTGATGGGAAGCTTCTATATTAAGTCAGTTTGGAAATTAACTGCCAGAAAATTGACTGACTTTCAGAAGCTCCACTTGAGACCATCTGACTTTTCCTTCATCCTATGGTTCAGATGCTAGGAAGATGGAGTCTATGGGCTTCTTCTATTTTTTTCTCTTTTCTGTAAGTTCCTGCAGTTCCTCTGTACCCCATTTGACAAGATAATGTCCAAGCAAATATACACACATAAAAGCAACAAAAATATATTGACTCAGTAGTTAGGAAGTTTTTTTTAAAAGTAAGCTGCTTGTGGTGGAGCTGTCACATTGTGAGTGCATTGTCAAACTTTCTCCAAGTTTTAGCTGAGGAACGACTTGGCACAGGAGCACTTCCATATTCCTTTAGTACAAACCCAAATGAACATTGCCATCAAGGGAGAAGATGTGAATGAAACACTGTATCGAGATAGTTCTATAGCTCATCACAGGAATTTTGAAATGTTTCTATTTATACGGTCTTCATGAGATTTTTGTTTTCTGTTTATATTTGAACATTAGGAGAAATAGTTAGGAACAAAAGTACAGCACTTTCCAGAAAATCCTACTTGGTGAGCAACTTCATCCTAAGATTTTGCTATTGTTGGGAAGTCATAAAAATAAGGCCAGGAATCTAATTCCAAAATTGGTTTGGGATATTGGTATTGAAAATTTTTGTGCTAAAGGCTGATGGTCAGCATTTTTTTCTTTCTGAAATTAAAAGTTTTCCATCATCAGTAGACTATAAAATATTTTTTGGTTAGTGGGACAAAGTACCTTTCTATATTTTGTCGTATGTAGTAAGACATTTAAGTACATTCTAAAAAACCAAACCAAAGACCCCTTTAATCTGGAATATTTTGTACCTGATATATACTATAAAATACTGAATTTACAGTTTTAGAGTTTTGTTACTACTTTAACAACAAGTTTGGACAGAAGTAGGTGTGGTTCACAGTCTTGCCATCTGGAATGTGTCTCAAGGTTGGCTTGTGACCCATACACAACCTGTCTCACCCTGGCCAAGTGGCCGTCAATAAAATTCTTAGCATTCAGTTATTTTAGCTTTGGGGAATTTAGGACTGGTGAAGTTCATTTAGGCTGCAGTAGCATTTTTAAAAATGGGGATATTAAGACCATCAACTGTCTGTGTTTTACTTTGTTACAAAGAAAATCTGTGGGAAGGAAAAACAAATTATTTTCAGAATATAAAAGTTATTGGAATAATTTTAAAAATTTGGAATGAATTTATAAACTGTTTCAGAATAGCAGTATATTTTGAGCTTTCTTGCTGATTACAACAAATCTAGTATTTTATCTCATTTGCCTTAGAACCACTTTATAATAATTTCACCATAAAATGTCATAAGTAAGGGATTTAGTTTCTGCAATACCAAGAATATCGTTTTAGAGCCCCTGATTTTGCACCCTTTCCCACTTCTGTATTCCATGGGCCTTAAGAAGATGCTCCAATCTGTTATGAATTTTTTTTTTAAGATTTTATTTATTTATTTGACAGACACAGCAAGAGGGAACACAACCAGGGGGAACGGGAGAGGAAGAAGCAGGCTTCCTGCTGCTGAGCAGGGAGCCTGATGTGGGGCTCTATCTCAGGACCCTGGAATCATGGCCTGAGCCACCCAGGTGCACCCCTGTTATGAACTTTTTTCATCTACTGGTCAGGTGATGCCTTCTTGTTCTTCTTGGAAATGTTTTATATAAAGCCCGGCACTCTTGTTATAGTTACCTTATTAGTTGGGTAGGAGTTGAATTTTCTTTTTTGGGTATTGAAAATGTGATCATTTGCAGAATGAGCAAACAGATTATGTAGGTTCTTCAAATATTTAAGAATTAACCAGGAAAATATCTCATTTACACCTCAAAGACAAGCTGACTCAGAGCATTGGCTGTTGAGTGAATTGCGTTGCTATGCCTCTCTGCTTCATGCAAATGAACTTGCAAACAGTTTCTCTTTCCAAGTGCATTCAGTGCTTCCTTTTCCATAGAACTGCCTTAAGCAGGATTCAGCAGTTAAATGGCACTTACTTCAATAACCCAGATTTAGATAATTTTCAGGGTTCTCTAGTTCAACTTTCAGTGTTTGAAACTGCAGAACATTTTTTGAATACTAAGTTACTGAACCAATTCAAACTGGTTGGAGGGGAAGGGAAGGCAGTTTGATAGAGCTAGTTTCGCAAATGTATGCAGTGATTTGAAATTAGAGGCACCCTTTGTATACTGTACTACATAAAAGTTCTTAAAGTTTATACCCAAGATCATCTCTGTATAATTAGTAAACTGGGTAAACTCATTTTTTCACGTGTACTCAAAAGAGCTTGAATTCCAGATTTGTGGGCAGAGAACTGACAGGTTTTACAATGCCAGAATTTAGTGCAGTCTTCTTTGAATTCTTTGAATTTGAAATTATGTGATTAAAAGTTAGTATTTAAAGATCCTTATCTGATACATTGCATGGTTTGAAGAACTTTCTGAGCTTATGACTTGTTATTTCTTCCTAAATTATATGTAGAAACACTAGTGTTCTCCCCCCCCCCCCCATGAGAGTGAGCACAGGGAGACAGAGGGAGAAGCAGGCTTCCTGCTGAGCAAGGGGGATCATGGGATCATGACCTGAACAGAAGGCAACCGCTTAACCAACTGAGCCACTCAGGCGTCCCGACTAGTGTTCTATTTTTGATAAATAAGATTAAAATGACTTTTATCTCCTTGTGGAATATAATTTAGTCCCTAAAGCTGTTTCTTAATCATTGGGTTGTAATACCAGGAGTAGGGCTTTCTCTTTAATAGTAATGTGAGAGGGAATGTTTTATATAGTTTAACATTTTATTTTTTATTTTATTTTTTTAAAGATTTTATTTATTTATTTGACAGAGATCACACGTAAGCAGAGAGGCAGGCAGAGAGAGGGGAAAGCAGGCTCCCTGCGGAGCAGAGAGCCTGATGCGGGGCTCGATCCCAGGACTCTGGGATCATGACCTGAGCCAAAGGCAGAGGCTTTAACCCACTGAGCCACCCAGGCGCCTCATATAGTTTAACATTTTAGTTTATTATAATACACAGAACATTTACCTGTACTTCAGCCCACGGGGACTCTCTTATAAAAAAGCACTGATGAAAAGATTGTGCTGATATTTTATTTTATTTTTTATTTATTTTTTTTTTTTAAAGATTTTATTTATTTATTTGACAGAGAGAGATCACAGGTAGATAGAGAGGCTGGCAGAGAGAGAGAGAGAGGGAAACAGGCTCCCTGTCGAGCAGCCGAGCAGAGAGCCCGATGTGGGACTCGATCCCAGGACCCTGAGATCTTGACCTGAGCCGAAGGCAGCGGCTTAACCCACTGAGCCACCCAGGCGCCCATGTGCTGATATTTTAAATGCATTGTGAATTATCTAGAAAACAAAACTCTGGCAGCAACTGACTAATACACATAGAGATGGTTTATCTCTTACTGGTGATATGACTGACAGGAACCTCATTCAGGGACCCTTAAAAGAAGGAAGCATTTGTTTGTAGGGCACTGCACTGAGCCAGTAGAAAGGGATGTGACTCTGTGTTTGGGTGTGCCCTTCCCCACCCTGCCTGAAATTCTCATTTGACAGTATCTGGAAACTTGAAACCAAGACACTGCAGTTTAAATGTTGAGTTCCTGGTTTGATAGAACCCTGAGTATTGACCTTCAGTGCAGCTTGCAAAGTTAAAAAAAAAAAAAATTAAGGTATTTGTGATAAGTGCTTTCGGTGTGATTTGCTGTTATATATTTAGACTTTGTATACATTCCAGTGCCTAACTGATTTACTAAATATATGTTCTAGTGTTTAAAGGAACAAACATAGTAGCCATTTTGCTGCGGATGAAAGACTGTATTATCATTGGCGCAAATAGGTTTTTAAGTTGCTCCGGTTTGCCACTTGTGTGTATTACTTTCCTTCTGAGTGTTGGTAGCTGGTTACTTCGTTCGTCTGACTGAAAACTCCAGTCTGTGAATATTCTTCTCTGGATTGACCATCTGAGAAATTAGTTTTCCGGGAACTGTAGTGTATTATTCCTTATGGCTTTAAGAATGACGACATTTTATCTAGGAGAGCATAAAAGTGGACTTAAGGTCTTTGGAATTTTTTTCTTTTTTAATGTGTCTCTTGAAGTCATCTCTTTATCACTTTTTTGTTTCTTAAAACCTTCTTTAAGCTAAGTCTTAATTCTTTTTTTCAGACTTCTTGACTGTGGTAAAACATATGATGGACTGAAGTTGCTTTCAGCTTTGTTTTTAATTATTATTGAAGAATAATAGGCCAGCATTATTGTACTAGTTTTAGGTGTATGCTTTCAACTGCTCAGGATGAAGTCTGCGTGGGACGAGACTGTGTGGTAGCCTTGCAGAAGCTGTTGCCCATAGGCTGAGTGAATGGTGTGTGTTTTGAAGAGTCAGACTTGAGGTAGTGGAATTACTGCTTTCACTATGTTTTGGCTAAATAGTGTGTGCTTTTCTGAGACCTACCTATGGTCACTTGTTTGCATAGTTTGAGGTTTCTGGCCTCAAATATCTTTTCTAGGGGAGGGTGAAAGATTTGGGATGAGGGTTTGGATAGAAGTAATTCGATCAAAGTTAATAAAAAAAGGCCTCTTCTTGTTTTTATTTTTGTTGTGTGTGTCCAGGATTTAGAAGAATTCTGCTTTAAGTTTTGCATCAATCATTTGACAGAAGTTACACAGACTGCAGCATTTTGGCAAATGGATGGCCCTCTGCTAAAGGAATTCATTGCTAAAGCCAGTAAATGTGGAGCATTTAAGAACTGAAGCCCAAGGCTGCTGGGTTTTGTGAGTGCCCGGGGGTATGGGCGATGGTGCATCCTTTGTGCTCTGCGGGTGATGTAATTTTGCAGGTAAAAAACCCATCAGGTGTTTTTTTTTTTTTCCCCCCATTTCTGAGACACAGTTCTCTGTGTAGGAATATATGAAGGATGTACAGCTTTCCTGAACCCGTTTTAAACAACTCTTGTTTCCAGATATGTAGATTTTAAATGTGACCTTAATTTGGCTGGAATTATTTTGAAAGGGGTGAAAGTTCAGCTGGTTGTTTTTTTGTTTTGTTTCTGATTAGAGGAACTTATGAACTTGGAAAGGGAAAATCTGTGGTAATTCTTCTGTTTCACATATTGACAACCCTTTGACACCAGGAATTGGGACAGTCTGTGAATTGTGGGATAGTCATAGAGGCCCCACCGTGAATTAAAGATGCTGACTTTGGGGCTCGTTGAAATGCTGCATTAGTTGCTATTTCAGTAGCCATACTGTGAAGGCATAGTTAAGATAGTTTGAGGCTTTTGTATTTGCACTACTGAGGACCTTTTTAAATTTCATGGTGTTTCAAAAATAGTAATCTGTTTAATATAAGTTATCCCTATTGAGATGCTGATCATGTAAAGATAAACTTCTAGGCCAAGACTTCTCTAAAGACTTAAGCACAGAAAGAGTAGTAATTTAGGACTACCTGTGAAAACTTGATCATGAAAGAAATTTTGTTTGGACAAAGGTCAATATTTTATAAATTAGAATCTCCACTACTATCCAACAGTGTTTTGTTTTATTAAGACAAAGTCCGAGAACTGAAGTTAAAATTGCTCCTTCCATCATTTCCCCCTGTAAATGCTCATCATAAGAGGAAAGTAATGGCATGCTCGTATACTCTGTCTGGCCTTCCTAAATCATGGCAGCTAGATCATCAGATCTGCTACATCAGACTCAGAAGTGGTTCTTAAAACCACCTTTCTGGCAGGACTTCTTGGAATTTGTTTTAGCTCTTTTTTCCAGGCCGAGTATCACAAAATTCGCTTATTTGTAATCTCAGTGGCTTTCATTTTAGACTTCTTCAGCTTTTAATTGTGTTAGGTATAATATTTAGCACAATTTAACTTCAAAAAAGGATCAAAATTATGGTTTTCCTGAAAAGATCCTACTTAAAAGGGTCTTTCAGTTTGGTTTTGTGTTTGGTTTTGTTTCGGTCAGCTTATGAAACGTGATTTTGGGAGGAAGAGTGTTCATCTCTGGGTTTTATCATGTATGTCTGTTGAGCTTGCTGTGAGAACAAAGCTTCGTTCTGCTCTCTGGCCCATGGACTCATTTCCATTTGCGGGCGCGCCCTAGTGAATTCTTTCCTGCTTGGAGGTTCCCTCATCTGAACTTGGAGCCTAAATACATTTTCAGAGCCGAATTAACAGGAGGGAGAAGATATGCTGCAGCTGCTATTTTTAGCAATGTTTCGATGTGGGGGTGGGGGTTGGGTGGGAGTGAGGGCTCAAAGATAGTTCACTGATAAGTGAGATAATGACAAGCCTTTTCTTGACCATGTCGCAGGTGATTGAAGTCCAATCAATTATCAGATTAGAATTAGTTCTGCAACATGATAGAATTTTTCTTACTAGGTTGATAAATGCACATTAATTTGATTATTAGCTATGATGGGTAGTGTTTGTAACAATCACTGTTCTGTAGGCTTATGATCTGGACAAACAAGAACTTCAGTATGTTTACGCTCTTACTTGAAAAAAAATTTAAAAAAAAAAGCACAAATTAAAGTAGTAGATAAATTTCCGTAGAGTGATCTCTCATTCAACAAGTATTTACTGAAGTTCCTTATATAGGTGAAGAACCACTCCTCATAGTAGATTACTGAGTAATTTGTATGAGTATGTATGTAGTGAAGAAAATGGGAATAAGTCCTTTGAAAAGTACTTGAGTATCTTTTTTTTTTAATACACTCTTATTTTTCTACTTGGTTTTATTGTTAATTGTAGCAGGAAATGAAAACTGTTCTTTGAATTGTTTTTTTCATCTGATGTAATAATGAAAGCCAAAGTATTCATATTTCTTAAGATAGCCCTAAATGTAATCTTGAAATTCTTACTGGAACAATGTTTGATACTCTAGTATATAGGCTGTATTTATGTAATGTTTAGAATGACATGTTAATAAATAATCTGTTAAGACATATGTGTAGGGTTGTTTTTCCCCCTCAAAAATCAGTAACGTGCAGCCTTAAAAAGGAAGGAAGTTCTCCCGTGGTGCAGCCCGGACCAACCTTGAGGACATTATGCTGAGTGAAGTCACAGAAGGACAGATGCTGAATGGCCCAGCTATGGGAGGTAATGAAAACAGTGGCCAGATTCTCTGAGACAGAAAGCAGAGCACTAGTTGCCAGTTTGGAGGTAGGAGAGAGGACTTGAAGAGTCAATGTTTAATGGATACAGAGTTTCAGTTTTGCAAGATGTAAAGAGTTCTGGAGGTAGATGTGGTGATGACCACCCAGCAGGGTGAATGTGCTCATGCTGCTGAGCTGTGCACTTGAACTTGGTTAGCATGGTCAATTTCATGTTACCTTTTTTTTTTTTTTTGCCACTAATCAGTACAGTGATTCTTAGGGGTGTTAAGCTAAAAATAGGTACCACAATGAATATGTCACCTGTTTCTCAGTTGTGTCCCCTTCCCCAGAGAAATCTAGTTTTATTCCCACTGAAAGATAATACAATTGAACTGTCATAGCAGAAAAATATATCTGGATCTTGTACTTATAAACGAAGGGAAGGACATACATAGTCCCTGTTCTCAAGGAACATATACGTTATTAGAGAGGAGAGAGAAGTTTAGGAATTAACACAAAAACATATCTATAAGCAACTTTTCATAATAGGTAGTGAGAGAAAATGGGTTAATATGAAAAGTAGATGCTCCAAAGGTCATGTTTGTGCAGGGTGGGGAAAGATGAAATGTCCTTCTTGCTCATTCCAAAATAGCAGGCAAGTGACACAAGCAAAAGCTTGGAGGTGGGAGCTGATGAGCCTTCCAGAATTTACCCTAGGCTAGTTGTTTAAAATGGAGAACATAATCCAGGGCCCATTAGAAGGAAATGTGGGCGAGGAGTGTGTGTGTGTGTCTCTCTACATTTATTTCCTATGGTGCCAGAGACTGTGTCCTGTTTTTCACTTATTTTCTTTTTCAGTGCCCACAAGGCAGGCAGGTAGATTGATTAATGTGATGGAAGTTTCTCAGCAGGAAGTGCCATAGCAAGTACAAACCTGGGTCTGTTTCGATAGTTTGCCAAATATTTGCCTACTTGATGACCGTCAAACACAAATTGCTCCATTGTGCCAGGTTACCTACCATGGTAGAAAGACAGATTAAAGTTGAAGGTAAAGTGAGGGACAGAGGTTTTCTTTTAAGTGACATTAAAACTCAGGTAAGTTTTGCTCTAAGATGTACCATCAGGGGAGGAAGTCCAAGTTACAATAATCAGTTAGACCAGGAGAATATTCAGTGCATCTGGAATGGATTCTTGGTGTCTGGTTTTACTTCTAGAATTCTCTTTTTGTGGTAAAACATACATAAATCTACCATTTTAACCATTTTTTAAATGTATGATTCAGTGGTTTTTTTTTTTTAAACTGAAGTATAATTGATGTTAATCTGGTTTTCAACAAGTAATTTGACAGTTACATGCATTATGAAATGCTCACCGTGATAAATGTAGTTTCCATCTATTATCACGCAGTAATTACAATACTATTGACTGTATTCCCTCTGCTGTACTCATGATCCCCATAACTTATTCTATAACTGGAAATTTATACCTCTTAATCCTCAACACTTGTTTTGCTTGTCTCCCACCCCCTCTCCCCTCTGGCAACCATTAATTTGTTTTCCATGAGGCTCTTTCTCTTTTCTGTTATTCTTGTTTGTTTTTGTTTTTTTAGTTTCCACATATAAGTGAAATGATATGATATTTCTCTTTCTCTTATTCCACCTAACGTAATAGCCTCTAGGTCCATCCATGTTGTTCCAAATGACAAGGTTTCATTCTTTTTTATGGCTGAGTACTATTCCTCTGTGAGGGAGAGAGAGAGAGAGAGAGTGTGTGCGCGCGCGCATGCTCCCGCACTTTTGCATGTGCACATGTGTGTGAGTGCATGTGCTTGCACACATGCACTCACACACATGTATGTATTATATCTGATTTGTCCATCATTTATCTGTTGATGGATACTTAGGTGACCTTCATAGCTCAGTACATTATGCTGCGATAAGCATAGGGTGCATACATCTTTTGAAATTAGTGTTTTAGTTTTCCTTGGGTAAATTGCCAGCAGTGGAATTACTGGATTGTATGGTACTTTTATTTTTAGTTGTTGGAGGGACCTCCATCCTGTTTTCCACAGTGGCTGCACCCATTTACATTCCCGCCAGCAGTTTGTGAGGATTCCTTTTCCTCCACCTCCTCACCAGCACTTGGCTCGCACTTAGTCTTTTGGACACTAGCCCCGCTGGCAGGGGAGAGGTGATACCACATTGTGATTCTGATTTGCATTTCCCGGATGCTGAGTCAGGGTGAGCATCTCTTCATGTGTCTGTTGGCCATCTGTACGTCTTCTTTGGAAAAGTGTCTATGCAGGTCCTCTGCCCATTTTTCCATCAGATTATTTGTCTTTTTGGTGTTATTTGGATATTAACCCCTTATCAGAGATATCATTTGCAAATATCTTCTTCCATTCAGTCGCTTGCTTTTTCACGTTGCTGATGATTTCCTTTGCAGTGCAAAAGCTCTTAGTCTGATGTAGTCCCATTAGTTTATTTTTGCTTTTGTTTCCCTTGTCTGTGGAGACACAGCCAGAAAAATAATGTCCCAGAGATTACTATGTTCTCTTCTAGTTTTATGGTTCCTGGTTTCACATTTAGGACTTTAATCCATTTTAAGTTTATTTTTATGTGTGTTGTGAGAAAGTGGCCCAGTTTTATTCTTTGTAAGGTTTTCCCAACATCATTTTTTAAGAGTCTATCTTTTCCCCCATTATATTTTCGCCTCCTTTGTTGTAGATTGGCAGACCATAAGGGCATGGGTTTATTTCTGGTCTGTCAGTTCCATTGCATTGTGTTTGTGCCAGTACTGTTTGAATATGGTAACTCTGTAGTATAGTTTGAAATATTGGTTTGTGCTACCTCCAGCTTTGTTGTTCTTCCTCAAGATTGCTTTGGCTATTTGGGGTCTTTTGTGGCTGTTTTTGTCTTTTGTGGTTCCATACACATTTTAGAGTTATTTGTTCTAGTTCTGTGAAAGATACTATTAGTATTTTGACTGGGATTGCATTAAATCTGCAGATTGCTGGGATGCCTGGGTGGTTCAGTCGGTTAAGCCGCTGCTTTCAGCTCAGGTCATGATCCCAGGGTCCTGCGATCGAGTCCCGCATCAGTCTCCTAGTCCATCAGGGAGCCTGCTTTCTCTCTCTGCCTCTACCTGCAACTCTGCCTGCTTGTGCTCTCTCTCTGACAATAAATAAATAAAAAATCTTAAAAAAAAAATCTGTAGATTGCTTTGGATAGTATGGATATTTTAACAATATTTATTCTTCCAGTGCATGAGCATGGTATATCTTGCCATTTATTTGTGTTGTCTTACTGAGTTTTTAGAGTATAGGTCTTCAACCTCTTTTGTTAAATATAGTCCTAAGTATCTTATTCTTTATTATGCATTTGTAAATGTTATTATTTTCTTAATTTCCCTTCCTGCTCTTTTGTTACTAAGTATATAGAAATGCAGCAGATTTCTGTATACTGTTTTTTACCTCCCACAACTTTACGGAATTCATTTATTCTAATATTTTTTGGTGGGGTCTTTAGGGTTTTCTCTATATAGTGTCATGTCATCTGCAAATGGTGACAGTTTTACTTCCTCCTCACCAACTTAGACATTTTTTAAATTTTTAAAAAATCTGATTGCTATGGCAAGGATTTATCGTGCTGTGTTGAAAAATGGTCATGAGAGTGAACATCCTTGTCTTGTTCCTGATCTTAGGGGAAAAGCTTTTAGTTTTTCACCTGAGTAGGATGTTAGCTGTGGGTTTGTCCTATATGACCTATATAATACTGAGGTATGTTACCTCTGTACCCACTTTGTTAAGAATGTTTATCATGAGTGGATGTTGAATTTTGTCAGATGCTTTTTTTAGATCTTTTGAATGATTTTATCCTTGATTTTGGTAGTATATATCTTGCTGATTAATTTGAGTGTATTGAACCATCCTTGCATCCCTGGAATAAATTCCACTGCTTGTGGTGAATGATCCTTTTCATGTATTTTTAAATTTGGTTTGCTAATGTTTTATTTGCAACTACATTTATCAGAGATACTGGCTTATACTTTTCTTGTGGCATTCTTGTCTGATTTTGGTATTAGGATAATGCTGGCCTTATAAAATGAGTTTGGAAGCATTCCTTCCTCTGTATTTTTGGTTTTGTTTTTGTTTTTTGACTAGTTTAAAGAGTGTTATTACCTCTTTTTTTAAATGTTTGGTAGATGGGGTGCCTGGGTGGCTCAGTGGGTTAAAGCCTGTGCCTTCAGCTCAGGTCATGATCCCAGGGTTCTGGGATCAAGCCCCACATTGGGCTCTCTGCTCAGGGAGAGAGCAGGGAGCCTGTTTCCCTAGCTCTCTCTCTGCCTGCCTTTCTGCTTACTTGCGATCTCTGTCTGTTAAATAAATAAATAAAATCTTTTTTATTTTATTTATTTATTTATTTTATTTGTTGAGTCTTTTTTTCTTGATGAGTCAGCTAAAGCTTTATTAGTTTTCTTTACTTTTCAAAGAACCAGCTCTTAGTCTCATCGATCTTTTTTTTTTTTTTCTTTATCTCATTTATTTCTGCTCTGATCTTTATTATTTTCTTTCTTTTGCTAAGTTTGGACTTCGCCCTTCTTTTTCTGGCCCTGTTAGATGTAGAGTTAAATTGTTTGAGATTTTTCTTGTTTCTTGAGGTAGGCCCATATTGCTATAAATGTTCCTCTTAGAAGTGTTTTTTCTGTGTCCCAAAGATTTTGAATTGTTGTGTTTCCATTTTCATTTGTCTCCAGGTATTTTTTTCTAGTTGATTTTTATGTTGACACATTGGATGTTTAGTAACATGTTATTTAGCCATGTTTGTGTTTCTTCCACTTCTCTTTTAATTGATTTCTAGTTTCATATGGTTGGATAGACAGTTGATATAATTTCAGTCTTCTTAAATTTATGAAGACTTGTTTTGTGGCCTATTATGTGATCTTGAACATGTATTCTGTAGTTTTACATGGACTGTTCTATATCTCTTAAGTCCATCTGGTTTCATGTATCATTTGAAGCCGTGGTTTCCTTACTGATTTACTGTATCAGTGATCCATTGATATAAGTAGGGTGTTAAAGCCCTCTACTGTTATTGTAATACTATCAACTTTTCCCTTTATGTCTGTTAATATTTGCTTTATATGTTTAGGTACTTCTGTGTTGGGTATATAAATACTTGTTACATCCTCTGATAGGAGTGATCCATTTATCCTTACGTAATGACCTTTCTTGGTCTCTTGTTAATCTTTGTTTTAAAGTCTATTATATTTTTTAATTTTTTAATAAACATATAATGTATTATTAGCCCCAGGGGTACAGGTCTGTGAATTGCCAGGTTTATACAGTTCACAGCACTCACCATAGCACATACCCTCCCCAATGTCCATAACCCCACCCCCCTCTTCCTACCCCCCTCCCCCCGGCAACCCTCAGTTTGTTTTGTGAGATTAAGAGTCTCTTATGGTTTGTCTCCCTCCCAATCCCATCTTGTTTCCTTTATTCTTTTCCTGCCCCCCAAGCCCCCCACGTTGAATCTCTACTTCCTCATATCAGGGAGATCAAATGATAGTTGTCTTTCTCTGATTGACTTATTTCGCTCAGCATAATACCCTCTAGTTCCATCCACGTCGTTGCAAATGGCAAGATTTCATTTCTTTTGATGGCTGCATAGTATTCCATTGTGTATATATACCACATCTTCTTTATCCATTCATCTGGTGATGGGCATCTGGGTTCTTGACATAGTTTGGCTATTGTGGACATTGCTGCTATAAACATTTGGGTGCACGTGCCCCTTTGGATCACTACATTTGTATCCTTAGGGTAAATACCCAGTAGTGCTATTGCTGGGTCATAAGATAGCTCTATTTTCAACTTTTTGAGGAACCTCCATGCTGTTTTCCAGAGTGGCTGCACCAGCTTGCATTCCCACCAACAGTGTAGGATGGTTCCTTTCTCCGCATCCTCACCAGCATCTGTCATTTCCTGAAAGTCTATTTTATTCGATATGAGTATACCTACCTTCATTTTTTTGCCCCACTTTCATTTGTAACGTGTAGATTCTCCTGTCCCTTCACCCTCTATGTCTTTAGACCTGAAGTGAGTCTTCTATAGGCAGCTAATAAATGGACCTTTTTTTAAAAAACCCATTAACTCAGTATCTTGTGATTGAAGCATTTAGTGCATTTACATTTAAAGTAGTTATTGATAGGTATGTACTCACTGCTATTTTGTTAATTGTTTTCTAGGTTTTGTAGTTCTGTTTCTTTCTTCTTCTCTTGCTCTTTTCCCTTGTGGTTTCTTGGCTTTCTTTAGTGCTTGGATTCCAGTTTCTTTACTTTTTTGTATTAATTATGGGTTTTTGGTTTGTGCGTGATTGCCATGGGGTTCATATGTAACATCCTGTGTGTATAGCAGTCTATATTGGGTTGATAGTCAGTTAAATTCAAACACATTATAAAAGCACACTAAATTTTTATTACCTCTTCCATGTTTTATATATGTTGTATTTTGCATGTTTTTATTTTGTGTATCCCTTGATAATTTTTGTATATATAATTGAACCTCCTTACTAGTTTGTAAGTGAACACCCCACTGCATGTGGCAGTGCAGGTGCCTGTGGGCAGGTGGTTGGATGGGCTGGCTTTTCAGGGGAAAACAGGGGCAGGCAAAAATGTGGAGCTAGCAAGGTAGATGAAGAGTGTCAGAAATGGCTCCCTAGAGAGCCAGAGTTGGAGGCAAGAAAAATAGTACTGGCCAACACTTTCCTTCCAGAGAACAAAGGTCTGCAGATCCCTGCCCCTCTGGCATACATCCTGAAGTCAGTAAATCTCTACTTGTGTATGCCAAGCACTTTTCAAACTCCTGCATCTGTGCTCTGCCTTCGGCCATTATTTAGCATGCTGGGTATTTAAGGGCGGAGACCTCATTTCCTATAGCTCTTTACCTCCCTGAGTCAGCCCCACTGGTTTTTAAAACTCCCAGAATGAAGTCCTGATGATTTCAAAGCCAGATGTTTTAGGAACCTGCCTTCACAATGTGGATCCCTCCCCAGGGGCCAGGATACCCAGTGTAGGGCCGGATACCCTCACTCCTCTGTGCCCACGATGTCCCTACCATTTGTGGAGAGTCCCATGTGGGGTTTAGTTCCCGATTGTGTCTGTACCCCTCCTCATGTGGCCTCCTCTCCAGGTCTAGCTGTGGAAGGCCTGTTCTGCCGGTCTTCAGGTAGTTGTCAGAGTGGGTTACAGTATGTGTAGTTGTTGCCTCACTGCAGGGGAAGGAGGTGAGTTTGGGATCTTTTCTACTCAACATCTTCTGGGCCATCCTGTAGTTTCTTAAATGCCCAGGTAATTCTGATATGCAGCTGAATTTGGAAGCTACTAGGTTGAGATTTTGTCCCTCCGGTCATTATGATTTCAGCTAGGTTGCCATTAAAACAGGAATGGGCATGTTCTTTTTCACCTCTACCATATTCCTTCAGTGGGTATTTTTAAAGTACTGTTACAGTCTAGACATCGAAATATAGCATTATTGTGAATCTTAGAGTACCGTGGTAAATCAGAAATGTGAATGTGAGGTTTTCAGAGATCGCACATGGTGGTGGTACATAAAAATCCTATTGTATATTGTTAGGTTGAGAAAAAAATTTTAAGATTTTGTTTATTTTAGAGAGAGAGTGGGGAGAGGGACAAGTAGACTCTGCATGATGTGGGGCTCCATCTCACAACTCTGACAACATGACCCAAGCTAAAACCAGGAGTCGGCTGCTTAACTAATTGAGCCACCCTGGTTCCCCTGGTTTTTCATTCTTGCATATTTCCACTGATGTTCAAAGCATTGTTATAAATGTAAATGTTTATTTTGAAGATGATATATGCCTATGTAGTGATAGTGGCTGAAAATAAATTTAAAAAGCAGACTTTGTGATGAGCAGTAAATTTGATACAAATGGAGTAAAAATATTCAAATTTATTATATCTGTCATTATAAGCTGGAACTAGTCTCAAAGGATAAGAACAGTTTATGCATTTATTCAACATTTATTGACCATGCTAGGTGCTGGGAATCTATTGGGAATAACACACAGGAATAGTGAGTTTTTGCCCTCAGAGTACGATAACGGAGTGATAGAAGATACAGTGGGTTACACTGAGAAGTGATGGGAAAGAAAAGTACTCCAATGGAATGGTATAATGGTATAATGAGATCTGCAGGAGAAGCAGGCAGAGAAAGGTAAAAGCAGCTAAGGCTTCACAGCAAGATGAGCAAAAGCCCTGGGGAGCCTATATTCCAGGAGCACCTTGTGTGTTACTAGAATCAACGTTGATCACTGGAGTGGGGGAACGGGGGAGGGGGGTGAGGGGGGTGAGACTACACCAGCACGAAGCTGCCAGAGGATTTTCAGTGCAGAGGGAGGGAGATGGGAGGTATGATCCAGTTTACTCAAGCAGAATCTCAGAAACATTTTACTGGAGAGCAGAAGTGAGATGATAAGAGGCAGGATCAAATGAAATGTTGATCAGGTAAGAGTTGATGAGGACTGAAGAGAGACAAGAGAGGCCTAGTTCTAAAGATGTGTGGCTTCCACAGGTCAGGCCTTCAGTGTGCAGCCTGCTTGCAACTGAGCCTCATTCCTGGTTTAGGGAATAGTAATCCTTAGAAGACACAGAAGATACTGAAGTAGAACTTGACTTCACGTCTCTATCTTCTTGAAGAAGGTACATGGTTTGGTTTAAGCCCTGAAGTACCTCAACCTCTTCCTTCAGTTGCTGCTGCCTTTCTTCATATTGATGGATTTTTTTCTGTATTGCTAGGATTAAAAAAAAAAAAAGAAATTTCAGGTTAGTATACTGTTTTATAAATAATGTACAGTTTTTAGCCTCTTTCACTTGCAAGCGTGTAATACACACTTTGTGCCCCAAATGAAAAGAATCTAGAGCCTTGTGAGCAGGAACTGGTTCTTTTATACCTTTGCTTCCTTTTCAAATTCAGGACAGAATTCTAGTTTTTAATCACATAAAGCCAGTCAGTACATCTTTAAAGCTTGAGTCCCCTTTGTATATATTTGAGAACTCAGAAGCAGAAACTGTATAACTTTCATGCTGCACATTACCCATTTGTTGAGAGATAAGTGCAAAGAGCACGTGATGAGAATATCAAGGGCAAGTTTTTCATAAAAATGCATCCAATTTTTAATGTTACATAAAAGCTTTTGGTTTTATTTAGAAATAGGAAGGACTTTTTGGTGGAAACTTAGGAAGAAGATACTTTGATTAGGCTTTGTAAATAAGAGTATTACTCAGTGACAGTGTCATTTTTTGAAAACTTCAAGGCTGAAGAATAACAAAACACACATATAAGCTTTCTTTAGAATACCTGTAGTTAACTGTCTGGAATGTTAGAACTGAGCAACATTAAACTAAGTAAGAGAGTCTGTATCAGTACGGATGTCAAGTTAGGTCTTTTAAAAGTTGGTTCTAATGCAATTCCAAATAGTGTCTCCTCCTGGTGTCCCACTCCCCCCAAGTACTACACTGTAACGTATATCCTCCCAACTAACCCATACATGTAGTGGAAACGTGTATATGTGAAAGAAAAGTAACAGAGATGAAAGTCCCCTTCAAAATAAGGCTTTTTAGAAAAAGATTTTAAAGGTTGCTTTTTTTCTTTTTTTTTTTTTTAAACATATAATGTATTATTTGTTTCAGGGGTACAGGTCTGTGAATTATCAGGCTTACACAATTCATAGCACTCACCATAGCACTTAACCTCCCCAATGTCCATCACCTAGCCACCCTATCCCTCTCACCCAGTTTGTTTCCTGAGATTAAGTGTCTCTTCCAGTTTGTTTCCCTCCCTGGTGCCATCTTATTTTTTTTCCCCCTCCCTTCCCCCCACAATCCCCCACCCTGCCTCTCAAATTGCTCCTATCAGAGAGAGCATATGGTAATTGTCTTTCTCTGATTGACTTATTTCGCTAAGCATAATACCCTCTAGCTCCATCCACATTGTTGCAAATGGAAGATTTCTTTTTTTTTGATGACTGCTCAGTATTCCATTTTATATATACACCACATCTTTATTCACTCATCTGTTGATGGACATCTAGGCTCTTTCCATAGTTTGGCTATTGTGGACATTGCTGCTATAAACATTCAAGTGCACATGCCCCTTTAGTTCACTGCATTTGTATCTTTAGGGTAAATACGCAGTAGTGCTATTGCTGGGTCACAGGATAGCTCTATTTTCAACTTCTTGAGGAACCTCCATGCTGTTTTCCAGAGTGGCTGTACCAGCTTGCATTCCCACCAACAGTGTAAGAGGATTCCCCCTTCTCTGCATCCTCTCCAACATCCGTCATTTCCTGATTTGTCGTTAATTTTAGCCATTCTGACTGGTGTGAGGTGGTATCTCACTGTGGTTTGATTTTTATTTTCCTGATGCCAAGTGATACTGAGCACTTTTTCATGTGTCTGTTAGCCATCTGGATGTCTTCTTTGCAAAAATGTCTGTTCATGTCCTCTGCCCATTTCTTGATTGGATTATTTGTTCTTTGGGTGTTGAGTTTGATAAGTTCTTTATAGATTTTGCAGTCAAATGCTCTACCCCTGAGCTATACCCCCGCTTTATAGATTTTGGACACTAGCCCTTTATCTGATATGTTATTTGCAAATATCTTCTCCTATTCTGTTGGTTGTCTTTTGGTTTTGTTGACTTTCCTTGCTGTGCAGAAGCTTGTTATTTTGATGAAGTCCCAATGATTTATATTTGCCCTTGCTTCCCTTGCCTTTGGTGATGTTTCTAGGAAGAAGTTGCTGCAACTGGGGTTGAAGAGGTCGCTGCCTGTGTTCTCCTCAAGGATTCTGATGGGATTCCTGTCTCACATTGAGGTCTTTCATACATTTTGAGTCTATTTTTGTGTGTGGTATAAGGAAATGGTTCAGTTTCATTCTTCTGCATGTGGCTGTCCAGTTTTCCCAATACCATTTTTTAAAGATACTTTTTCCCATTGGACATTCTTTCCTGCTTTGTTGAAGATTAGTTGACCATAGAGTTGAGGGTCCATTTCTGGGTTCTCTATTCTGTTCCATTGATCTATGTGTCTGTTTTTGTGCCAGTACCATGCTGTCTTGATGATGACAGCTTTGTAATAGAGCTTGAAGTCTGGAATTGTGATGCCACCAGCTTTTTCTTTTTCAACATTCTTCTGGCTATTTGGGATCTTTTCTGGTTCCATATAAATTTTAGGATTATTTGTTCCATTCCTTTGAAAAAAGTTGATAGTATTTTGATAGGGATTACATTAAATGTGCAAATTGCTCTAGGGAGCATAGATATTTTCACAGTATTTGTTCTTCCAATCCACGAGCATGGAATGTTTTTCCAGTTCTTTGTGTCTTCCTCAATTTCTTTATAGTTTTCTGAGTACATATGCTTGCCTCTTTGGTTAGATTTATTCCTAGGTGTCGTATGGTTTTGGGTGCCATTGTAAATGGGATCAACTCCTTAATTTCTCCTTCTTCTGTCTTGTTGTTGGTATATAGAAATGCAACTGATTTCTGTGCGTTGATTTTATATCCTGATACTTATCTGAACTCCTGTATGAGTTCTAGCAGATTTGGAGTGGAGTCTTTTGGGTTTTCCACATAACATATCATATCATCTGCAAAGAGTGAGGGTTTGACTTCTTTGCCAGTCTGGGTGCCTTTTATTTCTTTTTGTTGTCTGATTGCTGAGGCTAGGACTCTAGTACTATATTGAATAGCAGTGGTGATGGTGGGCAATCCTGCTGTGCTCCTGACCTTAGAGGAGAAGCTCTCAGTTTTTCCCCATTGATAATTATATTCACTGTGGGTTTTTCATAGATGGCTTTGATGATATTGAGGTATGTACCCTCTAACCCTACACTGTAAAGAGTTTTGATCAAGACAGGATGCTGTACTTTGTCAAATGCTTTTTCAGCATCTATTGCGAATATCATAATGGTTTTTGTTATTTCTTTTATTAATGTATTGTATCACGCTGATTTGTCGATGTTGAACCAACCTTGGAGCTTAAAGGCTGCTTTTAAAAAATATGTGGGTACTTAAATTAGCAGTGAGCAGACGTTCTCAAGAGACTGTTAAAGGATAGGCTGATTATAAATGCAATACAAAATCTGAATGGAGAGTAGGACGCTGTGGTTGTGCAGCTTTCGGGGGAGCTGTTCACACTCAGTTCTGTGTCCCACTCCGGCCAGGATGTGCAGTGCACAGCCTGTCCAGCTGTGGAGGCTTGATAGAGAAGTCAGATCATATTCATCTGTAAGTGGAAATTTAGCTGGTTTTGAAAGCATCTTAAAGGTGGGAGGACCTACTCATTGAATGGTTGAAGTATTATTACATAAAGTGTCCTATTAGTTTCAGGTGTACAATATGATTTCAACAAAACCTTTCTATAAAATATCAACCACTTAAGTCCTTGCCCCCACCAGGCTTGCTTCTTTTTCAAAAATGTCTCAACTGGTTTTTTCTTGCTCGTCCTTAGAATCAGTGAATTGCAACCCTCCTTCCCGCAGTTAGACTGAAGATTAATGTTGGGAGAACTAAAATTTGTACACATCAAATCAAGGGAGGAGGCGTCAAGCAGCAGTGTGGTCACGGCCTTGCCACCTCCCCAGGTCCTGCTGAGTCCTGAACCTGGGGCCCAACGACCTCCCATTTTGCAATTATTTAAAAGTGTAGAAACAAATAATTGAGTCTTTTCTGATGACTAAGGTATTGCATATACGAATGTGGAAAATCTAATGCAGCACTGTCCAGCCACCTACCCCTAACTACTGTTCCCATTTGGGTATATTTTCCGTGGGTGTGTGGGCTCCTATTGCTATGTGGTGGGCTTTTTTCATTTAGTAAAATGATGAACGTTCTTCTAAAATGATTTTTATCACCTGAATAGTATTATATTACTTCAGTATATATAAATTATGCTGCTGGGTTAAAATTCACCTACCTGCTTGAAAATTGACAAATGTGTCTTCAAACAATTTACAGTCAAAAAGTGAAGTCCCAATTTCTTCATAGTCTATAGGGAGAAAAACATTTTCAGTTTTAATTTCAGTAACGGATGTAGGCAGAAACCCCTTACAAACTAACCCCCGGTAAAGGAAGTACACAGAACAGTCCAGCACTGTACCGTCCTCCCCAGGGACATGGTGGAAATGCACATGCAGAGGTGGCTCTGCTACCGCCTCAGAAGCTGCAGGGAGAGGCCCGCTCACGTGTGTTAACAAGCCCACCAGGGATTCTGAGGGGATCATGTTTGAGAAGTACTTAGTCTCTGGTAAAGAGGAAATGAATGAAAGAATGTAATGATTAAATTTTTGGATGTTTGCTTTTAATTTCACTTTTTAGTTTTGTCCTATAGAAAATAATCCTTTTCAAATAATTATATACCTTACATTGGTGCCTACAGTATAGACTGTCAAGTTTTTCCTTGTAAAATAACTGCATTTATCATGGTTTTTAAGCTTTCACTGTAGGGTCTAAGAAAGCTAAGCGGCTATATACCTGCATATACAAATGGAACTTTGGCTTCCCAAAGAGCTCCTTCTGAAAGGTCACGTTAACTAAATGAGATATCAGACAAAACATTCTTTTCTTCTATAAGCTTTGAGTAGACATTATCAAAAAAAGACATAAGGAACAGAATCTGAGTCAAATCAAAAACTGTAATATGATGCTATTCTCAGATGTTAGCAACAAGCGGTAAGGGGGCAGATGTGTGACTGCCTGTGTTTCTGAGTGTCCACAAGCTGTCAGTGGTTACTCTCAGCTATGCGCATCTGCAAAACCCAGCACAGCTTGCCGGGCACCACCCTGCTGTTTCCTGAATTGATGAGTTTGTGAATTACCCACATCCTGTTGGTACACAGAAGACTAGAGATCTGGAACAGTGAACTGTATTAAAGAATGAGATAAAAGAAATTGCATAGAAAGAAAATGTGTACTTTTGGTTTGGTCTGTTTTATAAGTAGGTTTGAAGAAGTCTCTGCACGTAGAAATGTGGCTATTTCGGTACCTGAATCAGAAGCAGTGTCACACAGGAGTCTTTCCTGAATCAAATGAAGTTTGTCTACTATTTCTTCAAATAAATCATTAAGAAGCCCCACTTGCTTACATTTCTTAAGAAAGTCAATCTTCACAGTTGCATCTAAGAATAAGAAAAACATTTTAGGAGGAAATGATCTTTGGGCAGCTCTCATAAATCCCTTTATGGTCATTTCTTCAGACCTTGCCTGGTGCTGGATAAGCACAGTCAGTAGGATCATAAATACAGCACATTTATCTTTTTAAAAATTTTATTTGTCAGAGAGAGCACAAGCAGAGTGAGAAGCAGGCTCCCTGCTGAGCAAGGAGCCCAGTGCAAGACTCCATCCCAGAACCCCAGCATCATGACCTGAGCTAAAGGCTGCTGCTTAACCGACCGAGCCAGCCAGGCATCTCAGCACCTTTATCTTCTACTGTGACTTCGTCATACCTCATGTTTTCCTCACTGAAACAGTGTTACAAAAAGTGAAAATAGGGGCGCCTGGGTGGCTCAGTGGGTTAAGCCGCTGCCTTCGGCTCAGGTCATGATCTCAGGGTCCTGGGATCGAGTCCCGCATCGGGCTCTCTGCTCAGCAGGGAGCCTGCTTCCCTCTCTCTCTCTCTCTGCCTGCCTCTCTGTCTACTTGTGATCTCTGTCTGTCAAATAAATAAATAAAATCTTTAAAAAAAAAATAAAAAAAAAAATTAAAAAAAAAAAAAGTGAAAATAAAAACTTCTCTGCTTAGCCTAATTATCTGAATCAAGAGGATTTTCTAAAATTTAGCTTCATATTTTTGAGATAGTAGCTCCCATCATTTTTTTCTGTCACAGTTACTGTGTGTCATTATAGAATGTCTGTTTCCCTGACAGAAAAAGACAGGGAGTGGCTTCAGCTTCCTGGACCCCCTTTCTGGGGTCACAGTACAAGAGGTAGCAGGGGCCTGGATTCTGAGCTCAGGTAACCCTGGCTTCTAGACCAGGAAGTATATCCTTTCTTAATAGCAAAGAACAGTGGACCATCCCCATCTCAGTTACTTTGAGCTGCGGCTATGATAGAGTGGATAGTTACGATAAAAGGTTTCTATTCTTATGATTACTATAAGTCTAGACGAATTAAGTGGGATACCAGCTTTGAAATAAATGAGTTATGTTTGTAAGTACTGTAGGTCATATTTGATGCAAAATTTATAGCAAACCTGTGTGTCTGCCATCCTCCTCCTTCATTTGTTTTATGAATCGATCTAATGTCAATGTTTCCGGTGGCTAGAGGGAGAGAAAAATCAAGATTACACTGATTTATTGTTGACATTTAATACTGTGTAACATGAAAACCAGTCTTTTGTTACAGACAATTCAATGATATGCCTGTGGTGAAAATCATGCCCCATATTCGTTGGTAGTTTACATGTAAACATAAAATCATTTTTGTGTAGCAAAACATCAAGAGGCATGGCAAACTCCTCTTGTATAAACAGTAAGAGGTGAAGGTTGCTGGCTCTTTTAATTTAGCTTATATGAGTATATGTTTAAAAAGTGGTCTCCAATCCCCAAAACATCTCATTCACTTTGCACAAAACAGTAATACGGAAAACTATGAAAATTACAGATTAGGTCAAAATGTGCATCACGCAGCTGAATGATACTTGGTTGGGTAAGGATGCTTTACTGCAGCTCTGCCCCTCTGAAGGCCGTAAGCACACCGCGGGCTCTGACACATTCACTGATGTGTGGTGCATGTGTTATCGGAGCCATGGACTATCGCCTCCTGAAGGTCATGTGGTGGGATACCCAACACATCCAGCTTTATATTCATCTCATTATGGTTCAGTTACAATTTTACCGGATATGTGAATGTTTAAAATAAGGAAGAAACTGTGTGAAGAAACTGAAAGCTATAGTAAAATGAAGTCAAATTACCTGTACATGAATGTCTGTTGGGAGACGTTTCTTCCTTCCTCTTTTTCTTTTCACTCCTAAAAAATCAGTTGAAAATATAAATCATGTAGAAACCAGAATCCATAGAGGAAAAGACTGATGCTTGACTATGTAAAATAGAAAACTCTTCTATGCTAAAAGTTATTATAAAGTCAAAAGATACAACAAACTTAGACTAAATGTTTGCAACACTTATGATAAAGCACCAATTTTCAATATAAAAATCTTATAAATCAATATAAAAAAGACGAGTAGAAAAATAGGCAAATGGGGAACCCTCTAGGAAGAGTTCATTAAATAGAAAAACAGACTGTGTCACAGGAAAACAGATACATTGATCAAAAGGGGAATACACTCAATTTTACTCATAAATAAAGATATGCAAAATAATAATTTTCTACCTATCAAACTGACAAAGATGAAGGCGTTTAATATATAACGTTTGCAAGGATTGGAATAATTGCGTACAGTGGGGTGACCTCTTTGGCGAATTAGCCAGTTATCACGGTTTCATTGTTTATACTTTTTGACCCAGCAATCTACACCAAGTTTTCCAAATGCCACAGCTGCATAAAGGCACAAAGATGAGAAAAATGCTAGCGACACTATTCAGTGTGATAGAAACAAAAACAGCAATAACCTCAGTGTCCATCATGCAGAGACTAGTTCAGTTGTAATTCAGCTACACAACTGAATAACACAATGGGGTATTATGCGCCTTTCAAAAATGAGGTAGATCCATTTGTACAGATAAGGAAGGATGTCTGAGTGAAAACAAAATATAGTAGTAGGTATGTTTTTACAGGAAATTTTATAAGTATTCAAATGAAACTGAGTTTCTTCTGGGGAGAGGATTCATAACTGTGTTATAATCTGCTTTTAAAAAAACGATTAAAAATTTTTTTTAGATTTTAAATTTAAAGGGCGCCTGGGTGGCTCAGTGGGTTAAGCCGCTGCCTTCGGCTCAGGTCATGATCTCAGGGTCCTGGGATCGAGTCCCGCATCGGGCTCTCTGCTCAGCAGGGAGCCTGCTTCCTCCTCTCTCTCTCTCTCTGCCTGCCTCTCTGCATACTTGTGATCTCTCTCTGTCAAATAAAAAAAAAAAAACAAAAAAATTTAAAATACTGGGGCACCTGCGTAGCTCAGTCAGTTGAGCATCTTGACTCTTGGCTTGGATCATGAGACTGAGCCCTGTGTCCGGCTTCACGACGAGTGTAGCGCCTGCTTGAGATTCTCTGCCCCCTCTGCCCCTCCCTTCCAGCTCATGTATACTCTCTTAAAAAAAAAATTAAATAAAACTACATTATTGTTACCTTTCCCTATCAGTAAACACTGATTGAAGCTATATTTTTTATAATAATTTCTGATAAAAGTGTACTGACTGAAAAATGAGGGTAACAATAGTGTTTAGAGAGTATTGTTTACCACTAAAAAATGCAGTTGGCATGACACAGAACTAAGCCTTTTCCAAAGAGGTCCTGTCTGTGGCCCACAGTAAGCATTCCAGATTTAGTGCTGGTGAGACACTGCTATTCACGCAGCACACAGAGGCCATTCATGAGTGAATGTACATTCCGTAACTCCAGTTAGCCAGGGCCCAGTTTTCCTTAATTATAACTGAAATGCTAACCATGTATTCTTAGGGAATTTTAGGGAATATGCAGCAATTTATCAATTTTAGGTACTGGAAATTCTGATATTCTTTTAGAAGAGAAGAAGTCACAAAAGTCAAAGGTTTTTACCACGTCCTCGTTTGGCCCTCTGATTGTAGAGAGGAGGGACGATTCCAGCCAGAGAATTTCCTGGGAGTCGGTCTAGTTTGCAAAGAAGAAAAATTAGTCCATTATACTGCACACTGTACAAAGAAAGTGGCAATTTTGTAAATATATAAAAATTTAACTCAAAAATTTATATTTAAGTCAGGGAGGCCAGTAAATCAAATCAGGATATTCCATGTCTTACCTAAATGTATACCTTTCTTTAAACCCATAGTAGTAAATTTTAGAGACTTACCATTATGAGTGTTGTTCAGTGAAGCATGTTGTTTGCAAAACACTCTGAAACATGCAATTTCAAAGAACTGTTAAGTATTTTTACTTACACTTTTAACTATTATGCCTATTTTCTTATGACTTGAAAATGAACCTATTTTTCATGATGGCTTTACCCTAAATATCTGTGAAAGAAAAATGCTGTCCAAAGCTGTGTAAGTCACCCTCATCAAATGTGGACGGAGCCTCTCTCAGATGTCTTTTGTGCTCTGAGCCCTCAAACTGGTATGTTCTCAGAAGGAGTGTGTGTGAAACATTTTGAACAATGGTAAGTAACTCATATATAGTGGTCAGTGGGATTTTACTGTATAAAAAAAGATATCTAAAGATCCAACATCTAAGGCACATTTTCATCTGACTACACAAAGTTCTACTGATCGTCAACAATAAATAGCACAAAATTGCATGCATGAATTTTGGGGAAAGTAGTTTTCTAACTCAGCAGCTATCTCCCCCAGACTTGAGAGCTAAATTGCATGCATCTACAATGGATCAAGGGCAGGGAAGGAAAGCAAGCAGCACAGCAGGCTATGAAGAAGAAATGGAGTGAGTTAATTTCGAGGAGCTGCTTAGGTCCCATTTCTTCCCCAGGCTCTATCCTCCTCAGCCCCAGCTATGTCTCCCTTCCTTTCCTTACGGTGCTGAGCTTCAGAAGACAGGATCCCTCTTGCGTATGGGAACCGTACGAATTCTTCAGATTCTCCCTCTTACATGCGATCTTCCTGGCAACCCATCCCTGCCCCAAGCAAAATTAATCTCACCCTTTGGATTCCAGTATCTGAACACTTTCGTCTGCCAGGCACTTATTTTTTTTTTTTTTTTATTGTGGAAAATTTCGAATATATGTAAAAGTGGAGGAGAGATGATGAGCCCCATGGCTCCCTACCCATCACTCAGTTTCAACAATCATCAACTCAAGGCCAAGCCAGTTTCAGGCAAATCCCATCATGCCACATGCCTCTGTTGGTTCTGGTGTCTCTTGTCCTTCCACAAGGTACTAGGTTCTCTGAGATTAGCCCATGTCCTGTTCTTCTTCATATTCTTACTGCACTTAGCAAGATATCTTGTGTAGGATAGGCACTCTAACAACTGAATATTTAAATTCAATTAAAAAGTGCATCAAAGTTCACCCGATACTTGATAATGACAAAAATGATTATTTCATCGAGTCTCCATTCATTGGTTCTACAAGACCAATATGCTTGCAATTTTAAGATATAGTGGGAATTGACTCCTTTTTGCTCAGTCTTGTAGCTTACCTAATAGTGTGTCTACTGGGTGTTTGAGGTCACTATGGAAATCATAATAAAATGAACTCTCTGAGATGCTTAAAAAAATAATAATATAATCTGAGTTTCTAAGCAAATCAAATATAAAAAGTATGAGATAGAAGTAACATGATTCACACTTTCCTTTCTAGTCTCAAGCAATAAAATTCCTATGGAATTTGCTCAAAATCATGTAAAATTATTTAACAAATCCCTTTTAATAATAGGCTTGCCCATGTTTTAGAATATAGGCCCCTACTTCGGCTCAGGTCATGATCCCAGGGTCATGGACTCGAGCCCTGCGTCAGGCTCTCTGCTCAGTGGGGAGCCTGCTTCCCTTCCTCTCTCTCTCTGCCTGTCTCTCTGCCTACTTGTGATCTCTGTCTGTCAAATAAATAAATAAAAATCTTTAAAAAAATAAAAAAGGAATATACTTTAGGCCCCTAAGCCTGAAGAGGATATGGTGGTAAAAAGCAAGAACTCCAGAGCCCTAAAGGCCAGCTCAGCCACTCATCAGCTGTGACGTGGGGACAAATGACTAAGTCTCATAGGACCTCGGTGTCTGCATCTGTAAAGCAGGGATAATAATATCTACCTCACTGGACTGTTACGAAGATTACATGGGTTAACATTTGTAAAGTATTTCAAAGTATTTTTGGCACAGAGTGATTATTAGATAAAATAAAACAGCGACGTTAGTACCTGAAACACTGATGAAATGGGGGGTGTGTGCCCAAAGGGAAAAATCTAGCCTCCAAATCCAATTTGAAAATACTTAGATTCTCACAAAAATCATTATTAAAAAGATAATGCTCTCATTCAGAATATTGTGAATGAAATTATTTCACTGAAATTTAAAATACTCCATCAGAGTATATGCACATGCGCCAAAGAAGTGAGAAGCATCTGCCTGGCTTTTCAACTTCAGACCATCATTTAATTTTTTATTTCATTTTATAACTTTAAAAAAGGTTAAAACTGGGGCGCCTGGGTGGCTCAGTGGGTTAAGCCGCTGCCTTCGGCTTGGGTCATGATCCCAGGGTCCTGGGATCGAGCCCCGTATCGGGCTCTCTGCTCAGCGGGGAGCCTGCTTCCTCCTCTCTCTCTGCCTGCCTCTCTGCCTGCTTGTGATCTTTCTCTGTCAAATAAATAAATAAAATCTTTAAAAAAAAAAAAAGGTTAAAACTTCTTCTAGATATCTTTTCATATGACTTTTTTTTTTTTTTAAGATTTATTTTTTTTATTTGACAAGAGTGAGAGAGCACAAGTCAGGGAGAGGATGAGGGAAAAGCAGGCTGCCCACTAAGCAGGCAGCCCAATGTGGGACTTGATTCCAGGACCCTGAGATCATGACCTGAGCCGAAGGCAGACACTCAACCAACTGAGCCACCTAGGTGCCCCTATATGACATGTTTTAGACTGCATCCACATACCAAAAAACTGAACATGACCTGAAACAATTCAGTTAACAACTGGCGTATTGATTCATTTAAATTGTCTAATTATTTAACTGAACTGCAATCTTTCATCAGAAGGAAGATCAAGTTCCTTCCTGGACAGAACAAATACAATTCTATTGGACTTGAAATATGCCTTACTGGGTCAAAATTAACATTGAAGAACTATTGAAAGAAGGGAAGCAAGATTTAAAAGCCCAAGGCAACTGAAACAGGACTAATTTGTTCAAGAACTTAATGACTGATTACTATATTTGCTGCATAGTTTATCATTTCTAAAAGCTCTTCATAGGTAAGACAGTGGTGAGAGTGGTGGGAAAAAACATTCATTCAACTGACAAGATGGATAAACCAGGGACTTATGGCTAACAAGGCTCCTGTTTGCAGAAGAGAGCAACAGTGAACTGGTTCTAGGTCCTGTGAACACCCATTAGGTCACTCACGCCAGTATGGCAACCAGTGCTTTCTACTGGGAAAGAAGGCATGTAGGAAGATTAAAATAAAAACCAATTCTGCTTATTTTCTTTCTATAATATTGAGGGAAGGTATTGTGAGGTCAGAGTCCCAACTGAGCATCCCCCAAACCCTGTTCTTACTTGGAAACCATTTGCATGAAATTATCTTTAAAAATCTCTTTGTGGGGGTGCCACGTGGCTCAGCTGGTTTAACATCTGCTCAGATCATTATATTAAGGTCGTGGGATGGAGCCCCCATAAGGCTACCTGCTTAGCAGGAAGACTGCTTCTCCCTCCCTTTTTCTCTTTTGCTTGCTTGCTCTCAAATAAATAAAAATCTTTTAAAAAATATCTCTTTGTCTTGGGGCCCCTGGATGGTTCAGTTCGTTAAATGTCTGCCTTAGGCTCAGGTCACGATCCCAGGGTCCTGGGATTGAGTCCCGCAGCGGGCTCCCTGCTGGGTGGGGAGTCTGCTTCTCCCTCTCCCTCTGCCTCTGCCTGCCACTCCCCCTGCTTGTGCACTCTGTCAAATAGCTAGGTAAAGTCTTTAAAAAAAAAATCTTTGTCTTAATCTAACCATTCCTTATTCCGTTCCCCCAAGTGTAGCTTTAGAACTGTTTAATTATACATACTTAAAAATTCCTCGAGATTTATCAGTTTGTAGAACTGCGTCGTCATTCTTGGCACAGAAAAAGTGGTAACTCTTGTTACAGGCTTTTAAATCACATCCCACGGTGGCTCCTCCTTTTTTACAAAATGCACATTTCTACGGAAGAATAAATTTTACTAAGTAAGAACCTGTTTAATTTCTGTTAACATTTAAAGATGTTATTAAATGTTATTTTTAAGTCAGCAGCCCTAATGTCCTTAGCAACAAATGTTAGGTATTAACATCTAGCTGCTCATTTTGAGATTTCAGTAAAGCCTCTGCTAAGTAAAGTACTTGGTTGGCACTGACCTGTAATGATTTGATTAAAAGCAGAAAACCCTTTAGTTTTAAAACAAACAAATAAAACTTTCTCTTTTTACAGGAGATTTCTACAAAAAGATTTGTCCTGACTAGGCAAAGGGTCCTGTTAGGGACACTGGGGCCCATGGCGAGGGTGCCCCCTGATGGTGCCTTGGAGAGCTGTGTGAGCCAGCAGTCTGTCCCTCTCTTAGACCCAGATCCTTCCCTATGAGACAGTATGTGGCCACAGCAATCTAACTGGTTTGGCGAGGGCGGGGGGGGGTGTCCCAAGCCATGCCCAAGGTTGATTTGATTCAGGCTTTGTCTGAATGAAGGGGAAGCACAATGAAACCACCTTGCAAAACAGGAAATAGCTCAAACAATATCCTAAGGTCAGCACAAACAACCATACAAATAAAGAAAATTCAAATATGGTAAGAAATTAGATTACATTAAAGGTGGAATTTCAAATCACAGCACAAAGAAAGATTTAATTTGGGGGGGCATCTGGCTTTATGTGTAGAAAAAAAAATGAAGTTACATCCCTACCTTATAATATTTTCCCAAATAAATTCCACATGGATTAAGGCTCTGAGAGACAAGTTTTAAAGTTAATAAAAATGTATGAGGTTAAGGTCAGGAAGACTATGCAAGGAAGGAAACTCAGAAGCCACAGAAAAAAAAGACTGATAGATATGACTACATAAAAAATTTAAACTTCCATTTTTATGGTGACAGCTACCAAAAAGCCAAAATTTTTGAAAGCAGAAACAGACTCATTAATACAAAGAACTGGTGGGATGAAGGGGTTAAGAGGTACAAACTTTCAGTTACTAAAAATACAAATCACAGGGATATAATGCAAAGCACAGAGAATACAGTCAATGATACTGGAATATGGTGATAGATGGTAATTGGGCTTATTGGGGTGATCATTTCATAATGTATATACATGTCAGATCACTGTGCTGTGTGCCTGAAACTAATATTGTATGTCAACGGTATCAATAAAGAAAGAAATGTTTGCTGCATATTTGATAAAGGGTTAAGACCGATAAACTCAGAGAAAAATGAGAAAAGGCAAATTACAGAAGAAACACGAATGGTTAATAAAATGTCATTCACTTAAAGACTACTGAGTAACTGTGATGTGGCAGGCACTGTTCTGGGGCAGAGGGAAACAGCAGGGGACAAGGCACCCGTCCTTGCGAAGTTGACATTCTAGTGGAGAGAGAAAACCAAGGTCACATAAAGCAAACTTAAAAACATAACAATAGGACGCCTGGGTGGCTCAGTGGGTTAGGCCGCTGCCTTCGGCTCCGGTCATGATCTCAGGGTCCTGGGATCGAGGCCCGCATCGGGCTCTCTGCTCAGCAGGGAGCCTGCTTCCCTCTCTCTCTGCCTGCCTCTCCATCTACTTGTGATTTCTCTCTGTCAAATAAATAAATAAAATCTTTGAAAAAAAAAAAAACATAACAATACGTGTGTTGTAAGTATCTTTTCCCAATCTGTGTTTTGTTTCTTGACTCTTTAATGAAATCTTTTAATGGACTTAAATTTCAATTTTAACATAAATAAATAAGAACAGCTCTAGTACTTACAGGAATAAGTACCCTCATCAACATTTACCACCCCACACGGGTGGGCTGATGCTGGAGTGAAGAGGAGGGTAAGGGAAGAGTCAGAGGTAAGATCCAAAGAAAGGGGTAAGTAAGGGCTGGGTCATGTGAGGGGTTACAAACCAGGGTAAGGTATTGGGGTTTTGTCTTCATACAATGGGAACAAAAAGTGATCCGTTTTTTAAAATTTTATTTTTATTTTTTTAAAAAGTCTTTCTTTCCTTACTGAGAGAGAGAGAGAGAACATGCTGGGGGGGGGGGGGGGAGGAAGGAGAAGGAAAGAACCCCAAGCACAGTCAGTGTTGAATGCAGAGCACAGAGCCCAGCACAGTGCTCAGTCTCATGACCCTGAGATCATGACCTGAACTGAAATCAAGAATCAGATGCTCAATGAACTGAGCCACCCAGGGGGTCCCATGTGATCAGTATTTTAAAGATACTATTGTGGCTGTGTGGAGCATAGGCTGGGGTAGGGATGGGCGGGAGAGCATGCAGAACAAAGATCAGTGATGTTTAGCAAGTGTTTGAGGGAGACCCATGACTTTACTACAGAGGGTTAGTGACAGAGAGAAGGGGAGGATAGAGAGTCTGCAGGCTGGATGCTGGGCTGGGACGTTTATGAGAAGATGATGATGGATGAATGGTGGACAATTCACTGAGGTGAGGAATGAATAGGTTTGGATGGAGTGTGTGTGTGTGTGTGCAGGGGCTGGGACTGTGTTCACTGGCCAGTTTAATACGAGCTCCTATTAGATGTTCGTGTAGATACGTTTGGTTGGTTATCATGTCTGGAGGTATAGAGTCCCTGGCATAAGTACGGACTTGAAGCCAAGGGAACTGGAAGAGGTCACACAGGAAAGATATTCAGATGGAGGCAGGAGCCCAGGAGAGCTATGGGGACTGCACACTTTAGAGGCTCAGAAGAGAAGGAAAAACAGCTAAGGTGTCTGGGACGAAGCAGCCAGAAAGGTGAGAGACATAGTAGCAGAGTGTGTGCAGGAAGTCAGAGGAAGAAAGTGCTTCAAGATGCACATCACAACAATGTGATGAATCCTGCTAAAAGGTCAGCTAAAGACAGAAGTACATTGTAGTTGAACAGGTTTTTTGTATACAGAGGAGGATTTAAGATGACATTATCAGTTGATCATGGATACATGCTGAAGGAAATAATCTAGTACAAAGGGGGATACTAATGTGATTGGGATGAAGGGAAATGCAAGAGGCTAATCCTTAAAGAGGGGCAGGTGATGACTCCAAAGTGTAAGTGGCGGGTTACTTTGACAAGCTGGAGGTCCCAGAGTCTGGGGACAAAGGTGAATGGGCAGCGGTTTGGATAGTAGGAGTTCCTGGCTAATGGCTCCCTTTTCTCAATAAAAATCAGACAAAGATATGTATACCACCAAGGTGAACCCTAATGTAAACTATGGACTTTGGGTGTTTTGATGTTGTGTCCATGTAGGTTCGTCAGTTCTAACAATGTACCACACTAGAGGGGGATGTTGATAAAAAGAAAGCTGTGTATGTGTCAGGGTGGGAAGTATAGGGGAAGTCTTTGTACTTTCCCCTCAAGTGTTCTGTGTACATAAAACTGCTCTAAAAAAATAAAGTCTATAAAAAAAATAAGGCATAGTCATCAATTTGGGGATGAGCAGTTGGGGTGGGGAGAGGTTTTAAAAGAAATGAGAGGATATGAAACAGTAAAGGTAGAGGGTGGAGGGTGACATGTTAAGGTTCCTTTTGAGGTTTGTGGCTATGAATCTGAGATTAATCAACACATTTGTGGGTTTTTGTCCAGTTGTTCAACTGTTCAAGTGCTAGTACTACTCAGCATATGCAGACAAAAGGCAGGTGGCGGGGGTGGGGGGTGGTTTGCTAGGTGAGTAAGGAAATGTGTGTTGGGGTGGTGGGGAGAGGGAGTCCAGGCTGTTTGCAGGACAGTGGCTGTGAGGTGGGGTCACTGACTGTAGAGGGATCACGAAAGAACTCCTGGGTCTGGGGGTGCTGGGAGGGAGGCAGATGCCTAAGGAGAACTACCATTCAGCCTCTCTCTAGTGATGAGGGAAATGCAGGTAACACTTCCTGTCAGATGCAAGAAGTAACAAGATTCGTGATACTCATTTTTGTTAAGGGCTAGGAAAGTGTTCTTTCATCCACATAAGTAAAAAATGATACAACCTTTCTGGGTGACAGTTTATTAGTGTGTTTCAAAATTATTATTGTTTTTAAAAGATTTTATTTATTTATTTGACAGAGAGAGAGAGGGTGAGAGCGTGCACAAGCAGGGGGAGCAGGAGAGGCTGAGCAGGAAGCCTGTGCAGGGCTCAATCCCAGGACACTGGGATAATGATCTGAGCTGAAGGCAGATGCATAACCGACTAAGCCACCCAGGTGCCCTGCATGTTTCAAAATTATTAAAGGGAATTCTCTCTGATCAGCCATTTCACTTCTAGGACTACGGTGTACAGCATTGTTCAAACAAGTACACAGGATATGTGTAGAAAGATGTTTACTGCAGCATTAGTTGATTATAGTGAAAAACCAGAGTCGACTCATTATCCAGCAACAAGGGAATGGTTTCATGCATTCTGGTCTATCCCGTGGAATCCCATGGAGTCAGTAAAGAGGGTGCCACAGTCATATGCTTACAGTTTTAGGCACATGCCATGTCTTTCTTGCCTTCCCAACTTTTGCACATCCTGTTCCCTTTCCCTGGAATGCCTCCTTTCCCGTCTTCATTACCCTCACTCCTTCCCAACTAGGAAGGCTTCCTGGGCCCCACCTGCACTAAGGTGCTTGATTGCTTGAGTGAACTGTGCTGACCCTTCTCAAAGTACATCAGGTTGTGCGGAAACTGCCCTCATATAGGTGTATGCCTTGTAAAGACTAAGGAAATGTTTGTTCCAGATCTTAAACTGTACTGTGGTGGTGGGCATTATGTGCTCACACCTGCTGTACCACTTGCTAAGCCATGAAGGGCTTTTCCTAGAGGAAGCCTACTATCACAGAACCAACAGGGTAACTACTCCACACTCTGTCTTCCCAAGGGGAGCTGACCCAGGTCCAAGGGGGTTGATCCTGATTAATTATGGCCACTTCTAGCAACTAGAGCAGGTGTGGCCTCATTTAATTTTCAGAAGGGCTCTTATTCAATGCTTGAGGATGAACTTTTACTTTTTTTTTTTAAGATTTTATTTATTTATTTATTTATTTATTTGAGAGAGAGAAAGAGAGAGTGCAAGAGAGTACAAGAGTGGGGTGAGGGGCAGAAGGAGAAGCAGACTCCCCACTGGGCAGGGAGCCCAATTCAGAGCTCAATCCCAGGACCTGGGGATCATGACCTGAGCCGAAAGGCAGACACTTAACCAACTGAGCCACCCAGGTGCCTGGGATGAACATTTTCTTTTACCAGATAGGAATAAGAAAGACGGACACTTCAGGAGTTGTCTGTGACCACCCTATGACCACAACAGGACCAACTGTTGTTGTGGACAGGATGACAGAAAGGAGGATGGGCTCTTGATGACACCACTAAGCCACGAAATCGACCAACTCTGAAGCCAGTTTTCCCTCTGGCTAAGTAAGAAAATAAGCATCATTTTTGTTAAAGCCAGTTTGAGTTGAGGGTCTTTCTACTTACAGCCCAAAAGCATTCTAATGTATATCAACTCTGCTGATGAAGTATGTTGTAGCTCATTTTAAAATATTAATTGTTCAGTTGAATTTAAGTTTCCAATACAGGTCCTATGTCTTTCAGCTCTCCAAGATGTGTCTCTATCCCTGGTTTATCAATCAAATAGACTTTCTTTTGGAAATATCCCCTTCAAGATCTGTTTATCTCATATAACTAATAAAATCATTTATACTTACCAACTTCCTTCCTCTATGGATTTCTTTCTTTACTGATTCCACATCAAAATTTCTGTCTTTATTACATGGATCAGTATCCTCACATTCCACAAGTGCTGAAGAGTACAGCTACAAATTGAGAAAACAAAAATTCACAATATGCACAAAGTACCACTGAAAGCTGCAAGTCAGAAAATGGTATCACAAAATAATACTTACCAGGAGTGGAAGATGGATTGGGGTATAACAGTGACCACCTTCGGGATATGTAAGCAGATCACAAGCCACCCTGTTTTTCTCTGGAAGTGGCCCCAATCCCTGGGCATGTTTTATACTGCCTAACCCTGACCCCCAGTGGTTAATAACGTGAATGTGATTGGAGCCCTGACCTGAAGCTGGGCCAACTGGACTCCCTATCCTGAGAGAGTGGAGTAGACTCTGAGCCACATGGTAGAAAGCAAGCCAGTCTGCAAAGAGGAATACAGAAATGAGGTCAAGAGAGGACAGAATGGGTTCCTGATGGCTTCCTAGTCACTGTTCTTGAACCTGCCTGCATGCCGGCCTTCAGGAGCCATGAAATGCCCCTGCAGTCTGATTAAAAACCCACTTTTATGTTTAGGTTGCCTCAAGTTTCCATGTGCTACCTGAATCCAACCTATCTCTGAATTGAAGATCAACATTACAGAATGAAATCACAAAGCAATCTGCAGATTCAATGCAATGTCTACCAAAATACCAATAGCATTCTTCACAGAACTAGAGCAAAAAATACTGAAATTTGTATGGAACCACAAAGACCCCAAATAGCCAAAGCAGTCTTTGAGAAAGAACAAAACTGGAAATAGCACAATCTCAGATTTAAAGATACACTACAATGCTATAATAATTGAAACAGTCCGGTATGGCATAAGGATAGATATATAGATCAATGGAACAGAATAGAAACCCTAGAAATAAATGCATGAATTTATAGCCAACTATACTATTACAACCAGGGAAAGACAGTCTCTTCAATAAATGGTGCTGGGAAAACTGGATACACACATGCAAAAGGATGAAACTGGGGGCGCCTGGGTGGCTCCGTCGGTTAAGCAGCTGCCTTCAACTTGGGTCAGGATTCCGGGCTCCTGGGATCAAGCCCTGCCTTGGGCTCCCTGCTCAGTGGAGAGGCTACTTCTCTCTCTCCCTTTCCCTCTGCCTGCTTGTGCTCCCTCTCCATTTCTCTAATAAATAAAATCTTTTTTTAAAAAAAAAAAGGATAAAACTGGACCGCCTTCTTACACCACATACAAAAATGAACTCAAAATGGATTAAAGACCTAAGTGTGAGACCTAAAGCCATAAAACTTCCAGAAGAAAACACAGGGAGTAATCTCTTAAATATAGCCATGTGGCGCCTGGGTGGCTCAGTTGTTAAGCATCTGCCTTTGGCTCAAGTCATGATCCCCGGGTCCTGGGATCGAGCCCTTAGGCTTCCCTTCTCCCTCTCCCCACTCCCCCTTCACAAGAAGTTCCCTCTCTTGCTGTGTCTCTTTCTGTCAAATAAGTAAATTAAAAAAAAATAAACACAGCCATAACAACATTCTTCTAGATATGTCTCCTCAGGGGAGGGAAATACAAGCAAAAATAAACTATTGAGACCATACCAAAATAAAAAGTTTTTCCACGGCAAAGAAAACCATCAACAAAATGAAAAGGCAACCTACTAAATGGGAAAAGATATTTGCAAGTGACGTATCTGATAAGGAGTTAATATCCCAAATAGATAAAGAACTCCTTTGACTCAACAATAAAAAACCAAATAATCTGATTAAAAATGGGCAGAAGACCCAAAAGTTTTTTTTCCAAAGATGTACAGATGGCCAACAGACATATGAAAGATCCTCAACATCACTCAACATTAGGGAAAAGGAAATCAAAACCACAATGAGATATCACCTCACACCTGTGAGAATGGCTAGCATCCAAAAGACAAGAAATAACAAGTGTTAGTGAGGATGTGGAAAAAGAACTCTCATGCACTGCTGGTGGGAAAGTAAATTATAGAGCCACTATGGAAAACAGTATGAAGGGTCCTCAAACAACTAAAAATAGAATACCACATGATCCAGTAATTCCACTACTGGGTATTTACCCAAAGAAAATGAAAACCCTGACTTAAAAAGATAGATTCATCCCTATATTTACTGTTGTATTATTTATAAGAGCCAAGATATGAAAGCAACCTAAGCATCCATTGGTAGAAGAATGGATAAAGAAGGTGTGGTGTATGTGTGTACACACACACACACACACACACACACACACACACACACAGAGGAATATTACTCAATCATAAAAAAGGAATAATATCTTGCCATTTGCAATAACATGGATGGACCTGGAAGGTAACATGCTAAGTGAAATGTCAGACAGAGAATGACATATACCGTATGATTTCACTTATATGTGGAAACTAAAAATAAATGAACAAAAAACCAGAAACAGACCCATAAACAGAAAATAAACTGGTTGTTGCCAGAGAGGAAGGTGGGAAGGCACGGGCAAAAAGGGTAAAGGGGTGTGGGAGGTATAGGCTTCCAGTGGGGGAATGAGTAAGTCACAGGGATGACAGGCACAGCAAAGGGAGTGTGTAGCATCGCTGTACGGAGACAGACGGCTGTGCTTGTGGTAAGCACGGCATGATGCGCAGAGCAGTAGAATTCCTCAATAGTTTACGCCTGAAACATGTAACATTGGGTGTCAACCATATTTCAATTTTTTTAAAAGATTTTATTTATTTTATTTGACAGACAGAGATCACAAGTAGGCAGAGAGGCAGGCAGAGAGAGAGAGAGAGGAGGAAGCAGGCTCCCCGCTAAGCAGACCTGATGCGGGACTCGATCCCAGGACCCTGAGATCATGACCTGAGCCGAAGGCAGCGGCTTAACCCACTGAGCCACCCAGGCGCCCCCATATTTCAATTTTTTATACTTCAGTTTTTTTTAAAGAGTAGTAGAAAAAGGTAATGAAACAATAACAACAACAACAAACCCAGGGAAAAGCTTAACCCAAAGTTCTAGACCTCTACAGAAAAAAATTATTATTATTATTATTATTATTTTAAGATTTTATTTATTTATTTGACAGAGAGTGATCACAAGGAGGCAGAGGCAGGCAGAGAGAGAGAGGAGGAAGCAGGCTCCCTGCTAAGCAGAGAGCCCGATGCGGGGCTCGATCCCAGGACCCTGAGATCATTACCTGAGCCGAAGGCAGAGGCCTGAACCCACTGAGCCACCCAGACGCCCCTACAGAAAAAAATTATTGAACATTTCTGAAATTCATAAAAGAAGAATGAATCACTGGAGACAGCCTATTATTGGATAGAAATATTCATATCATTTTTTTCTCAAATTCATCTATAAATTCAATGGAATCCCAGTTAAAATTTGTGTGAAACTGTAACACTGAAAAACAGCCATGGCTTATCATAAAATCATAGTAATTAAGACAATGTTGTACCAGGTTAGGGAGAGACAAAGTGACTGCTGGAACTGAACAGACCCAGAAACAGATCTGTGCACAAATATTATATTGTTAGCACACTGGATTAAGAGTGAGGGTTCTAGAAGTAGGCAACTTGGGTAAGAATTCTGGCTCAGGTACTTACAGCTGTGTGACCTTGGGCAAGTGACTTAACTTCTCTGTGCTCAGTTCTTTCATCTTTAGTTTGGGCATAATAATGATACCTACCTTTTAGGGTTGTTGTAAGGATTAATCGTTTAATATGTCTTAAGCTCCCAGAACATTACCTTATGCCTCGTGAATACTGAGTAATAATGATAACTATCATTATTATCCACTACAAATCAACGAGAAAAGAGCAGATTAGTCAATAAATAATGCTGGGGAAAGTGGTTAATCATATGAAAAACAAAAAGGGAGATGCCTACTCTACAGAGTAGTCCAAATAAATTCCAGTTGGATTAAGAATCTAAATGAGAAAAGCCAAATTTTAAAATTTGGAGGAAAAAAGGTAGAACCTTAGTAAATGAAAGAATTTCTTAGGGGAAAAATCCTACAAATTATATAGGAAAATGATGAATTTAACTACATTATAAGCCTCTGACAGGAAAACCACAAATTAAAAGCCAATGTATATAATAAAGCATCAGAATCTATTTATATACATATATAAATATATGTAAGCAAAGTCAATATCTTAAAGACAAAATGCAGTCTTATGAACACAAGTCACAGAAGCATAAGCACAGCCAAATGAGGCACAATCACACTAATAATCTAGGAATGCAAACAAGAGACTGTTTCATATTTATTGGAGAGGAAAAATTAAAATTTCATAATATCATGAATTGCAAGGAAGAAGAGGAAGGAATTCTGAAATAATGTGGAAGTCAAACTTGGTGCAATCCTTCTGGAGAGCAATGTGGCGCGTACAGTGAGGTGCAAAACACTCCCTGGTTTTAGCTACGTGCCCTATACCAGAGAAACTGTCCCAGGAATTAGGAACCTATGCAAAGATGTTCATGACAGCTGGTTAGTTATATGAAAAAAAGTGGAAAAACCTAAATATTCATTCACATGAGAAGAGTTTAGTATCGACAGTGAGAAAATGGAATTCTGTAACATTTAAAATTAAAGACTTAAAAGTCAAATTTATCACATGGATAAATCTCAATAGCCATGAATTTGGATGAAGTTCTACAAAGTCAAAGAACATGTAAAACAATATTTCTAGTTATAAGCACTTAAATATACACAGTGGGAACATAAAATAAAAAATACAAAACAATAAGAAGCACCAAATCTGTGATGGCAATTATATCTTGAGGGATGGTGGAAGGGGAAGAGAACTGGAGATCCCTTAACTGTCTGTGTTTTATTTCCTTTAAAAAAAAAAAATCAAGGTAAGGCAAATACAGTATGATTTGACAAATCTGGGTACAATGTTTATCAATGTCTATGGGTATTGATTATATTTGAAATATCTCATTAAAATATCTTTGAAGAAACTTCTTCATAATTGTGTTTGATCTGTTATAAATAAAGCTAAAATGTAATCATAAGATGATAAGATCTGAAACAGTATAAAAAGTTAGAAAAAGATGCTCTCCAAATCCCCACTTAAAAGCCCAATTCATGGCCAACTTGTCATTCTGTCTCCAAAGTACATTTATCTATTTTAGTATGTCCTTCCCTAAAATGACTCATGTGTTTTCAAGTAACTTACCAAACAATTTTCGTGAGCAGCTATATTCTCTGATTGTGCAAAGTATAGGACACTGTACTCGATGTCTTTGGGGCAAAGTGCACATGTCCTTTTTTCCATCTTTTCTGCAACCTGAAAGACACCTATAAGTAACATCCCTGATGAGAAATGGAAAAGTGGAATTTCTTGGTCTCCGTAACTCCTCCACCAGTCTTTTTTTTTTTTTAAGATTTTATTTATTTATTTGACAGACAGAGATCACAAGTAGGCAGAGACGCAGGCAGAGAAAGAGAGAGAGAGAGGAGGAAACAGGCTCCCCGCTGAGCAGAGAGCCTGATGCGGGGCTCGATCCCAGGACCCTGGGATCATGACTCGAGTCAAAGGCAGAGGCTTTAACCCACTGAGCCACCCAGGCACCCCCTCCTCCACCATCTTGAAGTAGAAGGCAGGGCACTTGTTTTTATGAGAGATTCTCAACTCCCAAAGAGGAAAAAAAAAATGTACCCATGTGGAAAAGCAACTTATTGTGTACTTCTTAAATGGTTTAATACAAGGAAGGACAACAATCAATTCATTTAAAATGTCTAAACATGAAGAGAATTTTATTCAAGAAACACAACCAGGGGGTGCCTAGCTGGCTCAGTCAGAAGAGCATGTGACTCTTGATCTGGGGTTCTGAGTTTAAACCCCATGTTGGGTGTAGAGATTATTTAAATAAATAAACTTAAAAAAAGAAAGAAACACAACCAAGAATTTAAATACAAAGCTCTCAAAACACTGCCTTGGCAATACTAAACTTTCAATAATTATTATTATTGTCAATACAAATCAATAAGAAAACAATGGTGTGCTTAAGAAATAGTGCTCTGGTTAAGTGCCTATAAAAAAAGTTTCAGATCCCTGTATCATAGTATATTCAAAAATAAATTTTGAGTGAATTTAAGAAGTAAATGAGCAAGGTACTTTAATTTAAATGTACTTTAATCTAGCATGATAATGACAGAAAAATATATAAAGGCAGAAAATTATTTTTTTTTTTGAAGAAATGAATAGAAGAAAAGAGAGGAACCTAAGAGAAGGAGAGTTAGGAAGAAAAGGAAAGAGATGAAAAAGAAGTCACTTATTTCCACAATCCCACTGGGGATATCAGTGTAGGGTAACCTTCTCTTACCTATTAGTTTGTTATTAATTTGGCTATAAGCATCCATTTAACAACTTGTTTGCCCTTTCCAATGCTTATCTTCTTATTGATTTGGTTTTCTGTAGAACACAATTCTGCTTTTAATCATAAACTTTTCGTTTTAAAACAAAGATTTATTTTACCATTTATTGGTGAGAGTTTTAAATTTAGATGAGGCTAATCACTTACAGGGTTCCTAGAAGTTCTTTTTGTTATCCAAAGTATAAGATCTCTGGTGTCTCTCTGAAATTAGATCGTGCATTGCACGAAATCACAAGACTGCACTTTGGAGCAGCATTTGTCTCACATTCAGATGAGTTTCTTCTTTAATTAATTTCTGTTTCCTGGATTTGGGTCCTAACTAGTAGGAATACAAATTTGTAGTTCCTCTGCTCCCCACCAACCATAAAAAAGGGGAGAGACTGAGAGAAAAACCCTCAAATGAAATGAAACTAGCTAGCTGCTTCTTTTCATTCATTCTGAATCCCCACCAATTTGGGAGCACCTCTTGTAGAAGAGTCAGTTCGCTGGGCACTCTAGACCAGTGCTATCCAACAGAAACTGTAATGTGAGCCAAAAATGTGAGCCACAGCTGAAAAATTTCTAGGGGCCTCGTTTTGTTGGGGGAGAAATTAATGTTAATAACATGTTTTATTCAACCAAATATCTCCAAAATATGATCCTTTTAACATTTAATCAGTATAAAAATTAATTCATTCTTCAGTATGGAGTCTTTGAAACCCAGTGCACTTTGTACTTAGAGTTGATAAACCACATTTTTAAGAGCTCCACAGCCATGTGTAGGGACTGGCTACTGTAGGGAACAGCACAGCAGAGGATCTAAAGAAATAGGAGACAGAATTGTTGCCTGCAAGGGGCTAACAAAATAAAATAACAGAACAAATGCCACAAAGTAATATAATTGCTGGGTGGAAAATGCCATACATGCTATGGATCCAGGGGAGGAAGTTCTCCCGTGGGAAAGAGTGTTGTCAAGGACATGGGCCTTGAGCCGCTATAACTGGAGAGGGTTTGGGAGGAACTGGAGACATAAGTAGTGACGTGGGAACTGGCCAAGAGGTTTGACCTGGAGGCAGAAAACCAGTCAGGCTGAGAAGGAGAGTCTGTGCAGAGGAAGCTGGAAAAGAATTTGAGAAACAGATGGTGAAAGACTGCCAGGAAGGATTTTGGAGCAGGGGAGTAACATGATGAAAGAGTTGTTTTAAACAACTAAACTTCAGTAAAAAAGGAAAAACAAAAACACAGCGTGGAGTAAAAAAGGATATTACAAAGCTGTCAGACAGAGACAATCAATGTGTATGCTTTTCTTGGTCTAAATAAATCAAATTGTGGGGGAAAGAAAAGAGTTGTTTTAAGCTCAGTCTCAATTCATGAAGAGAAATACTAAGTTCCTGAGTAGGAAGACTACACATTATAATGCTGTCAGTTCTTCCCCAAACAAGTTTTAGGTTTAATGTCATTTCAATTTAAATCCCAAGAAGGTTAAAGAAATTGAAAAAAAGAAAGGATTATTTGGAAGAATAAAAGGGCATGAAAAACATGAAGAAAACTTTGAAAAAAAATACAAGGGTATCTGCCTACTCGACTTAGAACCGTATTATTAAAGATACAACTAGAACAGAAGAGTAGATGACCACATCAAAAGACAGGACAACAAAGTGCAGAGAGAAGTAGAACACAATCTATAATTATGAATTTAACATACCGTAAGGTGGCATTTGCATTTCTTCTCTGGCATTGATGTCCTCAGCCCATTTTCTACTAGGTTATTCACTATTTTTTGAGCTTGTTATGTATTCAGGATGACCATTTGTTAGTTATATAGTGGTCTTTTAATTTTGTTATAGTGTTCTACGACATACAGAATGTTTAAATGTATTATTTGATGAAATTATATCAATCTTTTATTTTATGGTTTCTACTCTTGGGTGAAGGAGATATAATAGAAAAAAACCTCTATTTCCTTCTAAAATATTATTCTTATATTAAATGTTAATGTGTAAGTTATTTTATTATAAAATATGAGATGAGGATCTAACTTATTTTCATAGTGGTTAGCCACAGATTTTAGTCTCCTTTTCATATATTTAATTATTATGTATGTTTAGGTTTGTTCCTATATTTCTATTTGTTCCATTGATCACTTCCTCCTCCAATACCACACTTTACAGTTTCCAATGTTTTAGCATATATATTAATATTTGACAACATAATACACCATCCTAGATGAAAATAAGAAAAAATCCCAATATTTTATTCACTTCAGTCCCAAAATCTATTTTGAAAAAATACTATATTCTTATTTTAAAGGACACACAAACTGGACATGAAAATTTGTAAAGCACAGGCTTAAAAAGAAAAAAAAAGCATCAGACAATTAGAAGGATGGAATAAAAATCCCTAATAAAATAATACGATAACATTTGATAGGCATGCAATGCTTCCTGTTGTATAAGAGCTAGACAATTTTGCAGTGTTATCCTTTCCTTGTGCAAAGCAGGGCTTTCAGACCAGTATCTGGCCTAGCTGGGAGGCTGCAGATACGTGAACATGGCCCCCTGTGTTTGCTCTGGGGGTGCTGCCCATCTGAGTTGCACTCCCAAGTCCACAGGCTTCTAGGGTTTTGGCACCTGGAAGTAAAGGTGTGAGTAGCAACACTGCTGCCTTCTGACCTTGAGTATTTTTTCTCCTGCTGATGGACAGAAACCCAAAGTGGGACACACAGGCTCCCCCTAATGGCCTTTCCTTGGTAAAACATCTTCTCATCATCGCTCCCTAAGAGATCTTAGCTCTTCTACCTTGTTCATTCTTCCAGACTGGAGGATGCACAGAACTCGCTACAGCTGGGGGAATCACATTAAAGCCTTTTACACAGACAGACATCCCCCACTTACCTGAATGCTTGCTATGCGTTATCTGAAACTCCTGGACCACATACACTTGGATAACTGATACTCCTCACCTTCAGAATTCAGGGACTATACAGATTTAGACAGTGAATTCTGTCTAAATAATACACCTGTCTTATGGGGGCTGGGGCATTTTAGGGAAGAGTCCATTGGTCTCTATCAGCAGCTGACACCAAGAATAATGAAGAACAGCAGGGCTCCCCATGGTGCTTCTACTGTGTCTAGCAGACCTAAGGACACACAGAGACTGATCTAACAAGAATTCTCAAAAAAATGAAACTGGTAGCCAAGAAAAGTTCTACCGAATGAAGCTGCAGAAAAATGATAGGCTGGGAACACATGAACTATGACTAACTCAAACCCACACAGTGAGTGAATCTGAGGTCTCTCCAGGTTTACCCCCACCCGGGAAGGGATTGCTAAGGCCACAGCCTCTGCAGAGTTATCAGAGATATCTTCCAAATATTCCTGTTCCCAGATATGGTCCTAAAGCCCACCAGACAAGGGCAATCCAGTCAGAGCACAGAATCTGGAGTAGCCAGATAGGACAGCCAAGAAACACACTTCACCATTAAATGAGTGGATGATGGAAGGAGAGTCACTAATCCTGTAATTCCATTTACAACCCCTTTCTGATAGGGTATGATTTATGTTCTGGACTGGCAATCAATTTATGGCGCTGGCAGGACACCTGGGTGGCTCAGTTGGTTAAGCAGCTGCCTTCGGCTCAGGTCATGATCCCGGTGTCCTGGGATCGAGTCCCACATCGGGCTCCTTGCTCAGCGGGGAGCCTGCTTCTCCCTCTGCCTCTGCCTGCCATTCTGTCTGCCTGTGCTCGCTCTCTCCCCTTCTCTCTCTCTGATAAATAAATAAAATCTTAAAAAAAAAAATTATGGCGCTGGCTTGGAAATTTCTTCCTCTTTTCTTCTTTGATCAACTCAATTTTTATTGCAGCTTACTATTTTAGTACTTCCATTAGATATCCATTAGATATCAGATAAGTGGGAGAAGTCAATTTTATCACGGAGTCCACTGACTGTACACCTGAAATGGATAAAGACCAAAACAGGAGGAGTAGACATAACCTAGACGCTTGGTAATGAACTTAGAAAATAAATGGCTTCATCAGATGTCCCTGGATGATGTGACTGTATATATCTTTGGAAGAAGTGTGTACTTATTTGGGAGAGCCAGAGAACATTACTAGGGACAGCTTTAGAATGTATAAACAGGAATAAGTGTGTGTGTGTTGCAGGAGAGGAGTGGACAGCTGAGGAATAGGGTGTTCAGTGGACTTCTTTAGAATCACCTAACTTAGTCACAAACAGGGATGATTCTCAGCAGACATGCTTGTACTATAGGACTTCATTTCCCTAGGCACAGCTGCTAGTCCCATAGGACCTACCTGCCCAACTCTCAGATATACAGAATTCAGAATAGAAGATTTTAGTTCAGATTGGGCTGGTTTCCTTCCTGGGAAAGACCTTCTCCATCACCAGGAGAAAAGAAGCCAAACTCCTTAGTGGTACATACAAGCCCATTCATTCCTTCAACAAATTCTTAGTAAGAACCTATTATGCACTATTTTAGGCACTACAAATAAAATAGAGAATGAGATGAGAGTTTCAACTCTCAAGGAACTTACATTCTAGTAATAGAGACAGACAAGTATTTCTCCTGCGAGCAATAAGTGCTATGAAAAAAATTAGAGCAGGGAAAGGAGGTAGAGTGTCAGGATGGTGGTAGGGTGCTCTTTTAAATAGGATGGCGTGCAAAGCTGTGGAGGATACATTTGAGAGAGACTTGAATTATGGTGGGGAACTGAGAAATGGGAGGCAAAGAGAGCCCAGAAAGGGATAGGTTTGGGGGGCTTGGTGGACCCATAACGCAGTGAGGTGTGGCAGAGTCATCAAGACAGTCAGGGAAAGGATCAGATCAGGACATGGGGTACACTATAGGTCACAGAGATCGTTCTGAAGGTAATGAGAGACTACCGAAGGGCTCTGAGTAGGAGAATCACATTTGCTTTTTGTTTTTTAAAGATCATTTTGGCTCCTGTGCAGGCCTGTCTGTATGAGACATTAGAGCAGGAGCCAGATCAATACTCTAGGCAGGAAATGCGAGATGGTGCATTGGGGCTTGGATGGCAGCACAGGTGAGAAGTGGTCAGGCTCAAGATACATTCTGAAAACTGAACTGACCGGTTTGATTCATGCATTAGATGGGAAGTGAGGAAGAAAGGCACTGAGGGCTGTGCTAAAGGTACTGGCCTGAGCAACAGGATGAATGCAAGGAATAAGGGTGGTGGATGAACAGGTTTGGAACATGTGGGTACATGCAGGAAAATGAGAATTTTCTTTGGGACACTTCTTTGGGACAGTTTGAAATTATTCTAGGCATTGATGAAGTTGGTTATACCAGTCTGGAGTTTGGGGAAATGATAGAACCTCATCTCCAATAATATCCTGTAGATAACACTAGCTGAATGAAAATATGCAACTGCCTGACTTGTGGTTGCCATGTGACATTTTGGGGCTGGTGCCTTTTTGTGTCATCAACTCTGTATGCAACACCCTTTCAACCTCTCTACCTGTGGTTGACTCTTCTCCTTTAAAACTAAGGGCATCAGTGCCTCCATAAAGCTTTCCCAAAACACCAGGCTGAGTTAGAAACCCCTCATCTGAGACTTTGTGGTTCTTACCAGGTCATCTGCAAGCTGCCTTTTCGATCCTCGAAGATGGGGTCTGCCTAACTCTTCTCTCTATCCCTAGGTCTGAGCCCTGCCACACAGTAGGAGCTCTACACCTATATGAATGAAGGGATGGTGCAGGCTCTTTGTGCCTTATGCACAAAGAGGGCTGCTGAGGATTTGAACTACTAAATGGAAAGGAGTGGATGATTCCAAGGAGTCACATTCTCTGCAAGAACTTTCCCAACTGCTTCCTGAGACCCACCTGACCACTTTTTTTTTTTTTTTTTCTTCAAGTGGAGACCACTTCTTTACTTCTTCTTTCCTACTTCTCCCATGCCACTTCTCTGGCAACGGTCTTAGGAGTGGGTGGACTGCACGACCAGAGTAAACCCCCACCCGAGTTTATGTCTATTTCCCTTGATGTCTCTGTCCCCAGTGGAGTAGGACAAGAGCAATGGGTGGTCCATCAGCAGCGGAAGAAGTAACGGAAGACACACCTTTTGCAAGTGAAGCCCTGGGCAGTGATCTGGGCTCACAGCTCCCTGCGGAATTGCACCCAGGACCGCGGGAGATGAACGCAGACTAACCCCCCTCACAGCAGTGCCGCAGGGGCTCGGGAGTCGGATTGGTGGGGAGGAGAGCAGCCAGCGAGCAGGCCGGGGACCCGCCCTGTGGTTGCCGGGACACAGCACCCCCACCTCAGCGCGCGCGCGCACGAGATGCACTGGGGCGGAACTCACCGGTGGGGTGCGGGAGCTGGTCCCGGGTGTCGTGGGCTTCGGACAAGAAGGCTCCGTGGGCTGACTTGGCCGAGGAAGACAACACTTGGTCCATGGTTGCGACCTCAGCTGCTGCCCGACGGAGGCGCGCTGCGCCTGCACTTCCGGAAGTTCGCAGGCGGCTGAGAGTTTCGTTTTCGTAAAAGCTACGATGACCCATTTCCCCTAACCAGGGGAAGTTCAGGGCAAAAGACACAGACGGTTTGCAGACTGAGTTCTCATTCAAAATGGAGCTCGCCTCTTCTACAGATCCGAGTCTGAATCTGATCTGTTTTTTAATATGCAGGCGATCGCCACCGTGCCCAGACTTTTCCTCTTCAGATGGGGATGAAAGGTAGCCCAAACCCCTGGGGTCAGCTGGAGAAGTGATTGCTTTTCTGAAGGATTACCCGTTTCTTCTAAATTGTATACATCAAATTTGGCCTAAATAGGTATGTCATAAACGTAGGCAGAATTAACTAGAATTCCAGTTGTGAGTCGCAAATCTTTATTTAGCACCCATGGGGTACACAGCACCATACAAGACGAGGTTTTCAGTGCATGTAACAAAATATACATGTAGAGAACACAAGTGCATATAATTACAGATAAAAAAAGCTGTTTTGGAAAAGAAGCATATAATAGTTCGTGGTTTGCTGAGGAATTAAAGGAAACTTCTTGCATTTTGAGGTCTTATTATTTTTGTATTTTGAGGCTTTTTAAAATTTTTACTTTTTAAAAAGATTTTATTTATTTGACAGATAGAGATCACAAGTAGACAGAGAGGCAGGCAGAGAGAGAGAGAGAGAGAGAGGGGAGGAAGCAGGCTCCCTGCTGAGCAGAGAGCCCCATGTGGGGCTCAATCCCAGATCCTGGGATCTTGACCTGAGCCAAAGGCAGAGGCTTTACCCACTGAGCCACCCAGGCATCCTGAGGCTTTTTTTTTTTTTTTTTTTAAAGGGACAAAAGGAAAATTGGGGACAGCATTAAAGAAAAATAATATATAAAAAGATAACTTGGCTAGTCTCGACAAATATAGAAATGGATTAAAGAACCGAGTCCAAAGGGGAAATAAAAGCAGACTTCAGCAGCCAAGTTTCTGCCAAAACAAAGCACTAAAAGAGACAATTAGAGATTGATAGCTCAGCTCAGTTATGATGTGGCACTTGAAGAGACCCATCTCCCACTCTCAGATTTTAATCTCAGCCTATAACATCAAAGACAAAGACCAAAGTAAACATACATGGAAAACAAACAAGAAATAAACCTTCGAGGTTGTAAAACATGCAGGAAGAATATAGATATGAATGCATGTGTATACATACACATAAACCTATACAATACACATCATGGTATTTTCAAAGAGATAAGATACTGAAACCATAACCCAAAATAGGATGCTGTTAAAGAAATCCAGAGAAGAAAAGAGAACTCTAGCAATTAAGAATATGAGACCAGAAAAATAAAGCATAACTGACATATTGGAAGTTTTTCTTTTTTTAAGATTTTACTTATTTGACAGAGAAAGACACAGCAAGAGAGGGAACACAAGCAGGGGAGAGGGAGAAGCAGTCTTCCCAACAAGCAAGAACCCTGATGCGGGGTTCAATCCCAGAACTCTGGGATCATGACCTGAGCCAAAGGCAGATGCTTAACCAACTGAGCCACCCAGGTGCCCCCATACTGGAAGATTTAAATTGAGAAAATCTCCAAGAAACCACAGCAAAACGAAAGCTGAAAATAAAGAGAAAATTTGGAGCACATGGCTGGCTTAATTGGGAGAGCATGCAACTTCTGATCTCAGGGTTATAAGTTTGAGCCCCATACTGGGTGTAGAGATTACTTAAATAATTAGAAAAAAAAATCATAACTCTTTTAAAAAAGAGAGAGAGAGAGAGAGAGAGAGAGAGAGAGAGAAGATTAGAGAGCCAATCCTGGAAGTCTAACAGCTGAATAAGAAGAATTCTATAAAGAAAGAAAGAATGAACACATGAGGAATAGTTAAAGAAATGGTTCAAGATAATTTCCCTGAATTGAAGGACAAAGATTTCAGATTGAAAGATCCCACCAGGGCGCCTGGGTGGCTCAGTGGATTAAGCCGCTGCCTTCGGCTCAGGTCATGATCTCAGAGTCCTGGGATCAAGTCCCGCATCGGGCTCTCTGCTCGGCAGAGAGCCTGCTTTCCTCTCTCTCTCTGCCTGCCTCTCCATCTACTTGTGATTTCTCTCTGTCAAATAAATAAATAAAATCTTAAAAAAAAAATAAAATAAAAATAAATAAATAAATAAATAAATAAATCTCATTCCTTAAAAAAAAAAAAAAAAAGAAAGAAAGAAACATCCCACCAAGCACCCGGGATGAAGGAGGAAGATGGACCTTACCAGAAACAGAACATTGGGACAAAGACAATTCAGTCAGCTTCAAGAGATATAAAAACTAAAAGATAAAGAAGAGAATGACATCTGACTTCAGTAGTCACCATGGATGCCATAAATCAGACCATTTTCAGATTTCATAGCAGCAGCATCAGAAGCTAGCAGAAGCCTTCAAAATTGTATTATGGAGGTTACTCAAGAATTCTATATCCTGAAAAAATAGCTATCAAGTGTAAGGGTAAAATAAAATGTTCAAACATGCAAGGTCTTAAAATAGTTACCCCTCAATTTTCCTTTTCAAAAACAACTGGAAGATGTCCTTTACCAGTAAGTGGGAGAAAACCAAGGAAAAGGGAAATAATGGAATTTAACTGGACAGATCTGAGATAAGAGAGACAAAGGGAATCTCTAGCACACTGATGGACGGTGACAGCTGTGAAGTAGATCAAGATGTCAGGATTTATGTACAAAAATATTTCCCATACTTACCAAGTATCTTCACTTTCAGTGTACAGCCTAAAATTCCTACATGTTTAATGTGAATAAATGGACTTAACTTCTCTCATCTGAACAAGCTTTTAGGTTATACCTTTTGCTCCTTTTTCTAGTTCCTGGGTTTCCCACTCTCTAAAACAATTTCAAGTTAAATTTTCATCTAGTTCAATATTTTTAAGCAATTAAATTGAGTCCAAACTTAGAATAGGGTTTTATTTGAACAGTAACCAAACTAAACCCAGAAACGAGTATAGATAAAAAAAAAAAATCTAAAACCTCTCAAAAGCCAGAACTACTTTCAATTATTTCTTTTTGAGCCAGTGTTCCTCTTCGGGTTCCAAGGGGGAAGTTCCTGGCAGCCAAATGTACAACTTTGTTATGGATAAAATCAGTTTTGATGCTTGGAGATTCCCAGTCCCTTTTCCACTCCATAATCAGGGCTGGGTAACCTATAGCTGAGTGTAACTCCTTTTTTCTCTACAAAAGCAACTTACACATCAAGGAGAATCCAAGAAGCTGTTCCAGACTTTACAAACTCAGTGAAATTGCTTTGTTTTGTTTTGGTAAGTGAAAACTCTTGTCCAGCACAATCCCTTCTAGAGGGCCTAAGTAAGCCAAGTCTGACTAGTTTCTAAGTATTCTTCTCTTATGGCTCTCCTTTACCTAGAACAAAAATATTCCAATTCCTCCAGGTTTCTATTCCCTCTTTTCTTGTCTGTGTTGAAACTGGAATAGTAAGAACAGAAGTTCCATCTCAAAGAGTGCCAAAACCCTCCCTCTTAGTACTCAAATGGTTTGATGAGACAGAGTTGCATGCAGCCAGAGATTCTCCAACTACTGTTAAAATACTTGGAAATAAAATGTGTAAAGTTAGTTCTTACCTATTCCTCAGGTTATGTTGCCCACCTTATGGCTCATAATGGTAAATTACTTGCCAAGAATTAAACATAGATTTTTGTAGGTGAAAATGTGAAATTTGGCCCTTTGAGGGCATAAGCTCAAAGATAATAATCACAAAAGTAAGTAAGAACTGAATTCTATTGTAACATTTGTTTCTCTTAATACATAATTTACAAATAAGTTACAAACTGTATAATGGTATTTTATATAAAATATACACTTCCATCCCACTCCTGTAAAGTTGAACAGCAGAAAGGATAAAGAGAGAGCCTACGTGTATGAAAATGTCCTTATTTTGTTCCTAGCATTCTAAGTCATACAAATGAATTCCCTGACAAGTGTAAACTGAAAAGAATTCTCTTGATGGATCACAATCTAAGTTAATTCCACTGATGACTGAAGGTTCTCTTACATGGCTCTAATTACAGCATGAAAAGCTAATCTCATCAACAGGCATTAGCTACAGATTTATAGTATTTTCTTTCTACACTTATTAACCCCACATTGGCAGAGGATTTCTTTCTCAGGCATAGTCCCAGCTTCATACCCATAATCCCATGTTAGTTCTGTTCTTGCTTTCACATACCTAGAAAGTAGAAATTAAAAAGCAAACATAAATTACTCTGAGTAACTATCAAATGAATCAAACTTGAATATATCAATTTATTAACATTACAAACCTTCAAAAATCTGGTTTCTTCTAACAAACCCCCCCCCCCCCCAGTTAGGCATGCTCTTTTATTAAGAATAATCATTTGAGTTTTATTTCAAATCTACCAAAATCCTAAGTAAGAAACCTGTCAACATCCACAGGAAAGGAAGTGTTTAGCAAACAGTGGAACCCAGTGATGTGATGATGTCTGTGGTATGAGGCCTGTGGTGTGACAGCTGGAGGCAGTTCTGACTTATAGGAGATGTAGCATTTTCCATCATTTATTCCCTGAACTGAACCGGGTCAGAACTGATATCTTTGTCTTTTTGGGCATTAATTCTCTGAGAAATAAGGACTGAAATTTTATTGGCTAGGAAGTTTGGGATAAATGAGTATTTTAGGGTAGCAGGTATTAGGGGCTATCCCGCATATGTCTAAAAATATTTTTCTATTGTTATTTTTCACAATTTCAAAATGATTTAATTTTGTGATTTAACATAAAAAATTTCAAACCTGTTGGTGAAGAATGCCACCAATGGAAAGTTTCTGTCACGTGTTTCTACAAAAACATTCTGTACCAAAAGATTTGGGCAACAACTATGCTGTTAAAATAAATACATAAATACAGAGGTTAGATATAGCAAAGAGTTTGATACCTTGTTTTTGAAACATTAAATACCATTCTAACACATCTTACTTTTGTTTCTTTCCTTTTGCTGACCTACACTGTAAAATATCACAGACTGTGATTTTTTAATAGTAGGAACTCAATCAGAAAAGCCCTCTTCTAACATTCTTACCTTGCTGGTAGAAATGCAAAATGGTACTAACTTCTATAGAACATAATGTGTCAATTTTATCATTATTATGAATGCATCTATCCTTTGATTCAGCAATCCTATCTCTGAGAATATATTCCACAGATATATCTGTACATGTACATTATCTGTACATATATCTATGTGTTTATTTATTAAGCACTGTTTTTAATAATAAAACATTATTATTTTAAACCATTTAGAAACAACCCAAATGTCTGTCCAAAGAACAATGGTTAAATGAACTTCGGTATATCCAAGCTATGGAATTCTATGTAGCTATAAACAAAAACAAACACACACAAAATGAGGGGATCTCTCTGTGTACTGATATGGAAAGATCTCCAGAGTATATTGTTAATTTAAAAAGCAAGGCACAGAACAGTGAATATAACATGCTTTTATGTAAGAAAGGGGGGGGAATAAGAATATATATATATATATACACGTGTATATATATATATATTCACATATAGTGTGGGGATAAGGTGAAAAGAGGCATAGTTAAATTTTAGTTTTTTTTTTTTTTTAAACCAGAAGAAAAAAGGTTAATACGAAGAATATATGTAACTGAGTTTTATGTCATTGTCAAACAGACCCTCCAGAAAGGGGACATATGTAAGGAATTGATGTCTCTGCTGAACACAACCATTAGTTATCTTTGCTCAAGGCTCCTGACATGATACTATTTTATCCAATTACCACCATTCCAATATTGTTGCCTACTGCCCACTAGCACCCGCCTCTACACATTCATCTATGCCAGATTCATAGGAGACCAAATCCTTGCAATACTCCTTGAACATGTCTGCCACCATTCAATTTCAATGACAACTTCCTGTCCATGCATTTTTTTCAATTGGGTGGTAACCTTTACTCATGGTGCCTACCATGAATGGAGGCAGGCTTGGAGCTACCTTGAAACAGAATTTTGTTCAGCTGTATGTATGTATTCTGAATGGCTTTTTGTTTCATGTATTCATTTTATTTCTATTTTTAAATCATGAATGTATTTTCCATGTAAAAAAAAATAAAAGGAAGGAAAGAAAGAAAAAAGTAAGAAGGAGGAAAGGCAGGAAGGAACAGAGAAAGAAAGAAAAGTCCTATTTTTTCCTCCTCTAAACAAGAGACTAGCTCAGGTGGTATGCTGACTGGGGGGATAAAATCAAACACAATTATGGTGCAGCCACTTTCAACATAACTGACTTTTGGAAATAAAGCCATGACAGTCTTTTGCTGGGGATTCTTCTTTAATGGCTCTCCAGACATGTTTGGCAATAGTACAAAGGCAGTCAAAGTGGAAGGAAGAACAGCAGTTGGGGGACAGAAGAAAGTAAAGGATTCTATTTCTTGTTAACCAAGTATCCTCCTAACTAGGGGAAAAAGAAACAAACCAAATAAACAGACCACCTAGCAAGGAAAAGCTCTTTGTTTTTAAAGATTTTCTGACCTCAGGTGGGCAGGGTGGGGGTAGGAGGGGAATAATGGGTATTAAGGAGAGCACCTGTGATGAGCATAGGGTTTTATATGTAAGTGACAAATGACCAAGTTGAGAATAATACTGTACTGTATGTTAACTAACTGGAATTTAAATAAAAATTTGAAAAAGAAAATAAGATTTTCCAACTTCAGAATCTTTTTCTCTTCTGATGGCAAGTGAACTACATATGATTGCACATAAATTTCAAACCATTCAAAGTAGCACAGAAAAAATGTTTAGAAATGTGAATCTCAGCCCATATACTCACATTAAGGAAGCGGCCCACGTTCCCTTCTTTTGTGGCATCCAATAAAAACATGTTCCCTTTATTGAACTTCTTTAGAGAATCAGGTGAAATATTTTTGGTTTCACTTGGGAACTCTTTTTCACAAAAGACTTGATGATTTTGATATGCTGGAGTTTCTCCTTGGGGCTTTTGCATTTGAGCCTTGAGCTCCTTTGTAATATTCAGTTTATCCAATGCGGTTGCTTGGTTACATCTGCCCCCTGATGGAGTCTCTTCTCTACATTTAGTTATATCTATCACTTCTGATTCAATCAGCAGATTGTCTTCAAAGTCTTTAACTTGGTAGGAGCTTGAATCCTCTAATAAATATTTTGGAAGGAAGTGTCAGCAAATATATTTGGCTGATCAATAGTCCTGTGATTAACATACTAATTAAAAGCTAGTTGCTTTAATTATTACTAATTCTTACAATATGAGGGTAGACATTACTCCAATTTTACAAATGAAAACTTTGAGCCTTTGAGAGGGTAAGAGAGTCACCTGAACTGTAATATAATAAGTGGGGTAAGAAACCCAGAAGAGTCTCAAATGTTTGAGAAATGTCTGGTTCCAGGTCTGCCTTCTTCCTACTACCTTTTTACTAATGTACCTATTGCCTCCTGTCACTACTATATTTAATCTCTACTCCTCATTAACTGACTTACCTCTCTTCAACCCTGGAATCTGCATTTGAGTATATTCTAAACACCTGAAACAGAGCAGGTGTTTAGGGAAGTACTCTAGGCCTTTAGGACACCAATGAAAGGCCTGAGAAGACCTTCTTGACATCAACTTCAGCAAGTCCTAAGAGTAATAATAACTGTACTGCTATGGGTTTTGCACACATTAGTGAATAAAGGTTTTGTAAGATGACCATTCAATATTTATACCTTTACAAACAATAATACTTTAGAACAAGATGAACTGCCTTAATCATTTTTCTTATCCAATAACGGAAATAATTTTTTTAAATATTCAAAAGTGTGAATCCTTGTCAAATGGAATAAGTAAAATCATTTATTTTTAAAAAGTCACTTGTGCCACCTAACTTAGTGGCACAAAGAAATTGGAATTCTCTAAATGTTCTTGATCTAATCATTATTCTTACTGCCTGCTGTTTCTACATGTTCTCATATTTTAATTTTGGGTTACTCACGAATCATAGTAGTACATAACTGATTTCTGTAGTGCCTACTATATATAAATATATATACACATTGTAGCAATTAATGAAAACAACAAAAGAACCAAAAGCAAGAGTACTCATTATGACTCATATGCATTAAATGGTGAAGGAAATCAGAGTATGTCATACCAAAATATGCTTCCTTGACATAAGAATTATTTTAAGCTAAGAGTGATTAAGTAGCCTATGCAAAAAAAATTTCTTTGCCTTCCCCCACCTGTTTAAATTAGTACCTAAATTTACAAATATGTCCTCCCTCCTACTACCAGGAAGGACAAAAGTTAGTCAACCAGAGACAGCTTTAGACCTTTATCAGGCTGGAAACCAAAGGAGAGGAATCTACATAATGAACCTCACTAATGAGCATTTATCCACTCAAGGTCCTTTTCCTTTGTCTTGTCATTCCTCTAAAAATTTATTGTTCTTTGGCAAAGATGCTAGATAAGCCAGAGTCCTTTCTTTTTTTTTTTTTTTTTTAAGATTTTACTTTTGAGTAATCTTCACATCCAATTGGCCTTGAACTCACAACCCTGAGGATCCAGAGTCACATGTTCCACTGATTAAGCTAGTCAGGCACCCCTCTAAGCTACTTCTTTATGTTACTTATCTCTGAGTACTCCCATGTGTTATATGTGATACACATGCTAATGGTGATACCTAGTAATAAGTTTCTGCTTGTTTTTCACTTGTCAGTCTGTCAGTCTAATTTATAAGGCCCCAGCTAGATAACTAAAATGGGTAGAAGAGGAGATTTTCCTCCCCTTTGGTGATAAAATAATTAAAATACATAAATGCCCTTTCTGATAGACCTTTTCTGTCAAATAGCTGCCCTGCTCCCCAGCCCCAATCTTTATCTTTTAAAACCAGGTAAGGAGTTGGGTATACAGAGGCAAAAATACTCTAAAGGAGAAGAGGTAATGGCTCAGTTATATCAGCAGTATCTTCCCCAGTGGGGGATATTATGAAAAGCAAAAGTATGAAAATCCAGGTTTGTCAAACTGTAACATAAACCACTACAAGACTGGTAACACTGAAAGACAGGCACTCAGAATAGCAATATTTTCACTTTTCACTGAGCATCCCTACAGCACTGTTGGCTGTGAAGTACTACAAAATGATGTATCTTAATTTTAAAGGAGCCCCTAAAAGAGTGAGGAAATGGCTGCTTTGGACAATGCTTCCAAAGCCACAGATAACACCGAGAACTATGCAGACTCAGAGTTGTCTACTCCACTTCTTCCTGCCATGCCTCAGAATCACTGTTGGCAAAAACAGATCAAGGGCTGGCAAACTTCTGCAAGGGGCCAAATAGTATTTTAGGCTTTGTGGGCCATCCAGTCTCTGTTGTGACTATTCAGTTCTGCTGATGTAATGTGAAAGTCATCAGAGATAATATGTAAATTAATGAAAGTGGCTATGCTCCAATAAAACTTTGTTTATGGACACAAAAACACAATTTCATATAATTCTTGTCACAAAATATTATTCATCTTATTTTTTTTAAAGTTATTTAAAAATGTAAAAATTATCTTAGCTCACAGGCCATACATAAACAGATGGTAGGCCAGATTTGGTCCACAAATTATAGTGTGCCACCCTCTGATCCACCCAAGTAATAACTTTTATGACGAATGCAGCTTGTTTGTTCTAAGTTCAAGAAAATAAGCCACAGGTATTGAGCAAGATAGACAAAAAGGCACAAGAGGCAGGCTATCACAGAGTGAAACAAAGCCTACTTTTCATTTCCTCGGCTTTGGAGTTCAGAGGTACTTGGGTTGGTTTAAATCCATCATTATCTTCTGAGATGACAGACTCTGAGGAAGCAAATCCCTTAAAAGAGAACAGGTATGATGTCTTTACTTTTAGATCAGGATAAACAATTTAATGTAGCAGTTAGACCTCTTTTCATCAAGTGTCAGTCTTCATAAGCTGTAGCTACCATATTAGTTTTGGAAGACTCAAAGCTGATATAAGAAATCTCTGGAGTGATGGAGCCCTTTTGGCTGTGTTCTACTTCTGGGCACTCCAGTAAGCCACAAATTACAGACTTTATTTATCAAAACTGTCAAGACAGTCTTTAGGCATTAAAATTTAAAATAAACTTCAAAGACATCTGTCTGTATCCCTCAATTCTGATACCAGATTATAAATTCGGCTTCAACTATAAGATATACAAAGATAAAAGCACACTTTGGCCAGTTTTTACTTCAAGGAGGTCAAAGGAGTTGCCGGTGTTTACAAGTTGTAGATACAGCAATCACTTTATATATTAATGATAACTTTTAAAAAGGTCATAAGTTTAACACCACACTCGGCACTCAACTATGTGTTTAATAAGTGTTGACCATTATTATTATTATTATTCAATTTACTTAAATAGTCAATATTTATTGAGCACTTGGGTGTCAAACACTATGCTACACCAAGTTTCTGAAGCTTCTCTCATTTAATCCTCTTAACTCTGAGACAGATAATATTCTCCGCATTTTACAGATAAAGAAATGTAGACATGGACATGTGACCCAGGCAAAAAGCAGCAGAGCTGGAGTTCTATGTGGTCTAATGGACTAACCTTTTCATAATTATGTGATCTTGAAGAGGTACTTACTGTATGTACATCGCTAGGCAGAGGGCAAATATTGGCACATCACGTAGGGCAGAATTTTTATTTTTTTATCAACAAGCCCTACTGTGAGCTACCTTTATGTCTTCCTTTGTTCTTTTTCCTGTATCTTTCACTGCTTCCAAGTTATAGTCTCTGGCTAATTTTTCTCAGTAGAGACTGAAAACTATACCTTCAGAAGTTATGTAGAATGGTGTGTTCTGGATGATTCTTTCATTAGACTTTCTCTTATGCCTCTCAACCTTATCTTCTTAACCTAAATTACTCCATCTTTTTCTTATTATGTATCACTACCAACTCTGGAACATTCTAGCTTTTCTATAAATTCTCAGAACTAGACAGCTCTCAGTCTCAGTGGAACACATTGTCAGATCATGATCAACAGTCTCCTTATGTATCTAAGTTGGGAACAGGCCAATGACCCTGGAGGACACTAAGTAAATAAAACACGATCCTAATACTTCAACAGTATGTCCCTTCCAAAGTAATAAAAGAATTCCTACATATTACTAAATTATACAAACAACTGGAATTAAATAAAAGACAAAGTTGAAATCACAGTTAATGTTCTCATAAGGGGCCCATCTACATTTTGCAGTTTTTACCATCCTTTTTTTTTTTTTTTTTTTTTTTTTAAGATTTTATTTATTTATTTGACAGAGAGAGATCACAAGTAGGCAGAGAGAGAGAGAGAGAGGAAAGCAGGCTCTCTGCTGAGCAGAGAGCCCGATGCGGGACTCGATCCCAGGACCCTGAGATCATGACCTGAGCCGAAGGCAGCGGCTTAACCCACTGAGCCACCCAGGTGCCCCTTACCATCCTTTTCCCATTGCGTTGAATAATGGCTGTCTTCACTTTAGGACTTCTAATGACTGAATGATATTGAATTCTTGAAATATTGTTACATTTCATTTCTCTGAAAAGGAAAAAAAGTTATTCTATATATCACTAAAAATTCTCTTTATTGGACCTTGAAATATAGGTATCACTGTTACATAAGTATCCATTTAGAAATTAATCTAGTAACACCTATGCTTATCTCCCACTAAAGAAGGAAATATATTTTAGAGCCAATCATTTTTGAAGTATTTTTAAAAATGAATCTGTGAAAAGGATTGTGAATAAGATGACAGAAAATAAAAAGGACAGCAAAAGTTGTGACATCCATAAAGACTCTGATTAAAGGGATAAGTCTTTTAAAAGTAAAACTACACAAATAGGACACTGAGGAGATAAATATGTTGGCTAGTTTTTAAAACATAAGCATTCTAGATTTCTCAGAGTTAAACTTAACAACTGTGAAGCAAGTTGATATATAGGAGATACATAGGAGTAGTGGGGGCAGGGGAAGTCAGAAACAAAAGGAACCATTCTTGTTCAATAATATAGATCAATCTTGACTGGGTTCATAGTATCTTACTTACATAATAGGCTCTTTTAAATTATTACTGAACGTAGGTAGATATTCCTCAGTCTCAGCACTTTTGTGTGTTTCCAGTTCTAATGGGATAACTTCAACCTCACAATCTGCAGCTTCTATTTTCCTCTTTTTTGAAAACATATTTTTCATAATATTCTCTTCTTTTCCATTTTCACCAATAGCATTAGGTTTCTCAGTGTTAGATCTGCTTAGTAGTCTTCCTAAAAGAAAAAAAGTAAGAGTTTATTAAGAAAAAAATAATAAAATTGCTAAACAATAAAAGAACATCTCCATTCTGCTCCATTACTAAAGATCTCTGTGAAATGTACCATATTTCTATAATGAAAATAAATACATTAACTCACCCTAGGAAACTCTTGTAAGAAACAATAAATAAAAGACCACTAAGTGACTTCCTATCTTCCAGTATACGAAAAAACACTGGCCATATAAAAAAAAAAGGCATTTGGGGCGCCTGGGTGGCTCAGTGGGTTAAAACCTCTGCCTTAGGCTCAGGTCATGATCCCAGAGTCCTGGGATCGAGCCCCACATCAGACTCTGCTCGGCAGGGAGCCTGCTTCCACCTCTCTCTCTGCCTACCTCTGCCTACTTGTGATCTCTCTCTCTCTGTCAAATAAATAAATAAAATATTAAAATAAATAAATAAATAAATGAAAAAAGGCATTTGTCTGTTCTGATATAAAATGAAGGGCGGCCCATAGGGAGCTCCACTCCTAACATCGCAGCTTTTGTGTCTAGTTAAAATATCTAGTTAAGGGGTGCCTGGGTGGCTCAGTGGGTTAAAGCCTCTGCCTTCGGCTCAGGTCATGATCCCAGGGTCCTGGGATTGAGCCCTGCATCGGACTCTTGGCTCAGCAGGAAGCCTGCTCTCCTCCTCTCTGCCTGCCTCTCTGCCTACTTGTGATTTCTGTCAAATAAATAAATAAAATCTTAAAAAAAAAAAAAAAAGTCTAGTTAAAATGCTTTATCAGTTAAAACTTGTATTTTTTTAAGGCTCCTGGGTGGCTCAGTCAATTAAATATCTGCCTTCAGCTCAGGTCCTGATTCCGGGGTCCTGGCATCAAGCCCCATGTTGGGCTCCCTGCTCAGTAAGGAGTCTGCTTCTCCCTCTTCCTCTGCCGCTTTCCATTCCCCCACCATCCCCACTCCTGCTTTCTCTCAAATAAAATCTTTTTAAAAAACCTGTATTTTTTAATAAAGTGACCTATGTAAATGTAAGGCAATTGTGCCTATTGCTCTCATATTAAGTTCTAGTGTAATATTAAAACTTAAAGTTTATGCATTTTCTTTTAAGGGACTCAAAACTATAGTTACCAAGTCAAAATCAGCAGCTAAATTAGAGAGGTACCTTAAGTACATTTTCTAGTAATGAGGACAAAACTAATGATACTTCCTGGACACCATGTGGCTCCTTATAAGGCAGCTGACTCTCATCAAAGAGTGATTTTTAGAAATATGAGATATTAATGTGTAGGCAAATTGTGTAGTATGTGGATCCAAATGTGGCTGTTATGAATTATACTAATTCTTGCTTTCACTGAAGTGAATCTGGAATTTCAGATGAGGATGGCTGTGGTTGCTCTGGTCTCTGCTGCCTTCCTGCCAAGACTTGGTCCAGCATAATTCCTTCAGACTGGTTCCAGAGCCATGTATCCTCAACCTTTCTCATTTCATGGTACACACAGGGAGTGAGGCTTTTTTGCCTGATACTCCAGGGTAAATGGCTGAGACTATTGCAACTGATGTTTCTGGCCGAGGTGTTGTGACCAGAAAAAATCAGTAATGGCACAACCATAAAACACTGGTTGGGAAGCTTTGCTTAGAGATGGGCAACTTGAGTCCCTGAAATGGAGGGAGCTGCTTAAAGTCACTGCCTGAATCATCTTGTGCAGGTATTTATTACAGACTTAACTTGTTAAATTCTAACAGTTCAAATTATTGAACACGATCATCTTTGGTTGATAATCTTTACCTTAGGAAGTCAGTCATTTAGCTTTCTTATTCAAAAAGTCTTAAGTTATCCCAAAGCATCTATAGCGATGGAGAGAAAAAAAATGCCTCACATAATAACCCAAGTTTTATCTCTGAGCCTTTTGTTTTTTCTGGAATACCCAGTGTCTCCTCATCTGCGAGTGCTCGATTTCCCAGTCACCTGCCCTCCTCTGATGCTCCTCCTCTATATTGTTGCTCCTGTCCTTGCTATAAGATTTAGTAAAATGGAGATTCAGAAATGCAGATCTTACTATAGTAATTTGAATAATTAACCTTTGCTTTACCTGAATAAATGCAAACAAATGTCCCTCTGTCAATGTCATCTAGGCAGCGTACTCCCCATCCCTTCTTCTCAGTTTTGAACACCTGTAGCCTCACTTGAGGTCCATGCTGGACAACTCGGTTTTGACACATTCGCCGATTACACTTGCATAACAGGCTGCATTCATAAATGCTATCAATAAAATATGCAAGAAAAAAATCAATCAGATATCCTAAATTAAAAGCAAAAGCAGTTTATACTGCTACCTCACTAATACTTAGGACAGGAGGCAGACTAAGTGTGAAGCCTCCCCAAGCTACGCTGCCTGGATTCTCATCATAGCTTTGGATGAGTTATCAATTTCCCATTTTCTAAAATCGGGATATATAATAGTACCTATGTTGTAGGGTTGTTTCACGATTAAATGAGTCAGTATTTACAAGGTGCTTACGGCAATGCCTGGCACATAATAAATGTTAGCTTTTTTAAAATTTCTAGTAATGTCTGGGAAAGGAATATCTAAAAAGAAAGCTTTTCCATTTCTCTGTATTTTTTAATAACAACAATTTTGAAAGTTTGAAAATTCCCAATTCTTAGATGAGCTTTGCAAATTCTATTTCTCAGTGGGGAAAGAGCTGCCCAAAGTAGTCTAACCCTAGAGGGTAAGAGCTAGACTCAAAGCAGATGGGTGTTTAAGTACACTATGCATGCTGTGTGTGCTCTCTGACTTCTATTTCCAAGAACAATATATAAATTTGTTTTTTTATTCCTTAATATATATTTTTGGTATAAAAAATTAATATTTAATGATATCTATAAGACTACAGACCACAACAATAAAGTACCCACCTTCAAAAATACAAACACCCTGCAATAAATCCTCAAGGTATCTTACCCAGTAGGTATTTGTCTCTGTAGTCTTTTATATTTATATCCAGTGGTTATTTTATTACTTGACAAGGGGCAAGTCCTGGCATTCCTTGCGGTCAGTTGAAGACATGCACATTTTGTTCTAAAAGGAAAGCAATGGATCAAGAAGTTAGAATAAAAAAGCACCAACTTAAGTAAAGAGAGTCTTGATAAAAATGTAAATAATATAGTAAAGAATGTAATTGTATTTAGAATAGTCACTTAGCTCATGGACAGTTGGACTTCTTCCCTAAAGAAGCGATCTCTTTAAAGGACAAAAACTGGGGCGCCTGGTTGGTTTAAGTCCTTAAGTGTCTGCCTTTGGCTCAGGTCATGATCCCAGGGTCCTGGGATCAAGTCTGCTTCTCCCTCTGACCCTCTTCCTTCTCATGCTCTCTCTTTCTCTCTCTCAAATAAATAAAATCTTAAGAAAAAAAAAAAAGATGGCAATGTAGGAAGACCCTGAACTCACCCCCTCCATGAACATACTATATCTACCTAATTATAGAGCAATGCCTCCTGAAGAACTAAGGGCTGACTGAAAAGCTTCTGCACACACACACACACAAAAGACAGACCACAGAGAGAGAGAGAGAGACAGAGACACAGTAACGAAGGGAACCCCCACCACCTCTGACACTTTGAACTGCAATGAGGAGCGACTGTTGAGCAGATCTGTCTGCCCTGGAGCACAGAAAAAAAGCTGTGGCTTAAAATGACAACTAGAATATAAAGGAACTAGCCCTAGACCGCTGCCATTTGGCAGGGGAGCAGCTGCTGGAATCCTGTCTGGGTTATGAGGTTGGCAAGCGCCACAGTTTACGTTTCCTCTCCACCTTGATAGCACAGATCAGAGTACGGTCTGGATGTCTTAGGCCGCCTGCGACCTCAGCAGGGCACAGAAAAAAGCCGTTTAAAAGAGCTACTAGAATACAAAGGACTCAACCCTAGAACTATGCAAAATGGGGGGAGAGCTGCTGAAACTCACTCCAAGTCAGAGGGGCTGGTGAACACCACGGTTGATATTCCCCCTCTCCCTTGATACTGCAGACAGGGAAAAGGTCCAGGTACCCTCGTGGGTCTATCACTGCAGTGAACTCTGGGCCCCTAACCCATACCAGCCCTAGCCATCCCATCAAAGCAGCCCCAGTACAGCACACAAAGCACACACTTAATACAGCTCCAGCCATCTCTCAAGGTGTGTCAAGATGACACAGGTGCAAAGTATCCTAGAACAGCCCAGGCTCATAACACCTTGGCTCCAGATGATGTCTGCGCATCCCTGGTGCACAGTATCCTAGAACATCCTGACTCATGCCCTGCCTCAGCCATTGCCACGCTACCAGAGCTCTCCTGAATAAAGAACTATGGGGACCCCTGGCCTCATATCCACTTAACCTTCAGCTGTACTCACAGGGTGCCCCCTCTGTAAAGAGCCCTGGGACCATTACAGCCCATACCCACTTCAGCTTCAGCTATCTGGCCAATGTGCTACATGCACTGAGAGCCCGAGGACAGCTCATCCCGCACCAACTTCAGCTTCAGGCATCCCACTAAAACAGCCCCAGCACAGGGTCCCCTGCGGCCTCTAGCCCACAATAGCCAGCCACAGCTCCTGTGAGCCAGCCAGTCACCAGGTACATAGTCTCCATAGACATAACCATGCAAAGGTCAAAGCAAACATGCTGCCTAATTCATAGAAATAAAGACAGAAAGTCAAGCAAAATGAGGAAACAGGAACATGCTCCAAACAAAGAACTACACAAAACCTCAGAAAGTAAACTAAATGAAATGGATATAAGCAATATCCTGACAGAGTTCAAAGTAACGATCATGAAGATGTTTACCAGATTGCAGAGAAGACTGGGTGAACTCAGTGAAAACTTCATCAAAGAGATAGAAAATATGAAAAAGAATCAGTCAGAGTTGAAGAATATAACTGAATTGAAAACTACACTAGAGGGAATCAATAGATTAGGGGATGCAGAAGAACATATTAGCAATCTGGAGGATAGGGTAATGGAAACTACCCAAGCTTATTAATGACAAGATAACAGAATTTTTAAAAAGGAGGATAGGTTAAGGGACCTTTTGGACAGTATCAAGTGAACAAACATCTGAATTATAAACGTCCTGCAATCAGAAGAGAGAAAGAGGTAGAAAACTTATTTGAAGAAGTAACAGCTGAATATTTCCCTAATCTAGAGAAGGAAACAGACATCCGGGTTGAGAAAGTACAGAAAGTTCCAAACAAGATGAATCTGTAGAGATACACACCATGACATTTAATAATTAAAATGTCAAAGATTAAAGATAGAATCTTAAAAAGCAACAAGAGAGAAGCAATTAATAACATACAAAGGAAACCTAATAACACAATCAGCTGGTTTTTAGCAAAAACTTAAGAATAAAAAAAGTGTTTAAAGAATAAAATCCACAAACAAGAATACTCTATCTGGCAAGATTATCATTCAGAACTGAGGGAGAGAGAAAGATTTTTCCAGACAAACAAGTTAAAGGGTTTGTCACTATCAAGCTGACCTTTCAAGAAATGTTAAAGTGACTTCTTGAAGTGGAAAAGAAAAGGCCATTAGAGGAAAATTATGAAAGGGGACTCACAAAATTAAAAGATATAAAATATGACAACATAGATATAAAATGAAGGAGAGGGAAGTTAAAATGAAGCTCATTTATAGTGTGTTCAAACTTGAGACCATGAGCTTAATATAGACTGCTATACACTTAGGATGTTATATGTCATGATTTTATTTATTTTAGAGGGAGTGAGACAATTTGCACATGAGCTAATGAGTGTGGGGGGAGGGGCAAAGGAACTGGGAAAAATAGATTCCCCATTGAGTAGGGAGACTGACGCGGGCTCATTCCCAGGACCCTGAGAACATGACCTGAGCTGAAGGCAGTTGCTTAACTGACTAAGCCACCCAGGTACCCCTAAGGAAGTTATATATAAACCTCGTGGTAACCACAAACCAAAAACCTAGAACAGAGACATGAAAGAGAAAGAGAAAGAAAGCCAAGCCTAACTCTAAAGAAAGTAATCAACCGTAAGGAAAGAGAATAAGAGAAGAAAAAAGGAATGGAAAAGAACTACAAAAACAATTAACAAAATGGCAATAAGTACATGCCTATTAATAATTATGTTAAATACAAATAGACTAAATGCTTCAATCAAAAGATAAGACAGGGGCCTAGGTGGCCTAGTCAGTTAAGGATCGATTCTTGATTTTGGCTCAGTTCATGGTCTCAGGATTGTAAGACCCAGCCCAATGTAAGGCTCTTTGCTGGGTATGGAGCCTGCTTAAGATACTCTCTCTCCTTCTGCTTCTGCCTCTGCCCCCTCCCCTACCTCTCTAAAAAACAAAAACAAAAACAAAACCAAACCACAAAAACAGAGCAAAATCAAAAAAACCAAGACCCATCTATATGCAGCCTACAAGAGACTTACTACAGATGTAAAGATACATACAGACTGAAAGTGAAGAGATGGAAAAAGATATTCCAAGCAAATGGAAGTGAAAAACAAACAAACCTGCAGTAGCAATACTTGTATCAGACAGAATAGACTTCAAAACAAAGATTGTATTAAGAGACAAAGAAGTGCATTATATAATGACAAACAGATGAATCTAACAACAGGATATAGCACTGTTCAGTATCTAAGCACCCAACACTGGAGCAACTACATGTATAAAGCAAATTTTAACAGACACCAGGGGAGAAACTAACAGTAATACAATAATAGTAGAGGACTTTAACATTTTCTTTACAATAATGGATAGGTCATCCAGGCAGAAAATCAGTAATGAAACAGTGTCTTTGAACAGTAGACTGGATGGACTTGAAATATACATACAGAACACTCCAGCCAAAAACAAGAGAATACATATTGTTTTGAAGAGCACATGGAACATTCCACATGACAGGTCATATATCCCAACAAATGAGTCTCAATAAACTTAAGACTGAAATCATATCAAGCATCTTTTCTGACAAAATGGAATGAAATCAGAAATCAATTTAAAGAAAAAAAGTGGAAAAATCATAAATATGTGGAGGTTAAACAACATGCTACTAGACAACAACCAATGGGCCAATGAAAAAATCAAAGAGAAAATTAAAAAATACCTCTAAGCAAATGAAACACAAATGGTCTAAAATTTTTGGCATGCAGCAAAAGCAGATTTAAGAGGGAAATATATAGTAACCTCAAAAAAATAAGAAAAATCTCAAGCAATCTAAACTTACACCTAAAGGAAGTAGAAAAAGAACAAGACTCAAAATTAGTAGAGGAAAGGAAATAAAAAAGATCAGAGCAGAAATAAATGTAATAGAGAACAAGGAAAAAAAATAGAAAATATTAATGAAACCAAGAGCCTGGTTTTTGATAAGAAAAAAAACCTGATAAACCTTTAGTCAGATTCATCAAAAAAAGGGAGAGAGGATTCAAATAAAATCAGAAATGAAAGCAGTTAAGTAATAACTGACACCATAGAAATACAAAGGATTATAAGAGATGAGATTACTATGAAAAATTACAAGCCAACAAATTAGACAATGTAGAAGAAATCGATAAATTCACAAAAATAATTTTCCATAAGTATCAAGAAAAAATAGAATAAATTATTACTAGTAACAAAACTGAATTGTCAATCAAAAACTCCATTTAAAAAGAGTTAAGATTAAACATTTAAAGAAGAGTTAATACCTATTCTCAAACTATTCCAAAAAATAGAAGAGGAAGGAAAACATCCAAATACATTCTACGAGGCCAGCATTATCTAGGTATCAAAACCAGATAAGGATATTAGGAAAAAAGAAAACAACAGAGCAATGTAGCTAATGAACATATATGCAAAAATCCTCAACAAAAGATTAGCAAACCAAATTCAACAATATACTACAAAGATCATTCACCATGGTCAAGTGGGATTTATTCCTGGATGCAAAGATGGCTCAATATATGCAATTAATCAACATGATACTCTATATTAACAAAAGGAAGGATAAAAATCATTGGATCATCTCAATAGATTCACAAAAGGCATTTGACAAAATTCAACATCATTCGTGATTGAAAAAACAAAAAAAACCCCACTCTCAACACAGTGGGATTAGAGGGGTCATGCTTCAATATAATAAAGGCCATGAGTGAATAACTGACAAACCCACAGCTAACATCATACTCAATGGTGTAAAACTGAGAGTTTTTCCTCTAAGATCAGGCACAAGACAAGGATGTCCATTCTCACCACTTTTATGCAACATAATACTGGAAGTCCTACCCACAGCAATCAGACAAGAAAAAGAAAGAAGAGGCATTCAAATTGGTAAGAAAGAAGTAGAATTGTCGTTATTTGCAGATGACATGATACTATATACAGAAAACCCTAAAGATTCCACCAAAAAACTACTAGAACTAATAAATGAATTTAGTAAGGTTACAGGATACAAAATCCATGTAGAGAAATCTATTGCATTTTTCTACATGAAGCAATAGGAAGGGAAAATAAGAAAGCAATCTCATTTACAATTGCACCAAGATAGTAAAATACCTAAGAACAAACTAAACCAAGATGAAAGACCTGTACCCTGAAAATTACTGATTAAATTGAAGAAGACACAAATAAATGGAAAGATATTCCATGCTCATGGCTTGGAAGAACAAATATTGTTAAAATGTCTATATTACCCAAAGCAATCTACAGATTTAATACAATTCATATTAAAACACCAACAGCATTTTTCACAGAGCAAATAATCCTAAAATTTGAATGGAATCTAACACACACACACACACACACACACACACACACACACACACACAATAGCCAAACAAGCTTGAAAAAGATCACAATTCTGGATTTCAAGTTACACTACAAAGCTATAGGAATCAAAACAGAATGGTACTGGCACAAAAACAGACACACAGATCAACAGAATAGGATAAAAAGTCCAGTAACAGGGGCGCCTGGGTGGCTCAGTGGGTTAAAGCCTCTGCCTTCGGTTCAGGTCATGATCCCAGGGGTCCTGGGATCGAGCCCCGAGTGGGGCTCTCTGCTCCACAGGGAGCCTGCTTCCTCCCCTCTCTCTCTCTGCCTGCCTCTCTGCCTACTTGTGATTTCTCTCTCTCCGTCAAATAAATAAAATCTTTAAAAAAAAAAAAAAAAAGTCCAGTAACAAACCCATGATTATATGGTCAACCAACATTTTGAAAAAAGAGGCAAGAATATGCAATGGAAAAAAAGTCTCTTCAACAAATGGTGCCAGGAGGGGCGCCTGGGTGGCTCAGTGGGTTAAGCCTCTGCCTTCGGCTCAGGTCATGATCCCAGGGGCCTGGGATCGAGTCCCGCATAGGGCTCTCTGCTCAGCAGGGAGCCTGCTTCTCCTCATCTCTCTCTCTGTCTGTCTCTCTATTTGTGATCTCTCTGTCAAATAAATAAATAAAATCTTAAAAAAAAAAATGGTGCCAGGAAAACATGACAGCTACATGCAAAAGAATGAAATTGGACCACTTTCTCACACCATATATAAAAAATAAACTTAAAATGGATTAAGGACCTAAACGTGGGACCTGAAACCAAAAAACTCCTAAAAGAGAGTTTTAGCACAGGCAGCAATTTCTCTGACATTGGCTGAAGTGGTATTTTTCTAGATATGTCTCCTGAGGCAAGGGAAATAAAAGCAAAAAATAAAGTTTTGGGACTACACCATAATAAAAAGCTTCTATACAGCAAAGGAAACCATCAACAAAACTAAAAGACAACCTACTAAATGAGAGAAGATATTTGCAAATGACATACGTAGTAAAGGGTTACTATCCAAAATATATTAAAAATTTATACAACACCTAAAAAGCAAATAATCCAACGGGCAGAAGACATGAACAGACATTTTTCCAAAGAAGACACCCAGATGGCCAACAAACACATGAAATGATGCTCAACATCACTCATCATCAGGGAAATGCAGATCAAGACTACAATGAGATATCACCTCACACCTATCAGGATATTTAGTACCCCAAAGAAATAAGTGTTGGTAAAGATGTGGAGAAAAACACTATATATACACTGTATATATCATCTCTAAAAAATAAAACATTACAGATAAAACTAAACTCTCAAGAGGTTTGGTGCTGCATCCTTTATACTTTTACATGTGTATATACCTACAAACAAAATATTGTACTGTTTTTAAAAATTCACTATAGTTATTATCCTACAATTTGCCATTTTCATTCAAAATGTTTTTGAGGCTCATATGTGTTATATACAAATCTCAATTCCTTTTAACTTTTTGATAGCATTTGGATAAGCGATTAAGTTGCTTAATGAAGTTGCTTGGTATACAATTAAGTTGTTTCTAGTTTTCAAATATTACAAACAATACTGCAATTAATAGCTTTTTGTTATGCATATGTGTAAGCATATCTAGAGTAGGATCTCTCTGATTTCTGACTAAGGACCAACAGTAAGAAATACATTTTCTTCATGATCCTATATAGGCATACAAATATATTTCTCTATGTGTATGTATAAACTGAAACAGTGGCATGAAATTTTACCTTTGTGTATGATATATTTGGGTAGTTTCTTTTTAAAAAATATTTTATTGTTTTTATTTATTTATTTTTTAAAGATTTATTTATTTGAGAGAGAGAGAGAGAGCGCGCGTGAATATGAGTGGGAGAGGGAGTAGGAGAGGAATCTGAAGCAGACCCAGTGCCAAGCATGGGGCCCAAAGCAGGGCTCAATCCCAGAACACCAAGATCAAGACCTGAGACTGAAACCAAGAGTCAGACACACTTAACTGACTGAGCCACCCCGGCACCCCTAAAGATTTTTTTTAAAGATTTTGTTTAGTTATTTGACAGACTGAGAGAGAGAGAGAGAAAGAGAGAGAGTGCACGCACAAGCAGGGGGAGCAGCAGAGGGAGAGGGAGAAGGAGGCTCTCCACTGAGCAGGGAGCCCAATGTTGGGCTCCAACCCAGGGCCCTGGGATCATGACCTAAGCCGAAGGCAGATGCTTAAACAACTGAATCACTCAGGTGCCCCAAGATTTTATTTTTAAGCAATTTCTACACCCAACGTGGGCTCAAATGTAACCCTGAAATCAAGATTAGCACAATCTCCAGACTAAGCCAGCCAGGTCCCCCTTCGGTATTTTCTTTACTATTTAAATTTTAAAAATGCTAGTTACAATCGCTTTAATGATTTTACCTCCCATTAAATCTGTAGCTTGGAAAACAATGCTCTAGATATACTTAAAAGTACTATTGCTGGGAAATATGTATGCATGTCCTCAATGGCTATGTAATTGTTTGAACATCACTCTGTCAAATGACTGGTCTGGCTTGGTATAGAATTCTAGTTTTACATTTATTTGCCTTTGGCATTTTAAGCTAATCTGCCTCTGTTTTTGTCTTTATTTCTGATGAGAACTGTGTTGTTAGTCAATTTTTTTTCTGACAGTGTTTGAATATATTCTTTACCATAGATACTTTTTAAATTTTCAGCTATTAGCTCTTTGAATGTTGCTCTTTTCTTCTTCTCAGATATATTCTAGGGTTTCTCATTTTATCCTTCACAGTTTTTAAATCTGTAAATTGTCTTCCTCAAGTCTTCATCTTTTTTCATTCTGAAAGATTTCTTTCGTCTTGCAACTCACTAGTGCTTTCTAATTATTCTCCAGCTATATGAGCTCTACCATTGAGTCCATCTATTTAGTTTTTTTTTTTTATTTCTGTGACCACATGTTTTATTTCCCACATTTCCAATTTTTTTATATATATATATACACCTTTCCCTGGCCCCCTAATAGCCTTCACTTATTTCATGGATGTTAACATTTTAATCTCTCTGAACATTTTAAACATATCTATTTTAAAGTCTCTTTTTGGGGCACCTGGGTGGTTCAGTCAGTTGAGCAACTGACTCTTAAATTCAGCTTGGGTCATGATCTCAGGGTTGTGAGATTCAGCCCCATGTTAGGCCTGCACTCACTAGAGTCTGCTTGTCCTTCCCTCTCTGCTCTCCTATGCTCTTTCTTCCTCTCTCTCTCAAATAAATGAAATCTTAAAAAAAAAAAAAAAGTCTCTTTTAATCATATTTATTTTGGATTCTTCATGTGTGAATGCTCCCATTTGTTGGAACTCATGCTGCCTTCATGGTCCTATACATCTTTGTGTGCTACTAAAATCCTACCTTTCTATGCGGTTTACTCCTGGGTGCTCCTTTATGTTGACTCCTTTCCTCATTGCTCTGGCTGTGACTATGGGTTTCACTGCTCTAAAACCAGTTGTTGTTAATCCCATTCTAGGCTATGTGAGATAATTAGCTTACTTTCCAGTCCTGTAGAGGCCCCTGCCTGTTTCTATGCCCTGGAGAACTCAGTGCCCACTATCTGCCACGCTTGGGACATGTTTAATTCCCACTCTGGTAAGAGTTAAAATCCCTAGCCACAGTGCTTGTGTCATTTCTAGATCCCAGCAGGTTTCAGCCTTTGCTTTTGTGATTTCTGTTTTAGTTTCTGACATATAGATGAAAATATGTATAATGGTGATACATGTTATATCAAGGTTAGTGTCTACAGTGTTAAAGCAAAAACCATATAGAGTTGGGGTGCCTGGGTGGTTTAAACATCTGACTCTCAATTTCGGCTCAGGTTATGATCTTAGGGTCATGAGATCAGCCCCACATTAGGCATCCCACATTAGGGTCCACACAGGGCACGAGATTCTCTCTCTTCCTCTCTTCTTCTCTCCCTCTCAAATAAAATTTTTCTCTCAGATAAATTTTTATAAAAAATCATATATAGTCAAGTTTCTTTAAAAAAAATCTTGTAAACTGACCATTAAGTAAACATTGTGCAACAGCTTTTTCCTCTAGCACTGAGACTGGGCTTGGCCACACGTCAATTATATTTAGACAAAATATTAAAACAAAACAAAACAAAACAAAACAAAACAAAACAACCCTTATTTTAAAACAGAATAAAACCTGGCACTGTGAGAGATTTGCTCTATGACAGGCCTAAAGGAACTGAGCCAAATTGAGGTAACAGATTTATATATCTTCTCTCATACTTCAATTAACTGAGATGGTGAAACTATTGTCTATATTATTTAAATTACTTCTTTTTCTCTTTCTTTTCCTTTTGCCTAGTACAGGTAGCTAAATTTGCATTAAATTAAATGTATTTAATAGAACTCCACTCCATATATGCCTACCTACATATATCTCACATACCCTTAAAATAAAATTTTCAAATTCTTACATATTAGAACATGTTTTTTTAGTGGAATGCCAATTTTATGAGAATATGAATTATAAGCACCTCTGACTTTATAAAGAAGTAACAAGGAAATATTTGTAAAATTAAAATAAGACATATAACAAAATGGTAAAGAGCATGGGTTCAAACACTGACTCTTTAGTTTGTTTGCCCTATAACCTTAAAATTGGCTTCTCAACTTTCTCATTTATAACACAGAAATAATATTACCTACTTCACAGGGTTTTGTGAGGATTACGGAAAAAACTATATGTAAAGCACCTGTGTAACAAGTGTATGTGTAACACTGTAAGTATCTGGCCCTGCTACATGGCATTAGCTAGACTTGTTGCTATTATGATTATGGTACTAGATTAAAGGAAATACTCATCTTTGGAAGAAATAACTTTCAAATTACTATAATATTTGGAAAAGAGTTTTCTTTTCTATTGCTAGTGATAGAATATATTTTCCATTTTAGATTCCTAGTGAACAGAGTTTAGACTGACAAACAGACAAACTGATACACAATAGGACTTCCTGACAAGTACCCCTACATTCAGAAGACTTTTTGAAATGCCATGCTTTTCTACTCACATGTCTATGCAGCCCTCAGAACAGTCACACGAATCAGTAAGCATGTTGGTAAAGCTGTTTAGGTAATATGCACGTGGCCACATAGTCCTTCTGTACTTAAACTGTGGAAGCTTTCTATTGTCAATCTCATTACAGAAGGAAATGGGTACCGATTCCACTCCATTGCTAATATCCATATCAGAAACAATTTCTTCTTGTTTTGGGTAATTCCGAGTCAACTGAACATAGGTATTGAAAGAAAAGTTATCTGTAAACAAAAAGTTACACTCTGTCTCAAGCAGGTAACGAAAAACTTCTTCGACGTTTCGTAGACTCCTTCCACAAGGGGTTTTATAACTCACATGCAGTGCTGAAGAATGAGAGTTTGTCTTTGCATGTCGTCTTTGGAAATGGCATTTGATTGGTAGCTGCAGAGGGTTTTCTCCCTTGAAGGTTAGTGGTACTTTCATTAGACAAGTTCGAGAGCAATCATGACTTCGGTAAGATAGATTCAAAGATGATTTCTTTTCTCTGATGTATGGAACCTTATTTGTCCAAGGAGGAATTTCCTTATTTTTTGTGGACCTGTTTAAAATTAATTACTCATTAGTATCTCAATTATATGTAATTCCCCATTTTTAAAAAACAATTCACACTAATTCCTATTTTTTTTTAGATATCACTAAAACAAGCCAGACTCTGATATAAACATTTTACTTATCATGTTCTGTAACCATATAAAAGTTACACCTCAAGGGTTTTCCCCCCTCTGGGCACCAAATACATGGTATCTTTTTTCAGGTCCACCTCTTCAACTAAGTGTGCAATAATTCAGTTCAGTTCTGACACTATGTGCCTAGAGCCAGCCTCAGATACCAGAAGTTAAAGGCCTCAGTCCCAACAAGATTGTCCCCACTTCAGATGCCAAACGTAAGTTCCAGGCCACCTAAACCCTCTGACCTACTCAGAGGTTTCCACATGCCCTCCTCAGGTTTGATAATTTGCTAGAAAGATTCACTTTAATTACTATTACAGTAATATTACTATGTTTTAATTACTATTACCAGTTTACAATAAAAGATACAGCTCAGGGATAGCCACATGTTTAGACGTACATAGAGCAAGGGAAGTGGGAAGGGGAATGGAGCTGGCCTACCCTCTCCACGTGTGCTACCCTTCCAACACCTCAAAACCTTCAACTAGGAAGCTTATAGAACCCTGTCCACTTAGAAGTTTTTATGGAGACTTCACTATGTAAGCACCACTGATTAAATCATTTGCTATTGGAGATTATCTGAATCTCCAGCCCTTCTTCCCTCACTGGAGGCTGGTAGGTAGGACTGAAAGTTTCATTCTTCTTCTTCTTCTTTCTTTTTTAAAAAAGATTTTATTTATTTACTTGAGAGAGAGAGAGAGAGAAAGAGAGAAAGCATGAGAGGGGAGAGGGTAAGAGGGAGAAGCAGACTCCCTGCTGAGCATGGAGCCTGATGTGGGACTTGATCCCAAGACTCCAGAATCATGACCTGAGCCAAAGGCAGTCGCGTAAGCAACTGAGCCACCCAGGTGCCCAAGTTTCAAGGATCTAGAGGAGGTTTAATTTTTCATGACCAGCCTCCACCCTGAAGCTAACTGGGAGCGCATTACCAAGTCATTTAATTAGCACACCAAAGACACTCATTCTTCAGGAAATTCCAAAAGCATTAGAAGCTAAATGAGCGACCAGGACAAAGACCAAATATTCTTCCTATTATAGGAAGAATTTCCCCTAATTTCAGAATATCCCCAGAAAGTTGTGATTATAGCTGTAACTCTGTGCTACAGCACCTATCATTTAGAGCATGCACTTTGAGGAATGTTACTTCTTTAGGCATGCTTGGTTAGAAATTCTTGCTTGTAAAAACCAGGAAGGGCTAGCTAAAAAACAAAACAAAACTTATTCATCAAGAATCCTGCAATAATTATGCCAACTGGATTTCTTCTGTAATGTGTATTCCACCTGGCCTCATACTGACATACACGAAAATGATCAGTTGACACAAGAAAACGGAGAGGTTACCGATTTTAAGAAAAAAAAATCTGTGAGAAGATTCCATGTGTATAGAACTTGAGATTTAATCTTTCATAAAGTACCTAAGTTTTTTTTTTTTTTTAAGATTTATTTATTTGACAGAGAGAGATCACAAGTAGGCAGAAAGCAGGCAAAGAGAGAGGAGGAAGCAGACTCCCTGCGGAGCAGAGAGCCCGATGCGGGGCTTGATCCCAGGACCCTGGGATCATGACCTGAGCCAAAGGCAGAGGCTTTAACCCACTGAGCCACCCATGCGCCCCTAAAGTACCTAAGTTTTGTTTTACCTAATATTTTCTATTTTTAGGTATCTGTTATTTATTATAAAAGTTATATAGGTATTTTAGAGATATTTTTATGCTCACTATATTAAGCAGCACCATCAATAACTTTCTACATTGATAGAAATGGTCCTACCTGGGCTGTTCAATTTCATAGCCCTGCTAGCCACATGTGACTATTGAGAACTTTAAATGTGGATAAAGTAACCAGAAAACTGGTTTTTTTTTTTTTTTAAAGATATTTTATTTATTTGTCAGAGAGAGGGAGAGAGAGCGAGCACAGGCAGACAGAGTGGCAGGCAGAGACAGAGGGAGAGAAGCAGGCTCCCCGCTGAGCAAGGAGCCCGATGCGGGACTCGATCCCAGGATGCTGGGATCATGACCTGAGCCGAAGGCAGCTGCTTAACCAACTGAGCCACCCAGGTGTCCCCAGAAAACTGGTTTTTAAATTTAATTTTGATCAATTCAAATTTAATTTTATTCAAATAATTCAAATTTAAATAGTCACATGTAGCTAGTGGCTACTATACTGAATGCACCGATATGAGGTTCTCCATCCCTTTTCCAGCTATATAGCACTCCTCTGCATAAATTCCACAATTTATTTAACTAGTCTTGTATTGTTTCCAATCATTTGCTATCACAAATCATGAAGTAATGAATAACCTTGTACATAACAATTTCAAACATGTAAAGATAACACTTCAGAATATGTTTCCAGAAGTGGGAGTACTAGGTCAAGGATAAATAAATAATTTTGTTAAGATTGCCAAACTGGGAGTGCCTGGGTGGTTCAGCCAGTTAGGCCTCTGCCTTTCAGCTCAGGTCATGGTCTCGGGGTCCTGGGATCAAGCCCCATGTCAGACTCTCTGCTCGGCGGGGAGCCTGCTTCTCCCTCTCTCCCTGCCTACTTGTGATCTTTCTCTCTGTTAAATAAATAAATAAAATCTGTTAAAAAAAAAAAAAAAAAGATTGCCAAACTGTTCCCCATGGGGTCAGTCCTTCCAGCGATTTATGAGTGCTTGCTTTTGTAGAGACTCATCAATCAATGGCTCCTGATGCTCTGGAATGTCCTACAATGTAATACATGAAAGAATGTACTATATTTATAAATCTTTTAATGATAAAAATATTTGTTTCCAATTTTCCTATAGGTCACTACTTTGATGAACATCCTCATACATATCCTTGACCAAATTCCTGATTATTACTGTACGATACATCCTTTAAGATGAATTACTGGGTAACAAGAATACATATTTTAAAATAACCTCTTATTGGAGCACCTGGGTGGGTGGGTTAAAGCCTCTGCCTTTGGCTCAGGTCATGATCCCAGGGTCCCAGGCTTGAGTCCGCATCAGGCTCCCTCAGCAGGGAGCCTGCTTCCTCCTCTCTCTGCCTGCCTCTCTGCCTACTTGTGATCTCTGTCTGTCAAATAAATAAAATCTTTAAGAAATAAGTAAGTAAATAAATAAAATAACCTCTTATTAATAAAACGTGCAAACATATATAGCTGTGTATTTTTCTCATTAAAAAAAAAAACCCGCTATATTGGACCCCCACGTACTTGTAAGCACTGGAGAACTCTCAGCACACAATATCTCTATCCAAACCGGTGCGCTAAGTCAACCAAACTCTAGCAAGGCTTCTAGCAGCATAAGGCCATGTCTCTAGGAGGACCCAAGTCTCCCAAGGGAAGTGCTGCCTAAGAAAGCTCAACGCTGTCAGAAGAGTTTAAGGTTTCTTCTAGCCAACACCTGAAGATAAGCCCCTCCACCTTTCTTAGAGCATTTACTAAAAAGGGCTTAGAATTGTGAATCTTTCCTCCATTCCTCAAAGATGTGCATTTAATTCCTACAACTCAGGAGTACGTTTCTCCAGGTCCTGAAGGCCCTTGCCTTGAAAGTTAATCGTCCGGAAGCATAGGGCCTCTGTCTGCCAGTCTCTCTGGGAGGATAAATATTAACTTTGATGGTTTTCAGCTAGCACATACAGCTGGCCTCAGAGGAATTCACACTGACTCTTTGTAATTTTTCACTTGAGCTCCCCTCTTCCTCTCTCTACTTCCTCATTCACCTCTAAAACTCCAGTCACCCCAGCACAAATCTGAATGAAGCTCAGCTTTTCCCCTACTGTCAGTAGTGACTGAATGAAACCAGTTCATCACTTTAATGTCTGGTTTTGTTTATCTTTGACATTTGTTACCAAACTTCAACTATCAACATGTTGCCTGTTTTACTTCTATTCTTCCTCCTCTTGCCCCACACTAGAGTATGCTGAATGAAGTATTTTAAAGCAAATCCTAAACATTACCTGAAATAATTTAGTATGTGTAACTAACAAGGCTTTAAAAAAACATAGAATCTCAATGACTCATCTTTACATTTTGGTTTTGGTTGTTTGAAATAGAATTCAAAAAGTCCCACACACTTTGATTCAGATGTCTTTTTGCCTCTAATCTTATGGCAATATCCCCTCCCTCTTCATTTTATGACATTTATTTGTTGAAGTATAATAAATTGTGTTACTTATCCTATAGCATTTCCCCCATTCCAGAATTTGGTTGATGCTTTCCTTGTGGTGGTGTCATTTAACTCACTCCTCTGTTCCTCTATTTGGTAAATCAGTAGTCAGTTCTAGAAGCTTGATTAGATTTAAGTTCTTAGGCTGGGAGGGGTTGTTCTAGATTTTTCTTTCACTTAATAGTTTTGTTATTCACTCATGATCATTGTCTAGGCCAATGCTACTCAAGGTGTGGTGGTGTCAGTCCCCAGTGGTTTGCTACCAATTCACAAGTACAAAAATATAAAGATGCAAAAGTTTAGAAACTTTTACAGCGATTTAACACTGCTGGAACATCTCATTGCATGTATTTCTCAAAAAATTTGAAGTTCCAAACAAAACAAAAAAACCTGTGCTTATCACCATTAATTTGACAGCACTGGCCTAATTTCTTTGGGGATGGGGGACGTTGTAAAAAATAACAATTTTCTAATTCTACCATTTCTACTGCATTTTCTGGCTGGAATTCTTTGATAAAGAAGAGATTTTCCTCATCAACTCTTGGGTTATCTGAAATACAGTGAATACAGGAGAAGCAGGATAAATGCTTGATTCTTTATCTTTATTTACTAGAATTCAGCATGGTGAGTTGTATCCTAGCAACTACTAAAGTGACTGATTTTTAAAATGTCATCAGGAACCAATGGATTTTTAATCCATGTTTTAATGTGTTTAAATCAATCACAGTGATTATTCCTTTAGACGTTCAAATTGTGTGATTTTTGGCCAGTGGGAGCTCCTCCAAGTTTGCTCCTACATTTTTCTAACACACTTGGTAGTCTTTGATAGCTTTCTTTGCTTTCTGTCCTAAGAAGTCTCAGGTCTAGAATCAGCCATTCCTCCAAAGCCACTCCTGCTTAATGAGAAATAACATTTAGAGATCACAATCATGGTGCCAGGAGGTACACACATTTTAACCCATACAGACTACCAAACTGCTTTTCAAAAAGGCTGGACCAATTAATACCATATGAATGTTGATATAATTATTTTAAAATTTTTAACCAATTTGATTAATGAAAAACAGTACTTTATTACCTCTTTAATGTTTTTCTCTAAGTAACAGAGAATTTGACCATAATTTTATGTTTACGGGTCTCTTTTTTCCCCCCCTTTGGTTAACTATTCATATGCTTTGTCCAATTTCCTATTAGGGGTTTATTTGTTCACTCACTCATTCATTCTTCCACCAGATTTCTTGAGTGCCTGCTATACACTGGGTGCTATGGAAACAATGATGAGAGCTCTATGATCTCAAGGAGCCTGCATTTTAGGCAGACAACTAAGTATCTATAATAAAGTGCAAATAATGTTATGAATAAAGCCATGATAACGTCATGAGAAGACATCAAATCTTATTATTTTTAAATTTTTATTAGGACTCTAATTTTATAATTAATTTTTGCATGAGGTGGGAGTCCAGTTTCATCTGGAATTTATTCTGATGTACTATGAAGCTCTAACCTAAATTTTCCAAATGCTATCCAATTGTTCCAGAGTCATTTTTACTGTGTAACTTCTGACTTACTAACTTAATCATAGCCTACCTTCTTATAAATACATGAAATGTTCTATTATTTCTAGGCTTATTCTGTCTCCTAATGCAACTGTTACCAATTGATGCAAACCAATACCAATGTGTTTTTTTCCCCATAGGTTGATGGAACATTTTGAGGTTTATCAGGGGAAATCTTCTGTCACTATTTTTCCTTTTGAACATGTTCTGCTTTCTGATTTTTTGCCTTTTGAGATTAAATTTATAGTATTTGGCAACTTAAAAAAATCCAAGTGACTGGATTTCATATTAAATTAAATCTAGAAATTTATTTGGAAAGAATTAGCATTTTTGTTATTTATAGCTTTCCCATCAAGGAACATAGTAAGTTTATCCATTTATTTAAATTTTTAGGTTTAATTTTCCTCACTTAGACATTTCTTGTGATTAGTCCCATTTATTTACTTTTTGGTATTGTGAATGGGGCCTTTATGCCACATTTTCGAATGGTACAGACTTCCACATTTTTATTTTTTGTGACTGTTACTAAACCCTTATTTTAGCTCAATAATTTTACATTTGAATTTTCAAGGCAGGTAAGATCATCTACAAATAATTTTACTGTGTATATTTCAATAATGTTTTCTTTGATATTCTATTGTACTACCTAGGATTTCTAGGAAAATACTGAATAACAATTATGATAGCAGACATTCCTGTCTTAATTTAAAGAAAATGCATCTAGAGTTTCATCAATACATTGGATATAGATGTTAGAGAAATATACTGTCTATCACATTAAAGTAAATTCTATTTCTAATCATTGGTATTGCATTGTTAAAGTCTTTTGGCATTTGTTAAGTTTTTCTTCCTATGGTTTACTTTGTTAAAATAATGGATTTTCTAACACTAAATCACTTTTGCTTGACTAGTATAAATTCCACTTGGTCATCTCACTCTTCTAATTTTCTCAGGATTAGAATTGCTAAAATTTTATTTAAGACCCCTATATGTCATAGTGACACTTTTTTTTTTTTTTAAAGATTTTATTCATTTATTTGACAGAGAGAAATCACAAGTAGATGGAGAGGCAGGCAGAGAGAGAGAGAGGAAAGCAGGCTCTCTGCTGAGCAGAGAGCCCGATGCGGGACTCGATCCCAGGACTCTGAGATCATGACCTGAGCCGAAGGCAGCGGCCTAACCCACTCAGCCACCCAGGCGCCCCTGTCATAGTGACACTTAAACTTTTAGGGTCATGAACCCTTTTCATAATCTGATGAAAATTATAAACTTTCTCCCTAGAAATATAGCACAAAAAATTCTGCAAAACATAAAATTTTGCATACCATTAAGGGACTCCATAGCCGAGTTTAAGGACTCATGAATTTATTATGGTTAACTTCTTATTTAGATGGTTTCCATGCCACTGCCATATCTTAAATACTATGTCCTCCCCAATCCTAATTTTTACATTCTGATTCATCTTTTGGTCAGCAAGAGGATGTATGAGAGTGTTTTCCAGAAGGGGATGTGGATGGTATGTTTTCTGATCATCTGCAGGGGTTAAGTCTGGTGCTGATCTAATTTATTTATTTATTTTTTTGCTTTTGTCTCAATATTTCTAACGTACTTATACTTTAATAGATACTAAAACTTTTTTTTTAAAGGTTTTATTTATTTATTTGACAGAGATCACAAGCAGGCAGAGAGGCAGACAGAGAGAGAGGAAAGGAAGCAGGCTCTCTGCCCAGCAGAGATGTGGGGCTCCATCCCAGGACCCTGGGATCATGACCCAAGCCGGAGGCAGAGGCTTTAACCCACTGAGCCACCCAGGTGCCCCTAAAACTTCTTTTTTTTTTTTAATTTTTTATTTTTATTTATTTTTTTTTTTTAAGATTTTATTTATTTATTTGACAGAGAGAGAGATCACAAGTAGGCAGAGAGGCAGGCAGAGAGACAGAGAGAGAGGAAAGCAGGCTCCCCGCGGAGCAGAGAGCCGGATGTGGGGCTTGATCCCAGGACCCTGGGATCATGACCCGAGCCAAAGGCAGAGGCTTAACCCACTGAGCCACCCAGGCGCCCCTAAAACTTCTTTTTTAACGAGTGTTTCTCTAATAGTAATTTTCATTACTATGGTACTTGATGAAGGCTTTTACTTCCACACTTGATATTTTCTCACACTCAGAAGTTATCTTTTTTGTTGTTTCTGTCTCATTTATTCCAGCTTCTAGTGTTTTTGTTTTAGTTCAGAATAAAATATGGCAGTTTTTTCCAAAAGTAATGGTTTTGTAATGCAGGTTTACATTATATTTTTAATATATTGAAAGTAGCTACATTTCATATTTTTATAAGTACCAAATTTATAAATGGAAAAGATACGTATTTTTAATTTCAGAGTTGTCAGAGCAATTTTGAATCCTAGTTTAGATGTTGTGATTTCCTCCACCATGAACAGCAGCATACTGACCCCAATCCTACCACTTTTGCTTGAAATGATTACATTTTCTAAAGAATACTGTAACATAGGGATGATCCTGAAAGCATTTTTATAGCATTCACTGTAGTTACTGGTTTTCTGATAGTAGCTTCTTTTTTAGGACAGTAATTATTCATCATTCTCTTTTTTTTTCTCATCCATTTGTCCTTTTCTTCTACATTTTGAATAATCTTATAGATTCCAGATTACATCTTTAATCTCCTTAATAGGTGACTTTCACAACAAACACTTTTCTTAAAAGAAAAACCAGGATGGGGCACCTGGGTGGCTCAGTTGGTTAAGCAACTACCTTTGGCTCATGTCATGATCCTGGAGTCCTGGGATCAAGTCCCACGTCAGGCTCCCGATGCTCTGCAGGGGGACTCCCTCTCCCTCTGACTGCCACTACCCCCACTTGAGCGTTCTCTCTCTCTAATGAGTAAATAAAATATATATAAAAAAAAAAAAAGAGGAAAGACTAGGATAAAACTGATCACTGCACTATTATTTATTAATAGAAAATATTTAAAACCAATCTAATTACCCACCCTTAAAGAAATGGATTAAAAAAATGTAGTATTTCACATTATGAAAAACCACACAAGAGTTAAAGGGAATAAAACAGATCTATACACAGCAATATGACTAGATCTCAAGATAACACTAAGAAAAACAGGATGACACATGTATGAATATTTCCATGACATTTTAAAACTATGATAGTACCATATTGTTTGTGGCTATATAAATATTAAAAAATTAACTAGAGAAATAACTGATGATAGTGATGCTCTTAGGAAGGCAGATAGGCGAATGGAACTTGTCATGGCAAGAAGTTAGATATGAATCAAAGAGACAGTCTCTCTCTACATATTTTTAAAGAAACTGGAAACAAGTACAATGAAATGTTAATAGCTGTTAATTCTCGATTGTGTTTAGGTTTTGCTGTATTTTTTTTTTGTGCTTCTGATCTTTTAAATTTCTTGAAAAGACAGTTGAAAAAATACTAGATGAGAATGTAGCTAAAAGATTAAGGCAAATCCAATGGCGGGGGAAAAATGAAGAATCATGATAAAAGGTTTTAATTCCCCTTAAATAATTTCAATCTGTTTTAGTATTTTTGGATAATGTTGGGGGCATATTCCATAGTAAGAAATATATTCTATAATGTACCTTTTGCTTTACTCTTCCATTTAACTTGTATCTACTTTAGCCCAGTCCACTTTAGTATTATTTTTATTGTTTATATTGGTATCCAATATTTCCTTGTTTTTTATAGCATGTCCCTGGAATTGTTTTTCTCTTATTATTAAGAGCTACCTTCCTTCCTACCACTTTTTTTTTATAAAGCATAGTATACTCCAAATCCTGAGCACTTCTATTTATTTGTCTACTTGAGAAATAACCTCCCTTCAATGTTCACTGTAATAAATTCTTTTAGGCTCTCGCAGCTTTGTTCTTTGTTTTGATATAGGTTACTCACTCTCAAGTGATTTTTACACCTACAGGGTTGTATAACCAGTAAACCAAATGTTTCATTTTCCTTTCTAACTTGCCTTAACCAAATAAATTATGTTTCAGACAGGCTTTTGTGGCACCCTTTTCTCCAAATCTTTTTATTTGATTTTCCCTATTTCAACTATGCTCTTCTGTTCCTGCTTTGCTTTTTGTGGGAAAGGGAAATATGTAACACTAATTTGCTGACCTAAAAAGTTATTCTCTGAATATGAAAAGATTAACTTAGGGTATATGTGAGGGAGAATGTATCTGGGTTATCCTTTGTTTATTCGTTTGTTCGTTTGCTTTTTTTTTTTTTTTTTAAGATTTTATTTATTTGACAGAGAGAGAGCACAAGCAGGTGGAGCAGTAGGCAGAGGGAGAAGCAGGCTCCCTGCTGAGCAGAGAGCCTGACGTGGGGCTCAATCCCAGGACCTGGGATCATGACCTGAGCCAAAGACAGATGTTTAACCGACTGAGTCACCCAGGCGCCCCAGTTATCCTTAGTTCTTAAAGAATAACTAATGTTTGTAAAGCGGTTTATAGTTTACAATGTATTTTTACATAATCTCCTCATGTGACAATAAGTACAGCTCCAAGTTAGTCATTACTGGAACAATACACAGTTAGACCTACTCAGGACCAAAATTTGTAATAGTAAATATGATGGTAAAACTGGTAATTTGGAATTTAAGATTTCAAAAAAGTTAGCTAGGCTGGTTTAAGTGTACTCTTCCAGTGACTGAATTAATTAAAATTAAGAGGTAAAAAGGCTTGACTTATTTGGCAGTTAACAAAGGGAGAAGTACCTCTTATACTGCAGCAGAGTTAGAAAACAAGAAATAGAAAAACATGGAAATGAAACACTGATATGCTTAGAAATGATTCTTTTCTTATCTGTGCCTCATTTCATAAAGTCAAAGAAAACCAACTTACTACAAGCTCTATAAGTAAAGTAACCTAGTTTCAATCCCATTTTATGGTAAGAAAGGCTAACTTTCTTATACAGACGAAGATACATTACTAGAAAAAAACAAAAAATTAAAAAAAAATCCTATGCATAGTGCTGTAAACCTAGTTCCTGACCTCCCCAAAATATAAAAATGCTCGAGGTAAACAAAGGATATAAGTAGGTAAGTATGGTATTGTCTGCACCTGTTGGCTAGTTTGTGGATAGGGGCTGCTCAGTTTGGATGAGGCCTGAGAACTGTTTGGTTATTAGATACCTTGAACTGCGAGGCTTCAGAGACTTACCAACAAAGGTCCTAGCTTTTGGCAAGTCTGACTGAGATAAAAAGTCTTTCTATCCTTGATGTCCACTGAAGGGCCAATTTTTTTTTTTTAAGCCTGTATAAACTATAGTTATCTTAACTGTCGTAGATACATTTGTTTTCTGCTCAATCCTTTCTTTGCTCATCCTCTTCTGAAAGGCAGCCTTTTTAATTTCAGTGTACTCAAACCATGAGGTGACACTAGCACTAGAAGTCACACAGTGCTTAGCTGGGACAGCTATGTTAGACTATGTGGGAAAAGAAGAACCAATAGGTAACAGATGGAGAGAAGCAGAGCTAAAAAATGCTGACCATGATCTCAGGTACTGACTCCCCAGTTCCAACTATATAACCTGCTATATTACATCTTCTGTTCTTACACCTTGCTTTATTTACGTGTGTTTATATTTAGGTTAGGGATGCATGTGTGTGCATGCACCCATTTAAAAAATCTCTTTTGGGTGTTTGTATGCATGTCATGTGAAAAGCAAAATGGCTTAAATTCACATCTCTGTCTTTTCACAGTGGGGCAAGCCTATTTCCACCATGTATGTTAACCAAAGCTCCATGTCTGGTATATCTCTAGTAAGTCCCACTACTTAAACTGGCTTAAGTAAGTATGTGTTCCTGACAAAGTACCTAAGAAAGAATTAAGCCAGGTTTCTTAACATCACAAAACCAGACACCTTTGAATTATTACTGGAATAAAATTTTTGTTTCTACATTTACCTATGTCATAGCTTAATTAAAAGAAGACATTTAAATCAACTACAGAACAAAACACAGAAGGCAAGTTTTTTATCAACCCAAGATTTTCACTCTGGTTTTGTCATTGACAAGTTGTATGACCTTGAGCAACTCAGCTGGGATTGAAAACCCTTGGCTTAAACTACTCCCCATTTAGTATGCTAGTCTGCGTATGTCATTAATGGCTTTCTGGATGTTTAATTACTGAAAGTAGAGTAAGTAATAAGCTCATACTCTACAGAGGAAATAAAAAAGGAATTATTTAGAGAGCGAGACAGCAGCAGAGGGAGAGGGAGAAGCAGACTCCCCACTTAGCAGGGAGTCCAAAGTGGGACTTGATGCCAGGACCTACGGATCATGACCTAAGCCAAAGGCAGACAGTTAATGAACTGAGCCACCCAGGTGCCCCTAAAAGGAATTATTTAAAGCTAATTTTGATCAAGAATGAAACATGGCCTTGGAATTCTTAATGGGAAAGGAAGAAAACACTGAGCCTAAAGAGATATATCCCTTTATTTGAAGAGATCTCAGCAAGTTCAACTCAAAGTTAGGTATGATCTCACAGACAAAACCTCTGAGGGTAATACAAGCACAAAAAGAGCTTCAGGTTCTAAGGAAATGAAGTTCTGATTATGTAATGACAAATAATCCTAATGAGATGAAAAAGCAGTTAGAGAAACTATTTGGGAAGCTCAGATTTTTTAAACAACATGTACAAAATAAAAAATGACCACTTAAGAATACTATGTCTTGATGTGAACCTGTCTGAAAAGTCTCAGAAAAGTTCAAGCCTACTAAGAACTGAGGTTCCCCAAAATTCTAATAAGACAGCAATGAAACTCAAGTAGACAATTTGTTAGGGGAAAGAAAGAACAAGACTGATAACAGAAAGAAGAGCTCAAAATCAATTGTGTCTTCATCTTTTCCATCCGTAAGTACTGTCCTCAAGTTGGAAAGACCAAACAAAAATTAAATGAAGAAATTAAAGTGTGATAATTTAAAAGGAGTCCTACACAGCTAATTTAAACATATTTATAAATCCAGGCCCAAGAAAATCATCTCAAGTTCTTGAAAAAACTTCAAATATAAATGAAAAATGAGAAAATGTTGCCTGATTTTTAAAAATAGGTAAAAAGGGAACTTTCCAGAAAGCAAAGAATGACTAGTTTAATATTGATCTCTAAACAATTTCTAGAGGAGAGAATCAAGGATGTGCTTTTTTAAGTACTCAGAATTTGAAAAGCCAACATGGACTAGGTAAGAAAAGTACAGATTAAACTCATTTTCCTTTTTTGCAAGGTTTGATAATGTCTGGCATGATTTTGAATGCTAATGCAGTAAATCTTGATTTCCTCTAATAGCCTTGCCAGTAAGATAGACAAATGTAGGTGGGAGAGTGGTAGAGGTAAGTAAATACAGAGTTGGTCCAACAGTTCTTTCTAAAGAGTAATGAAAGAGCAGTGAACCAGAAAGTTTTATCTTTGGTCCTGTACTATCTAATACTGTTTTTAGTGACTATAATAAAGACTAGAAAACTCGTTTAGTATATTTGTAGAAGAAGAAAAGCTAAAAGAGAAAGACAATATAAAAGGAGATTCAAAATTCAAGAGGATTCTAACAAGCCAGGAAAATGAACTTAAAACCAAGAAGAGACATTTAAGAAAAAAACCAACTCCTGCATTTAAGTTTAAAATAAAATTTTTAATAAAATAAAATAAATAGAAGAAGGGAGACTGGTGGTAATTTGTATGAAAAAAAATCTCATTCTTCAGTGATTTAAAGTGATTGAACTTGTTTTTAAAAGGTAATGAATAAAAAAAAAGTAATGAAACTAAGCTATAAAGAAGATCAGAATTTCTAGGTTTCTCTGAAAGTATTGTAAAATAAGTTTTATGAGTCTTTTAGACTCAAACTATACTGAAATCTCTAATACTTGCAAGTGCAAATCATATGTAAAATAGAGTCAATCTAGAAGTCTCATAAACCCTAGAGGAATAACAACAAAAAAAGTTCTACATTGACAATATTTTTGTCAATTTAATATGTAGCTGAAAGGATAAACAAAATAAGGCAGTTAACTTAAGAACTTTCTCTATAAAGACACTTTTTGTTTTTTGAAATTCTATTCCTTAGGGCTAGCACAAAACACTTTCAGAAACTTACCTTAAACTCGTTCTTGAAAGTTTTAGTACTGGCATTACATACTAAAAATGAAGACTATTTGAGAGAGTGTCAGGTTTCCTCTTATACAATTTTATGCTAAGGAATCTTTATTGAAATGGTAAAAGGTGAAAGAAAGGGTCAGAAAAATTTAACCTATTCTCATAAGCTTTCTGATACTAATTTAGAGCTGTTAAAGTATTTGAGAAGCTGAACTGATACTGAAAGAAATACTGTTTACCCTTTTCCAACACTTCTTTAAAAGAAATAATCCAGGGATACCCAGCTGGCTCCGTTGGAAGAACATGCACCTCTTAATCTCAGGGTTGTAAGTTCAAACCCTATATGGGGTGTAGAGATTCCTTAAAAATAAAATGTAAGGGGTGCCTGGGTGGCACAATGGGTTAAGCCTCTGCCTTCGGCTCAGGTCATGATCTCAGGGTCCTAGGATCAAGCCCTGCATTGGGCTCTCTGCTCGGCAGGGAGCTTGCTTCCCCCTCTCTTTCTGCCTGCCTCTCTGCCTACTTGTGATCTCTGTCAAATAAATAAATAAATAAAATCTTAAAAAACAACAATAATAAAATAAAATTTAAAAAAATAAAAAATCCAGGAAAAGTAATTTTTTAGTTAAAAAATTGCCAACTTGGTAGATTTCAGTATATTAATGATTTACACAAAGAAATCTTTTATTTATTTATTGAGAGAGAGAGTATGCAAGTGGAGGGAGGGGCAGAGAGAGAGGAGGGAGAGAATCTCAAGCAGACTCCCTGCTGAGCATGAGCTCGTGATCTGAGGTGAAATCAAGAGTTGGACATTTAACTGACTAAGCCACCCAGGCACCCCCTACACAAAGAAATCTTAAACTAAATTTTACTGTTAAGACTTTATTACCTAGAGATATTAGCAAATAAGCAACTTAAGGGACGCATGAGACTTTATCCTACATAAAATACTAAAATTTACAACTTTTAAAGCTATTGATGGGAAAAAATCTGTTTAATAGATTCTATCTACTCTTGCGTCAAATAATCAGAAAGAGCAAATCTTCTGGGAGAGGAAGTATTAACAACATGAATAAATTTAACTTGAATACATACAGAAATGTACAGGCTTCTGGAAAGGAGTCTTCATATGATGTAGAGGGCAATGAACCTGATTTGTTTTCCTGTTCATTCTGGGTCACAGATGTATGATCTACATGAAGAAAATAAAAACATGAGTAACAGGTACACCAAGTTAAAAATCATCTATTGTAATATCTAAATAGTATCTTTACTAGAGATATATGGAGCTCTTAAATCAGCAAACACAGTAAAATTTCAAAATTAAGCCAAAAATTAAGGTGTCAATATCTTCAAAAACATTAAGAAAGTAAGATAGGATAAAGTAAAAGACCTAGGATAGAAGAGACCTCCTGGAGAAAAATCTAGTTCGGCCTGAACTCTGGGTATCCTTACTTCTGCTTGTATTTTATAGAAAAAAATCATTACTAAAAGTCACAGAATGGAAAGTTTATGTATCTTTTGCTTTCTCATTGTCCAAATGCTACCTTCATTTTTGGAGGGTGGGGTATTTGGGTACCTCTTTTTATATTTCCATTTGACTTTTCATATTACTTAGTCTATCTTTCTGTGCTTAATTTCATCCCATGTCTTGTCTCGTCTTTTCTACTTCATCTATTCTTACTCTCTATCATGACTACAATATAGAAATAAGCTGTGTATTTAATGAGAAAAATTATGGATTTCCTGTTCTTATTTTGAAAAATAGATATATGAGGGTGCCTGGGTGGCTCAGGTCATGATCCCAGGGTCCTGGGATCGAGTCCAGCATTGGACTCCCTGCTCAGCAGGAGCCTGCTTCTCCCTCTCCCTCTGCCTATGCTCTCTCTTACTGTCAAATACATAAATAAAATCTTAAAAAAAAGAGAGAAAAATGGATATGTTTGGTTTAAAGATATACATACATACATACACACACGTACATTTTTTCCCCTTTTTTTATAGACAGCATGAGTGTGAGATGGGAGGGGTGGGGAGGGGAGAGAGGGAGAGAGAATTCTAAGCAGGCTCAACACCCAGTGTAGTGTGACATGAGGGTCAATTTTACAACCTTGAGATCATGACCTGAGCTGAAATCAAGAGTCAGATACTTAACTGACTGAGCCACCCAGGCATCCCTAAAGATATTTTTTAAATGTGTTTTTTTTTTTATGCACTGATGGACTTTAAGAAAAAAAGTGATTCTCATCCTGCCTTAGATTATTAAATTGCATTGGTCCTCTAGTGCAGAAAAAAAAAGTGTAGAAAAAAAAGTTTAATAAAAGAATAGCTTAAGTTATAATACAAGGTCACTCTCTCGCTAATTGGAAAATAATTACCCTCTTCAATTATCAAGAAAGGTGTAAAATCTGGTAGTTGGTAAGAGCTATAATTCTGGATTAAAAATTAAGTTTTACAAATTAAGAATTTCTGATTTTTTCCCAGCTAATTTCTTTTGTATGAGCCATATAAATCCATACTAACAAATATAAATAAAATAAAGGTATATAAGCACAATTAGAAATAAGTCTTACTGAAAAAACATGGAGATTTTAAAATTAATCATTAGATAAGGAGGAAAGCTAAAATAACTCCTCTCAAGAAAAGAGTATCGAATCCTTTGTTTGAGGATATAGCACATATTTACAGTTCTACACAAGCAAGGAAAATGAAAGTAATTAGTGGTCTGGGCAGTCCAGTTTGGATCTGGGATAGCTTATTTTGATTTCAACACCAAGTCCTTTTGTTTTCCCCAGTCTCAATATTCTTTTTAAAATAAATACTAACATGAAACTTAATACTACGAAGCTTTTAATCCTTTACATTTGCCAACAATGTCAATTCTAGAACTCCCCAATTATTTAGTAACAAATACTGCTCTACCCCTGGCAAACACATATTTTTACTTTGATAAATTCATTACATCTCAAATGAACTATATAAAAGTATCAAATTATAATAGGCAATATTTCTATTGATGAAATTATTACCAAAAAAAAAAACCCCAAAACCCAATTTACTTTCTATTACTGAGAAATAAATTGTTTCTGATAGAAAAAAAAATTTTAGAATTAGTTCATCTTACCACCTCCTGAGTTTGAACATCTCTTTCTCACAAAACTAGTATAATCTCTTGAGTGTTTTGATTAAAGTGCTCCTGAAAGATACTTAGATGGCCTATTTTCTAAAAGAATCTACTCTTTTAAAACTAGAAGTAAAATTAGCTACTGAAATTGAGGATACTTTTGAATAACAAAAGATTTCTTTAAAATAGACTGATGATAGTGGGCTATATTTTCAGAGACTTAAAACCTGTAAGTAAGGCTCCAAATTATGACACTTAAAATTATTATAATTTGTTAACAATATTTAGCAGTATTAAATAAAATGCAGTAAAGTACTTCCTCAAAATTTTAGGAAATTGGGAGATAGACTAAGATTTATTGGAGAGTGACTCTGATAAAATAACTTTAATTTTCCTCTTCTTAGTTCTGGTACATTATCTTTGATCAATTCCTTCTAAAATGAATTAGTTTACAGTTTGCAAGACTGATGGTATAACAACAATCCAGAAATATAAAATTTTTACAACAACTTATCTATGCCACACTATATCTAATACTGTTTTTCACAAAGTGGGTTTGTAGTAGTTTGGAGTCTCAGAATTTTTTAAAGAAGAGATATATTTGTTCATTCTTTCTGTAGAGATTCAGAAGAATGTGCATTTCCTATTTCCTATAGGTAGAACTTTTTATTTAATAAGGAAACTCATTCATGTAATTTACCAATATAGATCTTACATGTTAAATTATCTTTAGGTAATCGAACAGACTTAAGTCAATTACGCCTGCTTCAAGTCAAGAAAATAAAAGAACATTCAAGATTGGGATTAGAAATGCACATACCCTTTATCAATGTTGAACTGTTATTTATGGTTGCTTCATTCACGAGAATCATCGCTTGGACATATTCTGTTAAGGAAAGGAAAAAAGTATGAAAACAATCATTTGCGGCATCACTTTCATTTATGCTGCCAGCTACTGTGCTAAACAATTTACAGATTGTATTTAATTTAGTCTTCATTAACTCCTCTGACAGGTTCGAATGATCACCAGCATTAGAAACAGAAATTGATGTTTAGAAGTTAGGCTATTCCAAGAGCACCTGGGTATTTAAGTTAGTTAAGTATCCAACTCAGTTTCAGTTCAGGTCATAATCTCAGGGCTGTAAGATCAAGCCCTGTGTTGGGCTCTGCCTTGGGCATGGAGCCTGGTTAAGATTCTCTTTCTTCCTCTCCTTCTACCCTTCCCTGCCCCTCTCTCCCTCTCAAAACAAAACACACACACACACACACACACACAAAACTCAAAAACCACTATTTATTCCAGGTCATTCAGCAAGGAGGTGGTAAACCTGGATTCAAAACTAGACATACAAACAAATGAGAAGGAACATTAAAATGAAAAACAGTATTATTTTTTGGACAAGCAAACAAAAGATTAATGTCATATGAACATCCAAGAAAACGTATTAAGAATGGCCCAAAAAAGGCTCCTGGGTGGCTCAGTGGGTTAAGCCTCTGCCTTCAGCTCAGGTCATGATATTGGGGTCCTGGGATCAAATCCCGCATCGGGCTCTCTGCTCGGTGTAGAGCCTGCTTCCTCCTTTCTCTCTCTCTGCCTGCCTCTCTGCCTACTTGTGATCTCTGTCAAATGAATAAATGGAATCTTAAAAAAAAAAAAAAAAATGGTCCAGAAGAAAATCTGCTTGAAAATCTTATGTCCTAGAGGAAAGAGGGAGGTTTCTACATAAAAATCTTATGTTGTACAACCAACCAGGATTGAAAACAAAGAAATAGAAAAAGTTAAAACTTGGCTAACAGAACTGACTGCCGATGTAGAATACAAATTGTTTCAGAAGACTAGTAGGTCAAGTTCTCTTTAAAGCAGGCAGAATAATTATATGTACTTTCATATTTTAAAAGACATTAGGTGTCTCTGAGTAATAGGGTGATGGATAATTTTTGTTCTATTTTTCTATATGTACTAAATGTTGTACAATGAGCAGATACTACTTTTGCAGTACCAATCACCCTTCAAGAGGGTTACAAAGAGAAAGAAAAGATAAATTGGGGGTGAATAAAGTAGCCTGAGAGAAAAAGAGATAAATTCAGTAGCTATTATTCAAAGTGATCATCTTCACCCACTTTTATAAAGTATCTATGGATATGGTAAAAGCAAGTTTTTATGGAAGCAGAGCACAAACATGAAGGAAACAGGATGCATGGTAGGCTCTTAGAAAACAAAAGAAACTATTTGACTTTAAAAACGAATACTGGAAATAGAACTGTACTCCATTGCCAGTGGTTAATATTCAGCATTAAATGTACTGAAAGTTTTTTGCGCTTCATACCTTTATTTGTGGCAGACCCATCTTTGATCTTTTGTTTCAGTGATTGCAGCACATTTTGCACTTGTTCAAATATGAAATCCACTTTTCCATCATCTTCCAGCTCCATCCAGAAAGTTTTTGCATCACCTAAAATAAAAATAAGTGCATAGCTTAAGAGCTCAATAGAAACAGACTGTCAGCTCCCCAAGGCACATGTTACAAAGAATCCACCTGGTTTCTAAATAACATCAAGATTTAATTGGTCTATCATTTACCTTGAGAAAAAGATTTTGGTCATTGTTTCTTTATAGAGAATTAGAGACAAAGAATATGACCTAAGTATTTCACTTATTTCTGCTAACATAAAAATACCTTGAAAACTTTAGTGATGCTATTTCTGGTGTCCCAGTCAAACAGAAGGAATGGCTTCATTTTAGGATGGTGGTAGATACATGTATAGACACATAAGCATTTAGAAGTTTCAGGGGAAAAACCTCCACTGAATATGGAAGTGGATGGTTTTAGAATGAAACATCTCAACAACTACTAATAACTAAATGTCCAACATTATTTTTTTAAAATATCTTTAATATTTTTAAAATAATTATATGAAGCAAATAATGTTTAAAACTTTTTATATATAGCTATATAGATGGGCCAGTATTTCAAATGTCCAGCAAGTGAACACCTTAATCAAAAATTCCTAAAGATAGGTGCCCAGCAACTCCTGATCTTTGGGTCATGAGTTTGAGTCACATACTGGGGGTAGAGTTTACTTAAAAAAAATTTCCTAGGGGCGCCTGGGTGGCTCAGTGGTTAAGCCGCTGCCTTCGGCTCAGGTCATGATCTCAGGGTCCTGGGATCGAGTCCCGCATCGGGCTCTCTGCTCAGCAGGGAGCCTGCTTCCTCCTCTCTCTCTCTCTGCCTGCCTCTCTGCCTACTTGTGATTTCTCTCTGTCAAATAAATAAATAAAAATCTAAAAAAAGAAAAAAAAATTTCCTAGAGGAAATAATTCTTTCACAGCTGAAAACAGAAATACAAGAAAGACAATTACTCTGGCAAAAGCAAATTGCATACATGAACCATGTTTAAAAGTAATAAAAATACCCAAAATGTTAAAATTTATGTATGTTAAAATATATAAAATGTTCAAAATTAATTAATAGGGCCTTAAACAAAAGAGAGACACAATAATTATTGTACTTTAGAAAGATCATTTGAGAAGCCATTAGGAGGATTAACAATCAGAAAGCCTACGAAGTTTACAAAAAATAGATTTTCCTTAATAAAAATTAAACCCAGAACCTCTAAGTTTGACAGTGGGGTGAGAACCTTCATAAAAGGCTTAGGTCTCATAGTCCCAAATCTCCCTGGCAAAGTCATCTTACCCAAAGGGACTCTCTGGCTAATTAGGGATGCTGCCACCACTGCAGCCTCAGAAGAGGTGTTGCTTCCCTGTTGACACTCTGGACCGATGCCTACAACATAAGACAAAGCCTACTTTTAACTCCCCATAGCACAGCTAAGACAAGGTTTCAAGATTTGAAATAAATGCAATGTGAGAGGACAATAATGATGAGGAATGATGCTTTAGAGGTGGAGGGACCATGACATGGCGAGCCCTTCATGCCACGCTAAGCAACTCCATTTTTATATGAAAGACTATGGGAGCCACTCAAAAAATTTAAGCATTCTTATGATGTGATTAGTTTCTTAGAAAAGTCACTCAGGTGGCTGTGGGAAGAGGGAGGAGTCAAGAAAGATTTCTAAGGGTGCCTGGGTTGGCACAGTAGTTAAGCATCTGCCTTCAGCTCAGGTCCTGATCCCAGGGTCCTGGGATCAAGTCCTGCATTGGGCTCCCTGCTCAGTAGGAGCCTTCTTTTCCCTCTGCCTGTGCTCTCTCTCTCACTGTCAAGTAAACAAATAAAATCTTAAAAAAAAAAAAAAAAAAAGAATGATTTCTAATTTTCTGACTTGGGCGACATATGCATAGTAATGGTATTCACTGAGATAAGAAATAAAGATAGGGAACAAGTGAGAAAATTTAAGTAGGGCAAGTACATTGGGTACACAGGCTCCAAAGTAAGATCCAGTCCAATTACATTAATTTTGGAGTCAATGGCATACAAATGCTTTCTGAAGTCACAAAGATGTGAGTAGGGAGAACGTGTTCAAGGAGAAGAGGGTCTTCTGTATATAAGGATAAGGATAAGAAAAGAGAATCATGGAGACGGAGAAAGAGCAAATAGGTAGAAGGAAAATCCAGGAGAATAGATTATCAGGGGTCAATGGAAAAACAGAAGTGGTGATTAACAATCTGGGCTTTGGAATTCAGATGCCCTTCTGTTTGAATTCCACACTGCCAGTTTAAGCTGTATGACCATATGGATGAAATGGGAATAACAGCATCTACACATGGAACTGATGTGTAGATAAGCATGCGGCCTTTAGCAAGAAATTACTATATATAAAGAGTAAATATACATACACACACATACACACATATACACTATATACATATACAGTATGTTTATAGTAAATAATACTTTTTAAAGAAATTACTATAGATTTAATAGGGAATATAGTCTTAAGCAAAATAAATCTCTGGAATTTTAGATATTAATAACTCTGGAATTTTAGATATTATTAAACTGAGTAGGCAAGTATCCTTAAAATCCCAAATCCTTAAAATCATTAAGTTTTTCACTGACAGATAACCAAAAAAAAAAATCACTGCTTTTAGACAAAACTATTTGTGAAAGCACTTAATTAGTTATCATGTTTCTTTTCATGGATATGAATCAATACTCCACTGTAGGCATTTATCTTTATTTGAGGTGGATATCTAGACAGGAAGGATTTTGAAAGGTACTTAGAAATAGCTTCTGACAGCATTATAACCTGGGATCAGAGAAAACAAGCAGTGATGCTGATAAACCACAATGAGGGTTTAAGTGAATTTTTATTTCTCAGTGGTTATCATTTAAAACTGTGTTTGAGGGCGCCTGGGTGGCTCAGTGGGTTAAGCCGCTGCCTTCGGCGCAGGTCATGATCTCAGGGTCCTGGGATCGAGTCCCGCATCGGGCTCTCTGCTCAGCAGGGAGCCTGCTTCCTCCTCTCTCTGCCTGCCTCTCTGCTTACTTGTAATCTCTCTCTGTCAAATAAATAAATAAAATCTTTAAAAAAAAAAAAAAAAACTGTGTTTGAGGGGTGCCTGGGTGGCTCAGGTGGTTAAGTGTCTGCCTTCAGTTCAGGTCATGATCCTGGTGTCCTGGGATCGAGCCCCACATCGGGCTCCTGGCTCAGCAGAAAGCCTGCCTCTCCCTCTGCCTCTCCCCCTGGTAATGCTCTCGCCCTGTATCTGTCTCAAATAAATAAATCATTTAAAAATAAAAAATAAGAAAAAAAATAAGAAAACTGTGTTTGAAATGTCAACACATGATACCAAATTATTCTGATAGGAAATACTTAAAACAACTGATTGGATAACTGAACAGAACTGAACAAAACTAAATTATTCATTTTGGAATGGATTAATGAAAAGGACTTTAGCAATATAATTTGAGAAAATAAAACCCATCAGAAAATACTGAAATTGTCTGCTTGTACAATAAATGAATGGATTTAAGCAATTCATATTTATTTGCTCTGGGTTTTTAATATCGTTTTTATGGCATCCTTATTATTTCATACCACTAGGTTTAATTTTCATTTAAACGGTTCTTATTCCTCATGTCTTCCTCTTGATCATTTTTCACTTTTTGTTATGGAAATTTTAAACCACAGTAATGTCAAGAAAAAAGGTAACCAATTTATCTGAAAAATGAGATTAAGAGATCCAGTTAATAACTTTCTTGAACAAAGAGGCTAAATGAGTATCACAGAGAGAAACAATTGAGTCATTTTCAATTGTAGACCATCTAGATGGTTATTACAAGGTAAACAATTTCAGTTTCTTGCTCCTTTTTTTTTTTGTACTGTATGTATGTTCAGGGTTATAATCTGAAACTGTAAACATTTCAGTATATTCACTAGAAAACATTGGTAAGTACAATAGTAGGTCCTTGAATTAGAAACCAAATCAGTATACTAACATTGCTACTTGCCTCTAGAAATAAAGAATACCATCTTATAACTCTACTGTTTGTCCCAACCTGCTCTTCACTTAGCTAGATATGACTATTTATTGCAGGAACATAATCACAAAGTGGGAAGTAATAGCAGCTTTGTAAAGAAAGAAAGACAAATTATATAGTTACACTGTATGTCTACCAATCTCCCTTGTAAATAGGCAATAATCAAGAATCACAGCTATAGGAGTTCTTAGCCAACTATTTTTGGGGTACTTACCAAATACGCTGATAATAAGACACTCAGACACACACACGTATCCCTTAAAGAGCTTCATTGTGTTAGTCTAGAATATCTCTATTATCTTTGAGTTGATGATCAGCAAAGTGTGGTCTATGAACCCCTGGGGTCCTCACATCCCTTTAGACAATATGCTAGGTCAAACTATTTTACTAGTAATACTAAGACATTATTTGCACCCTTCATTTTTTTTATAATGGCATCGACTGATGATAAAAGCACTGGTGAATAAAAGTACTGATGTCTTAGCATGAATCAAGGGAGTGGCAAGACACTACCAGTTTAAAGTCTTCCAGTATACTACCAGCATATTCTTTGCCATCAATTTCACTAAATGTCTTTGATAAAGGATATAAATGATTACTACAGCATAATGGCTGTCTCAAGCAAAAGCACTAGTAAGATTGAGTTGTAGGTTAAACTAGCTTTTTTTCCACAGAAAACTATTTTTACTTAAACAACCATTAATAGAATTTATAGTTTCTTAGACTTGGGTGTTTGGCACACATTTCCTTGAAAAAAAAAAAAAAAAAAAAAAAAAAAAAAAAAAAGAACAAAGTGAGCCTACCCCTGGAAGTTCAATATTGACAGCATTTGTTTAATGATAAAATTCACACTACAAAGTTAAAATTGGAAATCTGTAAACCTTTTATGTGTCATAGTAAGCCTGATAACTTCTCAATAATTGTTTTTTGATGAGATTGGTAGCAATATTAACAAATGTGATTTTAATACTGTATGATAAAATGTGTCAACATCAGGAGAATCTGCATAATTCATTGAGTCAATATCTTCCAAGTGGCCAATGCATGATGTTATAAAATCATAAAAGATCTATTCAATGTGCAAGGCAGACCAATGGGTTTTAATGTAACAGAACATTAAAAAAAAACTCAGATACATGTTCAGATTGCATGGTACAACTGACCTTGAAGGAATAACTATTTGTTGAGTTTTGCAGTTGTATCAAAAAAGTCCACAATTATCCAAAAGGCTATTAAAATATTCTTTTTCCAACTTTTTGTCTGTGTGAAGCTTCATTTTCTTTATACATTTCAACCAAAGCAACATTTCATGCCAGATTGAATGCAAAAGCAGATATGAGACTCCCTCTTCTATTAAACCAACTATAAAGGATTTGTAAAGATGTAAAACAATATTATTCTAATTTTTTTGTTTTAGAGAATAGCTATTGTTCACAAAAATGTAAATGTGTTAACATAGTGGGTTTATTATTTTTTGAAGCCTCTCAGTTTCAATTTCTAACACAGCAAATATAAAGAGATATTATCCACATAAACTAAAACTGTTAGGGATTTTAAGTACTTCTAAGAGTATAAAGGAGTCCTGAGACCAAAAGAAAGTTTGAGAACTACTGGCCTACATAAACAGTCCAGTGACCACTGATCAATAGTATGATTTGTCTAACAATTCATATATTACAAGTATGTTAAAGGGTAGTGAAATTTTAAAATACCATTTAAGAGGTCAGGGATTCCAGGTAAGAAAGCTGACCATGACAAGAACATCTAACTGTATTACAGTTGTATATACAACCTCACTGAAGGGCTAGATAGAAACATGCTAACCTAAATAACTGGAAAGAATTAAGAGTCTGCAAGACTAAAGGCAAAAGGAACTGTGCACAAGCACAGTAGTTTCCTACCTGGGAATAAGTTTAAATTTCTGATACAGCTACACTCCACACACACACACACACACACACACACACACACACACACACAGGAACTGACTAAATAAATAGATAACAGATGGTGGGAGCCATGTTTCTCACTGTTGGGAAAGATGTGGTAATGGATTAGAGTTGAGAACATCAGAATAAATTCATGTTTGGCTTAATATAGATACAGATGGCTACATATAGAGATATTTATATGCATATATACAAACTTAGCATACACATATATTCCTTGCTCTGTCAGCTGAAAGGGCTTATAAGCAAAGACAGTCCACTAACAACTATGGCCAGATATTGGTTTCTGACACTATCTTCCATTAAAAGGAACCAGGGCTCATTCAAGAAATGACTGACTCTAGGACTAGGGCAGGAAATATACAAGATAAACCTGCAGCATCTTACATTACCAGAAAATAAGGAAGTGCTAAAAAACCAAAACAAAACAAAAATTCACCTACATAGATACAGATACGTCAAAGGGACACAGACGGAACTGAAAGAGTTCCCAAAAGCCAATCCTGGGACAGCTTGATTAACAAAAAAAAACAGTACTCGATAGGGTAAAATAAGTACCCATGACTTCATATTGAAATAAACAAATGGTTGACTATATACACAAATGGGAGAAAAGAGATTAATCTCCCTTGTAGAAGAATTCTGAATAATTAATGTAAATATTCCATTCTCAGAGAGGGGGAGCATAATCCCCACTCCTTGAATATGAGTTATCTGGGTCTAGGTTCCATTATACATGGAATTTGATCCAGTTCTCCATTGATTTTAGATATTTCGAGAGTTGGAAGACATGGTCCTACCAGCAGGATGTGGGGCTAAGCACTGGCCGGATTTGGCAATCTGCCTATGCTTCTGAGCTGAACCCTCAGAGACATCTCCTCCTACTTCACAGCCTGGCTGGTAAGTTTCTGGGTCTCCAGGGACCTCTCTCTCCTTGCCAGTGCTTCCCCTTAATTTCTGTGCCTTCAAGAGAACTCTGTAATCCTGTTGTCTGTTCTTCAGTCTTCCGAAGGGGCCTCCCTACTCTCTGGGGTGACCCAGAATGTCTCAGAATTTCTCTCAGTTCTACTTAGATGCCTTCAGGCTCTGGTATCCCTAATACTGGAGCGTCTCTGTGGAATTTCTCACAGTTCTGTCAGCCCACCTCCGGACTTTGATGATTAAAAGCCCTGATCCCCTCAGGTGGCCCCCATGATCTGCATGTCCAACTCTCAGTGTTTGGTTGTTGAAAATCTGAGGAGCATATAGGGAGGAAAAAAAGGTAATTTACAGTGTAGAAACTACATAATACTATGTCAGCCAGATGATCCAGCTCAATATCAGTAAGAGAGAAATCATGTACCTTTGATATAATGTGGTAAAAATGGCACTGTACCCCGTGGTCTTCTTCCCTAAAACCCAAAACCCTGACTGAATCATGAAAAAAAAAAAAAATCAATCAATAATTCCAATAGAGGAACATCCTACAAAATACTTGGGATACAACATACTACAAAATAAAACCCAAGTCTAAGAAACTGTTCCATCCAAGAGGACCCTATGGAGACATGACAAATACATATAATGTGGGATCCTGGAACAGAAAAAGACATCAAGTAAGACCTACAGAAATATGAAAAAACTATGGACTTTAGTTAATAATAATGGCTAATTTTAACAAATATACAAGCCAAATATAAGATGTTAATCATAAGCAAAACTGGATGTATAAGATATGGGAACTTGTACTAACCTCTCAATTTTTCTTTAAAAAGTAAATATAAAAGTTTTCTAAAGACTAAAGTGTATTTTTAAAAACATATATTAAAGAAATGACTTAGTCTTACAGACACAATTAATTATACAGACTGTCAAAATTGCTGGCTACATGAAAATATATATCCTAAATTCCTTCAAATGTAGAAAAGTCATTTGCAGTAAAAAACCTTGAAAATCATACTTCATTACGTAGTCTATACACTTTTAAATATAATATTTAACAATGGTTTCCAAACCTACCATTTTTTTCTCCCATCTTTTGGCGTCGTTCATAAACATAAAACTCTTCAAAATTAACTTTATCAAAGGATTGAATCACTTTGATTGAAGAATATAACTGGAATCCAACTGGAATCCAACTATGGTCTCTATGAAATTTGCAGTCCTTAGAGAAAATACATCATTATGCCACTCCAAACCTAATGTTCTTGCATGCCTGAATTTTCAAATAGTAACTGTAGTTGAAGAAACTTTTAGAAGTAACCACTAGTCCAACCTGATGATGAGTCCATGCAACTTCATCGAGTATTTACAGTCATATCATATCACTGATAATCTATTTTTAAAAATAAAAACCAACTCCATCTTTTGGTCCATGGATGCATGAGACATTCTGTAAAGAAAATAATAAAGATTGGTACATATATGCAAATAATAAAACATATAAGAAAAAAAGACTGTTCTAACAATAGCTCTTTTAAAATAGTATAAACTATTACAGAAACAAGAATAATTATTAAATGAAAAAATATGTAAAATATCAAAATTAGGAAATTACAGAGAAATTAAGAATCACCCGTATTTAAAATATTGTTAATTCACATAAACTATCCCCATTTTATAAAAATTTTAAAAGTTTTCTTATTTCTTATAAATACTTGATAAAAACTTTAAAATGGGGATAGTAACACTAACTACCTCAAATGAATGAAGAAAAGGCAATAATGACCAAGAATTTCTCAAAACTGAAAAACACATAAGCCAACTAAGGATTCACTGGGTACCAAGCAAGATAAAATACAACTTTAGAATATCAAAAACAAAGAGAAAGTCTTAGAAGTTTCCAGAAAATCTAGACTATCTAAAAGACACTCTTGTCAGACTGGTAATCAGACTTCTTATCAGAAATGCCAGATGTAGGGGCGCCTGGGTGGCTCAGTGGGTTAAAGCCTCTGCCTTCGGCTCAGGTCATGATCTCGGTATCCTAGGATCGAGTCCCGCATCGGGCTCTCTGCTCAGCAGGGAGCCTGCTTCTCTCTCTCTCTCTGCCTGCCTCTCTGTCTACTCGTGATCTCTCTCTGTCAAATAAATAAATCTTTAAAAAAAAAAAAAAAAAGAAATGCCAGATGTAGTAAGTTTTTTTTTTTAATTTTAAATTTTTAATTTTTTATAAACATATATTTTTATTCCCAGGGGTACAGGTCTGTGAATCGCCAGGTTTACACACTTCACAGCACTCACCAAAGCACATACCCTCCCCAATGTCCATAATCCCACCCCCCTTCTCCCAACCCCCCTCCCCCCAGCAACCCTCAGTTTGTTTTGTGAGATTAAAAGTCATTTATGGTTTGTCTCCCTCCCAATCCCAGATGTAGTAAGTTAAGGCAAAGAAGTCAGACCCCAGAATGCCTTCCAGCCAAGCTATCTTTGAAAAGTGAAGGTTAAAAAAAAGAGAATTTTAGACATATTCAAAAAGGCATTTAGGGACTCTCTGAAAGAAATAAAGTAGTCCCCAAACTTCATGAAAAAAACTAACATATATGGAAGTTCTGAGGTATAAGAAGCAATAATGAGCAAATGGCTAAAACACATTAATGCTAAAGACAGATTAAAAATGGGTTTTAATACCAAATGAAACAAAATGATAGAATCGTGGAAAATTATGTTCTTTTATAGAATGGGTACAGAAGGGGATTACTGCAAGATTAAAGAAAGTAAAGTAGAAGCACTGTCAAGTCCTTCATATGGAGGATATCAATACTAATCAAATTTAGATCTTGTTAGGAAACATAAATTTAAGAACTATGTTGAAAATGCACTGGTAATGTATTTAAAAAAAAAAAACAAGTAGAACAAAGAAAATTTGGGGCCAACCTCAATTAAAAAAAGGAATGGAAAAATAAGATATAAAAGATACAAAGAGGGGCACCTGGGTGGCTCAGTGGGTTAAGTCTCTGCTTTCAGCTCAGGTCATGATCTCAGGGTCCTGGGATCCAGCCCCAAATCAGGCTCTCTGCTTAGCAGGGAGCTTGCTTCCCTCCCTCTCTCTCTCTCTGCCTGCCTCTCTGCCTAATGTGGTCATTCTGTCAAATAAATAAATAAATAAAATCTTTCTAGAAATAAATGAATAAAAGATACAAAGAAAAGCATGGTAAATAAGATAAGAAAAAAACCAAACTGTTAATATTCACAAAAAAGGTGATGTGTTAATCTAACTTATTAAAGGACTCTCAAAATGGATTGCAAGCAAAACCTAGCTATATTTTAAAATAAGAGACCTACTTAAATCACACAAGATGTCAACAAAAGGTTGAAATAACAGCATGTGGAAAATGACATACCAGCAAATATAAGAAATGTTCATATCAAATAGAATTTAATATGAAAACCAATAAAAAAGACAGAGAAATATTTTACAATAATAGAACAATTCACATGAATATCTAATTGAAATTTCTGACTTAATATCAAATAGGCTCAAGAAGTAGAAATCCCAATCAGAGGCAAAAGTATAAAAAAAAAAAAAGTTTAAACAAGATCTTAGGAAAGCTACATGCCACATATCCCCACCTCACTCCTATTATAACAGTTTTATAGATGAATTCTACAAAACTTTCAAGGAACAGATAAATTCTATCATACATGAACTGTTCCAGGTCAGGAAAAATAATGGGAGCCACTCAATATTTTTTTTAGATTAGTATCACCATGACATGTAAGAGAAGAAACTCAAGGCCAAAAGCACTTCTGTACAAAAATACTAAGTAAAATATGCTGTAGAGTAAAAGTATATTACTAAAACACAATTTATCCTGGGAATATCCCTAAAATTTAATATTGGAAAGTTAATCAATGTAAATTCCTACATTAACATATAAATGGAAAACCGTAATTTCAGATGCAGTAAATAAAACAATTCAATAAAAGTCAGCAACTATTCTGGAGGCTGGGAGATGAGAGAACCTTAACAAACTAGGAAGAAAAGATCACCTCTTTAACCTAATAAACTCTCTACTAAAACTCATATATAATAACACATCAGACGCATTTTCATTAAAGTCAGGCACAGAGATGAGGACACTTGCCACCACTGCTCTTATTCAGTATTATACTGGAAGTCTTAAGAGAAATGCAGTAAAATAAAACATCTAAAGACTTAAAAAAAAAAAAAAAAGCAGTATCTATCTGTAGAATAAACAAAAACATGATAAAAGTTAAAAGCCAAGCAAAGAGCTAAGAGAAATAGAGCTTGTGAACTTTGGGTTAGTGGGATGGTGCAGCAGGTTCATCACTCCGTGCAGAGTCAGAAGTGGGGCTCAATCTCATGACCCTGAGATTATGACCTGAGCTGAAATCAAGAGTCATATGCTTAACTGACTGAGCTACCCAGGCACCCTGACACTGAAAAAATTTTTAAAAATTATACAGGATATGCAGTATCCAGTGTACATAAAACTTTAAACCATTAAGAAAAAGATGATCCAACAGAAAAATCGGTAATTTTTAAAAGAAATTATAGAAATTTACATAAATTATAAATTAATAAACATATGACTAGATACTGCATCCCTACTAGTAATCAGAGAATGAAAAAAAAATTTTTTTTTTAAAGATTTTATTTTTATTTATTTGTCAGAGAGCGAGCAAGAGCGAGCACAGGCAGACAGAGTGGAAGGCAGAGTCAGAGGGAGAAGCAGGCTCCCTGCGGAGCAAGGAGCCCGATGTGGGACTAGATCCCAGGACGCTGGGATCATGACCTGAGCCAAAGGCAGCTGCTTAACCAACTGAGCCAGCCAGGTGTCCCGAGAATGAAAAAATTTTTTAAAAATGACAAATGATTTGATCTATCAGATGGACAAAAAGCAGCCAATATCTTGTGTTGGTCTACAGTGTAGGAAAACTGGAAGTCTCAAAATTATTTTGGGGATGTTTAAATTAGTGTAGTATTTTGGAGGCAAATTCGGCAAGACCAATTAAAATTACAAATGTTCGTAACTTTGGGGCACCTGGGTGGCTCAGTCAGTTAGTTAAGGAAACTGACTCTTGATTTCAGCTCAGGTCATGATCTTAGGGTTGTGAGTTCAAGCCCCTTATCAGGCTCTCTGCTCAACAGGGTGTCCACTTGAGAGTCTCTTTCTCCCTCTCCCTCTCCCACTAGTGCTCTCTCTATCTCAAGAGAAATGAGTAAATCTTAAAAAAAAAAAAAAATAGTGTTCGTAACTTAAAACCAAGCAATCCCATTTTTAGGCATATATATATATCCTTGAGAAAAACACGTGCACAAGAAAATACATACCAGAATTTACCTGCAGCATTGTCTATAAGTTGAAAAACTGGGAACAACGAATGTCCATCAAAAAGAGAATGGCAAATAAAATGTGCTATATAGTACCTATCAAACAAGATAGAATTTAAATATAAAAACCAATAAGAAACAAAAATAAATATTTTACATTAACAATTCAGCCATACACTGGAACACTATCCAGCAGGTTTAAAAAATGAGTCATAAATACATAATAAGCTATAACAGGTATACACTATCAAATGAATAAAGTTAGAACATGATATAGTATGATAGTATCAACATTTTTTAAAGTTACAAATGCATATAGGAACCCACTGAGAATACAGAAGCATAAAAAAAGACTTAAAGGTTTTGCACCAAACTCCTTAACAGGGGGCTGGGGAAGCAAGGGGTAATTCAGGGGTTGTGGACTGTGCTACCTATAAGGATCTAATTTTGTAAAAAGAATGTAATAGTGCACTTAATTTAAAATTTAAGTATATAATTTTCAAAAAAGGATTGTCCATTTTAAAGGCTTTTGAAACAGACTGCCAAACTCCTTTCTAGAATGGTTCTACCAATTTCACCTACAGCACACATGCATACTAATAGCTTTTATTTTATTTTATTTATTTGACAGAGAGATCACAAGTAGGCAGAGAGGCAGGCAGAGAGAGAGGGGGGGGGAAGCAGGCTCCCCACCGAGCAGAGAGCTCAATGAGGGGCTCAATCCCAGGACTCTGGGATCATGACCTGAGCCGAAGGCAGCGGCTTTAACCCACTGAGCCACCCAGGCGCCCCTAATAGCTTTTTGAAGAAAAATTTCACCAATGTTGTTCATATCTTCTGAAATTTTAAAAATAACTTAACAGTAAAACGTGTACTAAAGAAAATTTGCAAAATATAGTAAAGCAAAAAGAAGAGGGGCTAAATCACTCAAAATCTCATCATCCAGAGACACCTGGTTTAGTATTTTGGAGTGAAGCAGGGGTTTTTTAATTTGGTCATATTTTCCCCCTTCTCACTTTTTCATTTTGGAGAAAAGCGGAAGGTTTGTTTCACCTCAATTTCTGGTTGCTTTGTTTTAAAGAACAGGCTTTTTATGAAACTGAACATTTCTTCTCTATTTCTCAGGTTCTAACTACGATGAGAGTAATGAACATTTATTGAGTAGAAACCATGTGTCAGGCACACTTCTAAGTACTTCACTTACTCTTACTGAACTGCATAACGATCATGAGAAAATTAGCAGGTCTGTTTTTTCTAAAGAGGAAGCTAAGGCGTGTCACACTGTAAGTGGCAGTGACAAAAAATAAGGAACCAGGCAGGATGATTTCAGAGTCCGTTTTTTGGTTATTCCACTCAACCTTTTCGAAGTTCCCTTTCTGTTTCTCTCATGCAGAACTCATTGCAGGTTTCCACATGTTGAAATGCTCAGTTCATTACACACTGTTCCTTATTCTAATTACTTATGGGGTTGTGGTTAATCAGAGTCAGGTGCCTTTCGGATCTAATCTCAATTCCGTGATCTTGGACAAATGATTCTACTTATCGAGGACTCGTGTCAAGTCTTACCTGTGAAATGGGTCAGTGGTTAAACCTTCCAGTTCTGCTTCTGGATTTTACACTGCAGTCCATTTCCTGCAGCCCCTTTTACAGCCTCAGGTTCCCAGCTGCTTAGGAATCACCTCACATTAAGGTATGCACCCGGAGACAGAAAATGAAACGGGGGTTGAGAACTCAGAACGCCCACGGTCCCTGCTACAGCCTGGGACTGCAGGTGGCTAAAAGGAAAAGGGAGGTTGCAAGGGCTGGGGTCCACGCAGCCGAGGGCTCCGCCGCGGCCCCAGCTCCTGGACCGAAGGAGCTGTCAGGGGGCCACCCAAGGCCGTGCCTCCGCTCCACTAACCACTGCTTTTTCCACGCCGCCCGCCACACCTGAGGGCTGCGCCAGGCCCGTTCCGTTGGTAAGGCTGGGTTTCCCCGCGGGTCGGGTTCCTTTCCGACTCCACGCCACCGAGACCCCAAGGTCCCAGATGCCCCCCAGGCCAGGAAGTACTTCACCATTTACCAGACCTCACCTCAGCAACAACTGTCCCGCCTCGCCTCAGGCGGGGAAGGAGGGCCGCCCAATCCCCAACGCCCAGGCCTACCTAACGCTAATCCTAAATGGGAGGAACCGGACACCCAGAGCTCCCACTACTTGGCCAAGAGCCCATTGGTTGGACACCCGACTGGGTCCACGCCTCAAGAGGCTCTGCGCGCGTATCCCCGGCAGCGCGGCGGCGCCCAATTGCGCCGCCTTCCGATTGGCTGTCAGAGCTCTCGGCTTTTCTCGCGCTCTCTGGCGGGGCCAATGGGGATACTCGCAGTCGAGAGGCCGGCATTGCAGGAGTGGTGGCGCAGCTGTTTCCTCTGGTAGGTGTTCCGCTGCCATCTTGTGTGTGGCTAGGACTGGGCTTCTCGGCGGTTGAAAGCTTACTTAGTGGCTCCAGGTGTGGAGGGGTCCTGAGAAAGCAGTGGAGGAGAAGGGGGATCTGAGGGCAGACACCTGGTGCCTTCTCACTTACCTGAAAGGGAGAGGTCTTCTTGGTGTGAATCAGCCCTGTCTCGAGAGAGTGATGATGAATGGGGGTGGTGGGGATCCCAGGCTTTGGTTAGTTGGTCATTGTGGAGGGCTTGTTGGGGGCTCTGATGCCTTAACGCTGATTCCTTTGGTTCCAGAGAGTTACTCCCATAATCTTTGTGTCGGAAGATTGACCATCATCCCTCCTAAAGAGGTTGTCTGATGGACTGCATCATTCAGAAAGGAACAAGGCTGGTCATTAATGGAAGGGGAGAGAGGGCGATGCCTCACCACTATCCTCAGGTTAGAAAGAGACGTCTTCATTTTCTGTCGTTTGCGAGGCAGTGACTGCTCTAGTGTTGGCTCTTCTCGACAGTTAACCCTCTGACTAAGGTCATCCTTTGATAATTGTGGGCATCTGGTTCTGCGTTTGGGCAGGTTTATTAATATGCAGCGAGCATTCCTGCAGTGGTTTTTTTAAAAATCTACGAATTGGTGGTCTTTTTAGAAACTGTAAGTGAAGGAAGACTTTTGGCAGATCTTTGTTTCTCTGGTTAGGATCTGTTGGAAGATTTCCTTTGCTTTGTCCTCAGCCAGCCTCCTGCTCCTTCAATTTCGGAATTTTCTAGGTCTGCCTTGACTTGCTCTGTTGCTTCGTCAGGGGAGGCGTGTGTAAGGGAAGGTATTTTCTGAGCTCTTTTTGAGGTAGGAGGAAGAAAGGAATTACTTCCTTTTCCTCCATTTCGGTTTTTGTTTTGAATCGAAGTAGACTGCACACATTTTCATTTGGAAGGAAAAATGACCGGATATGGAAACCTAGCTGATTAAAAAAACTAGTATTTTGTGGTTAGCTCTTTTGACACGCATTAGACGAAAACAAAAATACTTAAGTTTTCAGTTGGTTACCCAATGGTGGCTCAGCCTCGTCAAGAGTACCGTGTGTTTTGTGGCAGGAATATCAAAAACAGCAGTAATTGAATGATTAAAATTTAATTTTCTTTTAAAAATTTGCTTCTTTAATCACGAGTTTTGTAAGGCCTAAGTTGCAAGAGTTCAAGTGTTAGTAATTTAGTGGATGGTAAGGTGCATGTGGCTATCATAAAGTAAGGGATCAGTGGCTATAAGAGCAGCTCAGTAAATGTTCGCTGAAACTTCTGCATAGCATTCTCATGTAATAATGCCTGGCATGTGTTCAGAAGTATAATTGTTGAATGAATAAATAAAACAATATGATAATTGGAAAGTGTGGATATACGTTTCTTTTTTGCCCAACTGAAAACGAATTTAACCTGCTTTCTAGAAAACTTGACTTTCATTTTCTTGAACTAAATTTATTGCTTCCAATTTATACATACAAATACTATTATGGCTAAGTTCATAATCCTTTTTTGTGAGGTCTTTTTATGAAATCGTAATACACTGAAATTTAGATAATGAAGGTGAGCCCTAAAGTAATAATGCTCTGTTTGCCATTTTTTCTTGAAAGTTTCTATAAATGAGTATCAAACTTGTCAGTGCCTTCCTTAGCTCTCTTCTGAAGAAAAAGATGTATTGTTTTTCTAGTTTATTTTTAACACTGCTTAAAGTCAAAATACTGCCAACTTTAAGTTTATATTGCATAAATATGTCCTGTAATTTTAAGTAAGTAATTTTTAAATAATAAGTTAGGTAAGTATGATATTTTTCTTTGAAGAATACAAATCTCTGAATTTTATAATATATAAGCTGAGGATCCTTAGAGGTTTCTTAAAATAATACTTTCGTATGAACAGTGTTAAATGACTTTAAGTAAAAATGATTTAACTTATATTGGTGTGGTAAGGATTATTTTTCATTGCAGTCTCATAATGTATACAAGTTTAGATTTTTTTCCCCATTATCAATTGATGCATGCTGTTTAATTAGAAAACATTTGATAACACCTTTGAAATGAATTTTTGTGGCTGAATATATATTAAAATTACTTACTTTCATAAAAAAAATCAATAAAAAATGCTCTCAACCTGTTTGCAGTTCTTGTATTTGATATTTTAAAGATATAAATGATTTTATTAGTGAAGATTTTAGGGGATAAATTAAATAATGCAACTAAAAATAAATGATTTAAAACCATGGAGGTGAAAATTACCATTGCAGTTTGTGGTGTTTCGTTAATCGATGAAATTGATTGCCTGAGTCATGAGAATGTCTCTTATCTACAGAAAAGGCTTGTGAGATAAACACGTGGGACATTCAGATTATTTCCCTTAAAGAGAAAATGTTTGAAGTATTATATATGTAGCTGTTTTTAAATGACAGAATTGAAACACTACAATTTTCCCCTTATGATGACTTCTCCCTTTGTAATAGCTCATTTGCTCTTGCCACTTAAACTATAATTTTTGTGCAAATAAGTCCTGATTCTATGTCAAGTTATGCTCTTTTAAGCACTTAACACTCATTTCTCACAGCCTTTGGGGCATTTAGATCTACTCAATTTGTATGCAACTCTATTTAAGGTTCCTATCATGATTGATGGTATAGGTATCTTCTGAATGGCTCTGATTTAAAACTTCAAATTCTTACCTCTCCCTGTGACCTAACTGTATAATCTGTAGCTTCAACCTCCAAAATGGCTTTGCTTCTCATTTTTCTACAGTCATTGCTGCTACCTAATTTAGGCCCCCTTTTCTTAATATTTTATGTATTATTGACAAATCCCCTACTTCTCAACTTGGAATTTGTACTAGTTAAGGTACAGGTTTGGCTACTGTGACAACCTAAAAAATAATTGTGCCCCCCCCAATCTTTTTTTAGATTTATTTATTTTTAGAGCTAGAGAACACAAGCGGGAAGGTCAGAGGGAGAATAAGAAAAAATCCGAAGCAGAATCCATGCAGAGTGTGGAGCCAGATGCAGGGCTTGATCTCAAGACCCCAAGATCATGACCCAAGCTGAAACCAAGAGTTGGACTCTTAACCGACTGTGCCAACCAGGTGTTCCATGCCCCCCGGCAATTTTTTAATAAAATAAAAAATGTCTAAACTAAGTAAAAATTTGAGCTGATCACGTAGCTTTGCTGCAAAAGGTTGTCAGAGGCCCCCCAAGCTCCTAATTTGTTACTCTGCTACCTCATCATGCAGCTTCATGTTGTGGACCAAGATGGCTGCTTCACTTCCTGCCATTTTATGCCTTGTGCTTAAGTTAAAGGCTAAAACGCATCAAGGTAGGAAGCACAGAATCTTGGCAAGGGGTGGTAGGAGTAGGATCTTATTCTCTACCTTAATTTTTTTTTTAATTATATTATCCCCCAAAATTAAGTAACAATTTCATTTCTATGAGATTATTGTGAACTTTTGATGACTCTGTTAGGTTCCTACAGTTAGATTTTGGAGGAGTAGGGTGTGTAGCTTGTGACCCTCAAATGCTTCTATTGTGGCTTACATCATTTGCAGATCTAGGGACTGCTTTGTACTTTCCTTTTCTCTTTCTAATGGTTCTCACTGCCCACAGTTATCTTTGAAAGTAATTAATGCCTAGCTTACCTTCTCTTTGGAGTATAGATAGGTTTAATTTAATCACAACCTCTTCTTGCCATATACTCAGATTCTTCATTTAAGCATATCTTATATTACTTTGTTTCTCGCTGGCTGTGGCAAATAAAATAATTCCATGGAGGCAAGACTCCTTCCTGAGTCATGAACAAGTTTGCATGCAGTTGGTATTGGACATATGTTTGCTCATTTGAAATATATTTCATATTACAAATAGGATAAAGAATAGGATGGGGAGGCCAGTGGTGGGCCTAGCTTGCTTTACATGTAAAGCAGTATCTATACCTTTGGAGAGTGTATTCATCTCTTAAAAAAAAAAAAAAATAAGAACGTCAGTACCCTGACAGAATATGAGCAAAGGACATGAGCTCATGATCACAAAAGAACAAACACAAATGATTTACATGGAAAATATTTAACATGTAGTTAAAAAAATAAACATTTAAATAAGCAGTTTGTCAGAATGCATCAAGACAAAACTGTGCATAATCTCTGACCCTTTGTAAGGAAACTTCTATGGCAATGGAGATGGAGTCAAACCTTTATGATCACAGTATGATTTTTTACTTGGAAGTAATTGGAGATTAAAAAAAATAACCAATTGTAGAAGAATGGTTTTTATAAATTATTATACATCCATCGTGATAGATATATTTCAGCCTGTTAAAAAGGAATATTTCCAAAAGCTGTTTAGTGAATAGAGGCTATTTAATGACAATGGAAAAAGGTCACCATTTTGTGTTAAGTGAGAAAAAGTATAGAATAGCAATTGAGGAAATGAAATGAGATACTATTATGCAACCTCTTAGAATGCCCCCTCATCCTCCAAGGAAAAAAGGAAGGGAGGAAAGGAAAAAAATAGCAAGGACTGGCCAGGATGCGAAGCAACAGGATTCAAATCTTGCTGATGGGAATGCAAATACCACAGCCATTTGGAAACAGTTTCACAGTTTTTTTTATAAAATTAAGCATACCTTTGATATGTGACTTAGTAATCCCACTCCTCTGTTGACATTTACTCAAAGAGAGCTCCATTAGCTTCTCTTCCTTGCCAGCAATTGGCACCAGTAATTTTATTTGTTTGGTTTAGTTTTAGCCATTATATGGGATATGTAATGGCATTTCATTATGGTTTTAATTTGCATATCCCCAAAGACTATTACATGATTTTCTCATGAAAAGTGAAATGAAACCTAAAATCACTTCTCTGCAGATATTTATAGCATCTGTATTTGTAATCACCAAAACCTGGAAACAACCCAGCTGTCTCTTAATTGGGGAATAGGTATTTAAAAACTGGGATCCGGGGCGCGTGGGTGGCTCAGTGGGTTAAAGCCTCTGCCTTCGGGCTCAGGTCTTGATCCCAGGGTGCTAGGATCGAGTCCCGCATCAGGCTTTCTGCTCATCACGGAACCTGCTTCCCCATCTCTCTCTGCCTGCCTCTCTGCCTACTTGTGATCTCTGTCTGTCATATAATAAAATCTTAAAAAATAAAAATAAAAACTGGGATCCATGCAATGTAAAACAAAACAAATCTCTTCCTGGTAGGATAGAAAATGACCTATGTTAGAACTACATACTAAGTTGTTGTAAGGAAAAAATAAAAAATGAGCCATAAATTATATTATATAGTGAAAACACACCAGAAAAAATATGACCATAAAGCTGATGAAAATGATAATCTAAATATTTAAAAGTAAGTGAAGAGAAATTAAGGAAAAGATGACACCCTTGAAAGAACCACACAAATCAGAAATAAAAGGAGCTCAGAAATGAGATGACTAGGTTGTATGGGGATTGAAGTGAGAGCTGACAATTCAAGAAGGAGGAGAATAAAATATTTTTATTTTTATTTTTTTAAAAGATTTTATTTATTTATTTGACAGACAAGAGATCACAAGTAGGCAGAGAGGCAGGTGGGGGCGGGGGAGCAGGCTCCCCACTGAGCAGAGATGTGGGGCTCGATCCCAGGACCCTGGGCCTCTGAAAAATATTTTAAAATAATGATGAAGTGAGAAAGAAAACAAGAGTGACCATACATCCCAGAAAGCAGTAAGTGAAACAGAATAGAAAGGAGAAAATTGAAAAAAATCAAACATTTTAAAGGAGTAAAGAGAAAGTGACAAGATAGGCAAAGAGAGCTAAAATGTATTTATAAGGAATTGCCCAAATGTAAACCAAAGCACGATGGTGCTGGTTACATAACATTTGCATGTACTTTATGCCGTTTGGTTGTATACTTGAATTTAAAATGGTTAAAATGGCAGATTTTATGGTTTTTTTTTTTAACCACAATAAAAAAAATATAAACTGCAGTAATGGCACAAAGAACTATTAGATTGAAGAGCACTTAACACTAATAATGTTTATGTATATTGAAAGGCATACTGTGAATCTGGGGAATTCAACCCAGAACAGCTAACACTTAAGATGTATTCTTGTAGAATTGTTAGATTTTAAAAATACAGGGAAAAAAAATTTTTTTTTCTTGCTTCCATGGAAACAATGTCCACTTGTAAAGAAAAATAAAATTGGATTTAAAAATTGGTTTTAGCAGCAACATTTTATGGCAGATAAGAGCAAAACATTTTTTTAAAATATCCGAGGAAATAAATATTTCATGTCTCACAAAACTATTTTTCAAGATGTCAGGACATCAGCAAACATTTAAAAACATGAAACAATGTTGTTCCTATGAATCCTTCCTAAGAATATTCTAGAGAACAAATTTCAGACAACCAAGCAGTGATTGGAGAAACTTCAGCATCAAGTCAGGTGGTAAGCATTGACTATATTTTATGTAGGGCAAAGGCTTTAAAAGATGGGAATTATGGTGATAGAATGATAATGTGAATAGTCTGACAATGTAGAAATAATGTAACCTACCAAAAAATGGGAGAGAAAGGGGAGAGTAAATAAAATAGTTTTTAAAGAATTTTAAAATAATTGCCTATTGGAATTAGGTGCGAGAAAAATATAAACACAGGAAGTATATACATATATATATAAGAATATATGTATAAACTTACATATATGTTTATATATATATTTATATATATATTCTTATATATATAAACATATATATGTTATATATATAAACTTATATGTATATAACTCATATATTCTTATATATACTTAAACATAAGTATATATACCTGCTTAGATGTATAAAACACTGATAAAAATAATACAGTAATCAAAACTATAGATGGTGGGGGAGAAGGAAAGGTAGAAGAAATTGATAATTTTGTTACTGCTAATAGCAGGGAACTAATAGTATCTTTAAAAAAGGGATGAGAATGATGAGTATAATATAAAGATATTACTACAGACTTAACCCCAAGAATAAAATACACAAAAGTTTCCTAAATACTAAAATATGTTCTTTAAAAAGAGCAAACAGACCACACAGTTTCTGTATGTGTTTGTGTGTAAAGTACACAAAATGTGTAAAACATGAAAAGTTACCAATAACACCCTAAATATCAGATGTATTAGTAAATATATGGGCTCAACTTAAAGAAAAAGATTTTCAGTTGCTGTATACAAAAGGTAGAGCTATAAAAATTAATAATAAAAGGAATTAATGAATGAACAATTTAAAATATATCAGATATATCAGATAAATGCAAATTTTAAAACAGGTTTATCATTTCGATATCAGACAAGGCAGCATTTAGTTCAAGAAGCATTAAAATAAAGGATATTTTATAAACAAACAGCTGTATTCAGAATGTGGATTTTTTCAGAATGTCTATTTACTAAACAACACCTTAACAGCTTTCATGAAGTAAAAACTACAAGGGATGTGAGGAGAAATAGAAACTGGCTAACGGAGGACTTTAACACACCTCTCTCAAAATAAGTACCATTAAGTATATTGTAAGGTAGATCCAGATTTATATCAAAGTTTGAGTCCAGTAATAGAGAATACATCTTTCTAATTGCACAGGGGACAGTTTAAAAAATCTGTTCTAGGGGTGCCTGGGTGGCTCAATGGGTTAAGCCTCTGCCTTTGGCTCAGGTCATGATCTCAGGGTCCTGGGTTTGAGCCCCGTATTAGGCTCTCTGCTCAGCAGGGAGCTTTCTACCCCCCCTCTCTCTGCCTGCCTCTCTGCCTACTTGTGATCTTTCTGTCAAATAAATAAATAAAATCTTTAAAAATAAATGAATAAATAAATAAATAATCTGTTCTAGAGGCACTCGGGTGCCTCAGTGGGTTAAAGCCTCCACCTTCAGCTCAGGTCATGATCTCAGGGTCCTGGGATAAAGCCCCACATCGGGCTCTCTGCTCAGCAGGGAGCCTGCTTCTCCCTTTCTCTGCCTGCATCTCTATCTGCTTGTGATCTCTCTCTCTCTCAAATAAACAAATATAATCTTAAAAAAAAAAAATCTGTTCTATATTAGACCATAAAGAACAATTTAGTTCCAAAAAATAAAAAGTCAAATTTTTGATCCCATGCAGTAAAGTTAGAAAATAATTTTTAAAATAACAAATAACTAAAAAACCTGACCTCAGGTGTCCATAGGACTATGGTAACTGTCTAAATGCAGATCTTAACCATACAGTCTTTGAAAAAACCATACAGATCCATAAAGAGAGTAAATTAAACCACCACCATCCTTGCCTAACTAATATAATTGCAAATTATGGGTATGAGAGAAGTAAACACTGAAATGCATAGAGTGAGCTCTGAAACCCATGCTAAAGTGGCAAGTAAGGTTGAGACTTAAAACAGGAGAGGGGAGCGGGACATAGAGTCAGTAGAATGCAAATAAAGTAACTCCAGAAAGTGAAAGCCCCATCCTAAGGAGGAAGATACTAAGATGTTTGAGACATATTAGGTAGAAGGCACTTGAAATTGCATGGGACCAAACAGCAGTCTGAGAAGGGGTATTGTTTTTGAGATAAGAGGATGACTTTTTGAAGGAACACCATTTACCTGGAGGCTTGGTGGTAAGAGGAAGAAAAGATGGTAGAAATCAGTGATCTTGCTGAAAAAGAATAAAAGATACATCAACCACTCTCACCCCAAAAGAAATCATTGATTTAAAAAACTGCATTGTATTAAACCAATAGAAGGAGCTGTTGAACAAAAAAAATCCAGTAATTTCTCCAACTCCCTCACTCCTGTCTATATGCTATTGTTATCTGGTTTAGGAAAATTAAAACACTTTAAAATGAGTAAATTCTGGTACACAACATTCATTCATGTAAAATTAATATAAGTAGGGGCACCTGAGTGGCTCAGTCAATTTAGGGTCTGCCTTCAACTCAGGTTGTGATTTCCTGGTCCTGGGATCAAGCCCCGTGTCCTCCTGATCAGCAGGGAATCAGATTCTTTCTTTCTCTCTCTCTCTCCCTCACCCTCTGCCCTTCCCCAATGCTTGTACTATCTCACAAATGAACAAACAGAACCTTAAAAAAAAATTACTGTAAGTAGAAAACGTAAAATAAGAATTAAAATTAAACTACAGAGCTAAAGAAAACCACAGCATAATACTCCTACCTGAATTAAATATCCTTGAACAAGCATTTGCAGAAATAAGTTCTCAAATACAAATTCAGAACTCCAAAATAAATGGACAACAAAAGGAAGATATGAGAAGTAGATTTACTGAACTCAGGAAGTAAATGAGAAAAAAAATCGTCTTTCAAAATGAAGCTAACATCCAAGATACCTAAGAGAGAATAGATTTAAGAATGTAAGAGATATTGAGGAAAGACTTAAAGATGGCCAAGAGAATGGAAATTAAAGAAAGGTAAAAAGAGAAAAATTCAATGATACAGACAATATGTAAAAGAGTTCCTAAGAGAAAAACAATAGCAGAGCTAATATTTAAACTTCAATCTATGAAAACATTCTGAAAGTAACAGAAGACTCAAATCTACACTTCGTAAAGTCTCTTTGTGTAATGTAAAAACTATTCTAGGATGGTCCAATCCAAGTCATATCTTAGTAAAACTATTGGACATTGAAGATAATGGAAAATTCCTTTGGGCTTCCAGGCAGAAGACATTAGTAATAAATTTCTCAACAGCAACATACAAAACAGAACAACCATGGAACAGCATATTTAAAGTCTGTGAAACTGTAAGTCAAAGATTTTAGCACTTTGACTCCATCCCAGAAAAAATTAAAACCATGATAAATTCCAATATGCTAAAAAAATTTACATGATGAAAAGTGCTATGAGCAAAGCAAAAAGACAAATGACAAGGTAGGAAGAAATATTTGAACTTCTATCACACCTCCTTAACGAAACTACCCTAGAAGTCAAAGCAAATGTCCAGCAACCCAGCAGAAAATGGGTCAATGAGATGAGAGTTCACAGAAAAAGAAATGCAGATGATAGACACGAAAGATGTTTAACTTAAGTCATACAAAGAGAAATACAAATTAAAGCTATATTAAAAATTACAGCTGCACTCAAGCCTTTCTCACCAAAATCCAAAATTACGTTAATACTGCTCTGTGGACTATGGGGGAAAGAGGCATCTTGATGAATTGCTGGTAGGGATACAAAAGCCCAAAGCTTGAGACAGAATTTGGTAGTATCCAAAAATATTAGATATGCATTAACGTTTTGAACCAGGCACCTGACTTCTAGGAGGCTGTTCTAAAGACACATTGACATAAAATATAAACTGGCATTTCTAAAAAGTTACTCATAGCAGCAATACTTACATTAGCACAAGACTGACAACGACCTAAATGCTCATTAATAGGGGACTAGGCAACTAAACTACATCCAGCAATGGAATAATCTCCATTCCTCTTCCAAGTCACTCTTGCCCCCAGAAATCATGAAAGAAAATGTGGAAAATCTGCATGCACCAACAACACTGAATGATCTGCAGAATATATTGTGAACTGGAAAAAAAACCAAAGCATGGAATAATATATATAGTAATCTATAGGTAGAAGGAGGGAATGGGAAAGGTGCTGACAATGGAAGAGATTTTTCTTATGGTTTATTTATATAGTTTGATCTTTGAATCATGTATGTTTACATATTCAGAAGTTAGGGGCACCTGGGTATCTCAGTGGGTTAAGCCTCTGCCTTTGGCTCATGTCATGATCTCATCCTGGGATCGATCCCTGCATCAGGATCTCTGCTTATCGGGGAGCCTTCTTCCCCCTCTCTCTCTGTCTGCCTCTCTGCCTACTTGTGATCTCTCTCTATCAAATAAATAAATAAAATCTTTTTTTAAAAAATTCCAAAAAATAAAAGTTAAATTTAAAAAGTAGAACAAAAAGAAAAACTAAAAAGGAATGGAAACAAGTTTACATAACTGTATAGCATTTTGGTGTCATAACTACACAAGAAAAGGAACACTTTTGTAATTCTAGAACCTAGATTTGGGACTGCATTTTCTTAGCAGGGTGTTCAACAGTATGATGTTATGTTGCTATTTTTAAAGTATTTTATGTATATTGTTGGGAAAAATAGATGTTGCAAAATGTCAGTAATTGTTGAACAAAACCACAGAGGTTCATCAAGGCTGTAAATTAGGAAAATGCAGTCTGGAAAGTTCTTTGACAGATTGAGCAAAGTGGAAGTGAAGTACAAAAATACACAGCACAGCTACCTAACAGTATGTGTTACACGGCACTAAGTCAGGCATTAGGTATATCATTTGACTCTTGCAGATACTCATTGAGACTCTGATATTTTATTCTTAAGAGAGAGAGGTTAAGTAATTTGCTTCAGATTAGACAGTTAGTGAGTGGGAGGTTGAGATTTAAACCCAGATCTATGTGATTCCAGAGCCTGTGCTTTTTCTACTACATTATTGCAGGATATACAACAAATATTGAGAAGAAAGAACATCAGGAGCTAAATGTTCTATTTAAAGCAGTAGTTGCTGCTCAGAAAATGCACAACTATGCAGACCCTAAGTCAATGTTTTATATTTTCTTCATGCAAGAGCAATGCACTGAAGGAGAGAAGTGTAAGTTTTCTCTTATTTCTGATGGGAAAATGTAAACACATGTACACAAATATCCTTACATTGATGTTGGAGATACAAATTTTGTAAAAGTTGCCGTTGATGACTTAGTGAAAGACACAAACTGAAAGTATGGCAAAGCAGAAAAGAAAAAAATCTGGTAGGCATGGGTTTTCATGATGCTGTGAAAAGCTAAAAAACACCTTTCAAAGCTTCCCTTTATGATACTTAAAAGCTCTTCTAAGCTTTGCTCAGCCTTTTTATAAAAATTGGCCTTTAAGATATGACTTTAAATAACTTATGTTTCCACCTGTGGAAGATGAGGGCTGATGGAGATTTGGGGGATGCTAGGGCTCCCCTCACTCAAGCCACTCCTTCACACTACTACTGGTTTCCCCAATGATAAAATGTTTTCATTCAGTTCAACACTACTTTCGAAAAGTTCTGGCACTTGAAGTAATTGGAGTAGAGGGATTTCCCTGTTTCAATTTTGCTTATTTATATATGATAATGATGGAAATTTAATTTGTAATTCTATGTACCTGATAACAGTAAGAAAATATATTGGATTTATTATAAGAATTTAAAAATTAATTTTGAAGCTTTTCTTTTTGTCAGAAGCTGTGTTGATCAGTGACTTTGGTGAAGGCTAAGAAAGTTGAAACAAATTTGCAGATGATATACAACTTCTAAGGTAAGCTAATATAACAACTCAATCAAGAATATAAATGTTCTTGGCAGACTCATAGATTACACTAACACACTAAAATAAAATTATCAGAGGGGCGCCTGGGTGGCTCAGTGGATTAAGCCGCTGCCTTCGGCTCAGGTCATGATCTCGGTGTCCTGGGATCGAGCCCCGCATCGGGCTCTTTGCTCAGCGGGAGCCTGCTTCTCTCTCTCTCTCTGCCTGACTCTGCCTACTTGTGATTTCTCTCTCTGTCAAATAAATAAATAAAATCTTAAAAAAAAAAATAAATAAATAAATAAAATAAAATAAAATTATCAGAATTATTATAATATCCTGATTTAAATTTCATAAAGCAATTGTAGAAATATTAAATAGACTTCTATTTCTGACAGTATGAAAGACAAGAGTTCTTGAATCCCTCCCTCCACCAAATACCTAAAACACTAGATTCAGTTTATTTATTTATTTATTTATTTATTTGACAGTGAGATCACAAGTAGGAGAGAGGCAGGCAGAGAGAGAGGGGGAAGCTCCCTGCTGAGCAGAGAGCCTGATGCAGGGCTTGATCCCAGGACCCTGAGATCATGATGTGAGCTTAACCCACTGAGGCTTAACCCACTGAGCCACCCAGGTGCCCTTAGAGTCAGTATTTTAAAAACCTAATTGATGAACCTATTTAAAAAAAAAAAAGGAAAATTGCGGGGAGGTCTACTTGGCTTTCTACTGGCATAGAAACTTATGAAGGGAGAGGGATGGGGACTGGGAAAATTCTTTGGGTTCTCCAAAGGGTAGGGAGCCTCATCAGAGACCATCTTGGAGAGGAAGACAGCTCTGGGTGGTGTTAAAATCTGTCTTACTGGGGTATATGGCTGGCTCAGTCAGAAGAGCATGCAACTCTTAATCTCAGGGTTGTGAGTTCAAGCTCTGCATTGGGTGTATAGATTGCTAAAAAAAAAATAAGTAAGCTTAACAAAAATAAAGTAAAATCTTTCCTGCTAATTCCTAGTTGCCAGCTCACATTCACTTGGATTCGAGGCCTTTATTTATACGATTTTCCTGATCCCTGAATACCAATTTTCACAGTCCCCCACAAATGGAGAATTTTAATTTAGAATGGACCTGGATCTCTAACACTTTTTGGTACTTGGCAGAAACGATTAAAAATCCTCCGTGGAGGGAGTTACCAACATAGTTGTCAAAGGATCATCATTAAAATTATAACAAATAGACTCTTACTCATTTTTTTAAAATCACAGAACATGGTTTATCTCCCTTTCTGATTTCCCTCTCTGATTTCTTCCTGTTTAGCGAAGGGAGGGGGTCGGGGGATGGGGTAATAGTGTGGTGGGTATTAAGGAGGGCACATGTAGTGATGAGCACTGGTGTTCTATGCAACTAATGAATCACTGAACACTATATCAGAAACTTATGATGTACTATATGCTGGCTAATTGAATATACTGATTAAAAAAATTTTTTAAAAAAGCAATGAAAGTACAAAAAAAATTTGGAAAAATCACAGACTATACCAAGGGGGAAAAAATCAAAATGTTACGAGCAAACAGCAGAAACCATAAACAACTAAAACAGATCTACAGAGACTTCTGCTATCAGAAATATCCAATACATAAAATAAATAATGTTAATAAGTAAAATATAAAGAGTAATTGAACCTAAAAGTGACAAAGCACATTAAAATAAGAGCTAATTAGAATATCAGAAATGAAATTGTAATACCAGAACTTAAAGATTAAGTTAAGCCAGCACATGAGGCACAGTTAAGAAGAGACTCCATAGAGGGGGAGCCAAGATGGCGGAGAAGTAGCAGGCTGAGACTACATCAGGTAGCAGGAGATCAGCTAGATAGCTTATCTAAACATTGTAAACGCCTACAAATCCAACGGGAGATCAAAGAGAATAGCAATTCCAGAAACAGAAAATCAACCATTTTCGGAAAGGTAGGACTGGTGGAGAAGTGAATCTAAAGCCACGGGAAGATAGATCTCAGGGGGACGGCCCAGCTCCCGGCAAGCGGCGGAGCACCGGAGCACAAAATCAGGACTTGTAAAAGTCTGCTCCACTGAGGGACATCACTCCAGAGGCTAAACCGGGGTGAAGCCCACGTGGGGTCAGCATGGCCCCAGGTCCCGCAGGGTCACAGAAGGATCGGGGATGTCTGAGTGTTGCAGGGCTCACAAATATTAGACCAGGGAAGCCAGCTACAGAGACAGAGCCGAGGAGTGAGCTCTCAGCTTGGGGTTACCTTGAACCGGTAGCAGGCTGGGTGAGCTCGGAGTGCGGCCGGAGGCCAGGGAGAGGGGAGTGATTGGGCACTTTTCTCTGAGGGCGCACTGAGGAGTGGGGCCCTGAGCTTTTGGCTCATCCAGGCCGGAGATTGGGACGCCGCCATTTTCATTCCCATCTCCGGAACTCTACGGACAGTGTTCAGGGAACAAAAGTTCCCGAAAGTAAACCAAAGCGGATTGCTTAGCCCGTCCCCTGGTAAGGGTGGTGCAATTCTGCCTGGGGCAAAGACAATTGAGAATCACTACAACAGGCCCCTCCCCCAGAAGATCAACAAGAAATCCAGCCAAGACCAAGTTCACTTACCAAGGAGTGCAGCAGAATTCCAGAGGAGGAGAAAGCAAAGCACGGAACTCATGACTTTCTCCCCATGATTCGTTAGTCTTGCTGTTAATTAAATTTTTTTTTAAAGATTTTATTTATTTATTTGACAGAGAGAGATTACAAGTAGGCAGAGAGGCAGGCAGAGAGGCAGGCAGAGAGAGGAGGAAGCAGGCTCCCTGCTGAGCAGAGAGCCCCATGCGGGACTCGATCCCAGGACCCTGAGATCATGACCTGAGCCGAAGGCAGCGGCTTAACCCACTGAGCCACCCAGGCGCCCAATTTAATTTTTTTTAATTTTATTTTTTTCTTCTAAATTTTTTAACTTTTATCTTTTTAATTTTTAACATTTTTAACTAGTTTATCTAATATATATATATATATTTTTCTCTTTTTAATATTTTCTTTATTTGTTTCCTTTAAAAAAATTTTTTTTTTCCTGAACTTCTTTTTATCCCCTCTCTCCCCACCATGATTTGGGGTCTCTTCTGATTTGGTTAAAGCACATTTTCTTGGGGTCTTTGCCTCCCTTTTAGTATTTTATTTGTTTCTTCATATACTCTTATCTGGACAAAATGACAAGGTGGAAAAACTCACCACAAAAAAAAAAAAAAAAAAAAGAACAAGAGGCAGTACCGAAGGCTAGGGACCTAATCAATACAGACATTGGTAATATGTCAGATCTAGAGTTCAGAATGACAATTCTCAAGGTTCTAGCCAGGCTTGAAAAAGGCATGGAAGATATTAGAGAAACCCTCTCTGGAGAGATAAAAGCACTTTCTGGAGAAATAAAAGAACTAAAATCTAACCAAGTTCAGATCAAAAAAGCTTTTAATGAATGCAATAAAAAATGGAGGCTCTTACTGCTAGGATAAATGAGTCAGAAGAAAGAATTAGTGATATAGAATACCAAATGACAGAGAATAAAGAAGCTGAGCAAAAGAGGGACAAACAGCTACTGGATCACAAGGCGGGAATTCGAGAGATAAGTGACACAATAAGATGAAACAACATGAGAATAATTGGGATTCCAGAAGAAGAAGAAAGAGAGAGGGGAGCAGAAGGTATACTGGAGAGAATTATTGGGGAAAATTTCCCTAATATGGCAAAGGGAACAAGCATCAAAATCAAGGAAGTGCAGAGAACCTCCCTCAAAATCAACAAGAATAGATCCACACCCCATCATCTAATAGTAAAATTTACAAGTCTTAGCGACAAAGAGAAAATCCTGAAAGCAGCCCAGGAAAAGAAGTCTGTAACATACAATGGTAAAAATATTAGATTGGCAGCAGAATTATCCACAGAGACCTGGCAGACCAGAAAGAACTGGCATGATATATTTAGAGCACTGGACGAGAAAAATATGCAGCCAAGAATACTATATCCAGCTAGGCTATCATTGAAAATGGAAGGAGAGATAAAAAGCTTCCAGGACAAACAAAAACTGAAAGAATTTGCAAATACCAAACCAGCTCTACAGGAAATATTGAAAGGGGTCCTCTAAGCAAAGAGAGAGCCTTAAAGTAGTAGATCAGAAAGGAACAGAGACAATATACAGTAACAGTCACCTTAAAGGCAATACAATGGCACTAAATTCATATCTCTCAATAGTTACCCTGAATGTTAATGGGCTAAATGCCCCAATCAAAAGACACAGGGTATCAGAGTGGATAAAAAACCAAAACCCATCAATATGCTGCCTACAAGAAACTTATTTTAGACCCGAAGACACCTCCAGATTTAAAGTGAGGGGGTGGAAAACAATGTACCATGCTAATGGACATCAGAAGAAAGCTGGGGTGGCAGTCCTTATATCAGATCAATTAGATTTTAAGCCAAAGACCATAAGAGATGAGGAAGGACACTATATCATACTCAAAGGCTCTGTCCAACAAGAAGATCTAACAATTTTAAATATCTATGCCCCTAACGTGGGAGCAGCCAACTATATAAACCAATTAATAACAAAATCAAAGAAACATATCAGCAATAATACAATAATAGTAGGGGACGTTAACATTCCCCTCACTGAAATGGACAGATCATCCAAGCAAAAGATCAACAAGGAACTAAAGGCCTTAAATCACACCCTGGAGCAGATGAACATCACAAATATATTCAGAACATTTCATCCCAAAGCAACAGAATACACGTTCTTCTCTAGTGCACATGGAATATTCTCCAGAATAGATCACATCCTGGGTCATAAATCAGGTCTCAACCAGTATCAAAAGATTGGGATCATTCCCTGCATATTTTCAGACCACAATGCTCTGAAACTACAACTCAGTCACAAGAGGAAATTTGGAAAGAACCCAAATACATGGAGACTAAACAGCATCCTTCTAAAGAATGAATGGATCACAGAAGAATTGAAAAAATTCATGGAAACAAATGATAAAGAATACACAAGAGTGGGCACCTGGGTGGCTCAGTGGGTTAAGCCACTGCCTTTGGCTCAGGTCATGATCTCAGGGTCCTGGGATCGAGTCCCGCATGGGGCTTTCTGCTCAGCAGGGAGCCTGCTTCCTCCTCTCTCTCTCTCTCTGCCTGCCTCTATGCCTACTTGTGATCTCGCTCTGTCAAATAAATAAATAAAATCTTAAAAAAGAAAAAAAAATCTCCAAACAAACAAAAGCCCAGGGCCAGATGGCTTCCCGGGGGAATTCTACCAAACATTTAAAGAAGAACTAGTTCCTATTCTCCTGAAACTGTTCCAAAAAATAGAAATAGAAGGAAAACTTCCAAACTCATTTTATGAGGCCAGCATCACCTTGATCCCAAAACCAGACAAGGGTCCCATCAAAAAAGAGAATTACAGACCAATATCCTTGATGAACACAGATGCAAAAATTCTCACCAAAATACTAGCCAATAGGATTCAACAGTACATTAAAAGGATTATTCACCACGACCAAGTGGGATTTATTCCAGGGCTGCAAGTTTGGTTCAACATCCGCAAATCAATCAATGCGATACAACACATTAATAAAAGAAAGAACAAGAACCATATGATACTCTCAATAGATGCTGAAAAAGCATTTCACAAAGTACAGCATCCCTTCCTGATCAAAGCTCTTCAAAGTGTAGGGATAGAGGGCACATACCTCAATATCATCAAAGCCATGTATGAAAAACCCACCGCAAATATCATTCTCAATGGAGAAAAATTGAAAGCTTTTCTGCTAAGGTCAGGAACATGGCAGGGATGTCCATTATCACCGCTGCTATTCAACATAGTACTAGAAGTCCTAGCCTTAGCAATCAGACAACAAAAGGAAATTAAAGGCATCCAAATCAGCAAAGAAGAAGTCAAACTATCACTCTTCGCAGATGATATGATAACTATATGTGGAAAACCCAAAAGACTCCACTCCAAAACTGCTAGAACTTGTACAGGAATTTAGTAAAGTGTCAGGATATAAAATCAATGCACAGAAATCAGTTGAATTTCTCTACACCAACAAGACAGAAGAAAGGGAAATTAAGTAGTCAATCCCATTTACAATTGCAGCCAAAACTATAAGATACCTAGGAATAAACCTAACCAAAGAGGCTAAGAATCTATACTCAGAAAACTATAAAGTACTCATGAAAGAAAATGAGGAAGGCACAAAGAAATGGAAAAATGTTCCATGCTTCTGGATTGGAAGAACAAATATTGTGAAAATGTCTATGCTACCTAAAGCAATCCATACATTTAATGCAATCCCTATCAAAGTCCCATGCATTTTTTCAAAGAAATGGAACAAATAATCCTAAAATTTACATGGAACCAGAATAGACCTTGAATAGCCAAAGGAATATTGAAAAAGAAAGCCAAAGTTGGTGGCATCACAATTCCGGACTTCAAGCTCTATTGCAAAGCTGTCATCATCAAGACAGCATGGTACTGGCACAAAAACAGACATATAGATCAATGGAACAGAATAGAGAGCCCAGAAATAGACCCTCAACTCTATGGTCAACTAATCTTTGACAAAGCAGGAAAGAATGTCCAATGGAAAAAAGACAGCCTCTTCAATAAATGGTGTTGGGAAAATTGGACGGCCACATGCAGTAAAATGAAATTGGACCATTTCCATATTCCACACTCAAAAATAGACTCAAAATGGATGAAGGACTCAGTGTGAGAAAAGAAACCTTCAAAATCCTTGAGGAGAACACAGGCAGCAACCTGTTCGACCTTAGCCACAGCAAAGTCTTCCTAGGAACATCACCAAAGGCAAGGGAAGCAACGGCAAAAATGAACTATTGGGATCTCATCAAGATCAAAAGCTTTAGCACAGCCAAGGAAACAGTTAACAAAACCAAAAGACAACTGACAGGATGGGAGAAGATATTTGCAAAGACATATCAGATAAAGGGTTAGTGTCCAAAATCTATAAAGAACTTCTCAAACTCAACACCCAAAGAACAAATAATCCAGTCAAGAAATGGGCAGAGGACATGAACAGACATTTCTGCAAAGAAGACATCCAGATGGCCAACAGACACATGAAAAACTGCTCCATATCACTCGGCATCAGGGAAATACAAATCAAAACCACAATGAGATATCACCTCACACCAGTTAGAATGGCTAAAATTAACAAGTCAGGAAATGACAGATGCTGGCAAGAATGAGGAGAAAGAGGAACCCTCCTACACTGTTGGTGGGAATGCAAGCTGGTGCAACCACTCTGGAAAACAGCATGGAGGTTCCTCAAAAAGTTGATAATAGAACTACCCTATGACCCAGCAATTACACTACTGGGTGTTTACCTTAAAGATACAAACGTAGTGATCCGAAGGGGCATGTGCACCTGAATGTTTATAGCAGCAATGTCTACAATAGCCAAAGTATGGAAAGAACCTAGATGTCCATCAACAGATGAATTGATAAAGAAGATGTGGTATATATATACACAGTGAAATACTATGCAGCCATCAAAGAAATGTAATCTTGGCATCTGTCATGACGTGGATGGAACTATAGGGTATCGTGCTTAGTGAAATAAGTCACTCAGAGAAAGACAACTATCATATGATCTCCCTGATATGAGGAAGTGGAGATGCAGCATGAGGGTTAGGAGGATAGGAGAAGAATAAATGAAACAAGATGGGATCGGGAGGGAGACAAAGCATAAGTGACTCTTAATCTCACAAAACAAACTGAGGGTTACTTGGGGGAGGGGTGTCGGGAGAAGGTTGGGTTGGGTTATGGACATTGGGGAGGGTATATGCTATGGTGAGTGCTGTGAAGTGTGTAAACCTGGCAATTCACAGACCTGTACCCCTGGGGATATAAATACATTATGTGTTTATTAAAAAATAAAAATTGAAAAAAAAAAGAGGAGACTACATAGAAGACCATCCATAGAGAAAAATGTTATTGAAAATAAAAGACTGGGGCACCTGGGTGGCTCAGTGGGTTAAGCCGCTGCCTTTGGCTCAGGTCATGATCTCAGGGTCCTGGGATCGAGTCCCGCATCGGGCTCTCTGCTCGGCAGGGAGCCTGCTTCCCTCTCTCTCTCTCTCTCTGCCTACCTCTCCATCTACTTGTGATTTCTCTCTGTCAAATAAATAAATAAAATCTTTAAAAAAAAAAAAAAAAAAAAAAAAAAAAAAAAAAAAGAAAATAAAAGACTGTGAGATGATCTAATCAAGAGTTCCAAAAAAAAAAAAAAAATACCCTAACATGAAATAGGGATGAGGCAATATTTGTAGTTGCCTTTAAAGTTTTGCCAGAATTGATAAAAGACACAGTTGTCAGATTTAAGGAACCCAGTGAATCTCAGTCAGGGTAAATAAAGAGAAATACATCTTATGGTTGTCCAGGTATAGAATGCCAAGCATTGAGAGACCAGTAGGTCACACCCCACACTTTAAAATATACTGTTCTAAATGGTGTATTTCAAGAAGGAAAATGGTCCAAAAAGGTAGGTGTGAAATAAAAGAAGAAATAGAAAATAAAGAAAACATGAGTGAAGCTAAGCCAACATTGGTGGAAGAAAATAGTAATAATAATATAGTCGCTCCCCCCCCACCTTTACTAAAAGATTTTTATTTTTAGTAGTCTCTGTACCCAGCATGGGGCTCAAACTCATAACACCATGATCAAGAGTTTCACGCTCCACTGACTGAGCCAGCCAGGCACCCTTATAGTAGTGACCTCTTAATCTGTGGTTTTACTTACCCTTGTTCAGCCATAGTCTAAAAGCAGATGGTCCTCCTCCTGATGTATCATCAGAAGGTCATTAATGGCATAACTATATCACAATACCTATATCATTCACCTCACTTTGTCTGATTATGTAGGCATTTTATTATCTCACATCATTGCAAGAAGAGACGTGAATATAGCCCAATAAGATATTTTGAGAGATAAAGACATAACATTCACATAACTTTTAATATATTATTATAATTATTCTATTTCAGAACCAGAAGTATTAATCTCTTACTGTTCCTAATATAGAAATTAAACTTTATCATAGGTAGGTATGTATGTATAGAAAAAATATAGTACATTGACCCCTGAACAGCATGGGTTTCAACTGCAGGTTTTGTACAGTACAGTAAATGTGTTTGCTCTAACTTACGATTTTCTTAGCAATATTTTTTCTAGCTCACTTTATACAGTATACAGAATACAGTATATAACACCTGTAATATATAAAATATGTGTTAACCGACTCTTTATGTTATCAATAAGGCTTCCAGTCAATAATAGGGAAGGAAAGATTTTGGCAAGTCAGAAGTCACACATGGATTTTCAACTGCATTCTCCAAGCTCCGTGTTGTTCAAGGGTGTGTGTGTGTGTGTATGAGCTCTCTCTATATGTAATATATATGGTACATACATATAGGGTCCAGTACTATCTGTGTCTTTAGGACTTTACTGGGGGTCTTGGAACATAACCCCCACAGGTAACCGGGCACTACTGTAATAATTTGTTGTTAACAAGCAAGGCAGAACTACAATATTGTACTGTACATAGACCATTTACATGGCCCACTGTGCCATGTACATCAGGGATTGATTGGAATTTCAGTATTCTAAGGTCCATGTGCTATGTGAACCAAAGGTAAAAACATTTCAAATGTAACCAATGGAAGAAGACAAATAAGAATGGTTTTTTTTTTAAGATTTTATTTTTAAGTAATCTCTACACCCAACATAGGGCTTGAATTTACAATCCCAAGATCAAGGGTCACATGCTCTACCAACAGAGCCAGCCAGGCACCCTTAGAGTGTTTCTTTTTTAAACCAGAGAAGGAAAACAATGAAATGAGGGAAAAGAAAAAACAAAATGAACAGAAGACAAGAAGTAAGTACTCATTTTTTGTCTTCCTTTACTCAGCCTAGCATTTTGAGATTCATCTATGTTGAATGTACCACAGTTTATTCCTTTTTATTGCTGAGTAATATGTCATTTTATGGATTTACCACAATTCACTTTTTTATTCATTCACATATGTATGGAAATGGGCTGTTTCCAATTTTGAGCTACTACAGATAAAAATACCATGAATATTCATCTACAGGTCTTTATATGGACATATGCTGTCTTTTTTCTTGATAAATATGTAGGAGTAAAATAGTTGTATCATGTGGTAGGTGGGTGTTGTACATTTTAAGAAGCTGCCAGGTTTTTCCAAAGTGGTTATCAACAGGAAGATGAATAACCAAGTTATGGTATATCCTTTTAGTGCAATACTACTCAGCTGTACTCTTGACAAAGAGGAGGAATCTCAGAACAATTATAATACATAAAAGAAGCCAGACAAAAAAGAATATACAGTATTTGATCCCACTTATTAAAAATTCTCAAAAATTTAACTTATAGTGGCAGAATGAATATCAAATGTGGATGCACCAGGGGATTCTATGAAAACAGAGGGAATAGATGTGACCATCTAAATATTGAACAACAGGATTTATTAATTAGGATTAAGCTATTTAATGACATCAGGCAAAGATAGCTTGGGCAGCCATCTCTATACTAACCTTACTATATAGCAGAAATACCAGGTACGAGACAACTCTCCTAGAATGAATCAGCCTTGCCAAATTTAACCTTTTCCTCTCAGCATATGTTTGAGTGGCTAACCAGTGTCTCCTCTGAATGATGCATTCATCTTTTATATATATATTTTTAAAGATTGTATTTACTTATTTGACAGACAGAACACAAGTAGGCAGAGAGGTAGGCAGCGGGAGAGGGAGAAACAGGTTCTCCGCTGAGCAGAGAGCCTTATGGAGGGCTCGATCCCAGAACCCTGGGATCATGACCTGAGCCGAAGGCAGCCGCGTAACCGACTGAGCCACCCAAGAGTCCAGCATTCATCATTAACAGTTTCAGTTAGGCTATAAGCAAGTAATGCAGCCCTAGAAGCCATTTTATCTCTTTAGGTAATGTTATACATATCTATTGGTTTTCTGTGGTAGATGTTACAGTTAAATTTATAGTATTCAGATTACTTACAGTGTTTCACATTATTTGAGTTACCTTACTCTCTTCTCCCCCTTTCTCTTGGTACCATGAAAAATCCTATCTTTTCTTTCTTTTTTTAAAAAATATTATTTATTTATTTGAGAGAGAGAACGAGAGTGAGCACAAGCAGATAGAAGAGCAGAGGGAGAGGGAGAACCAGGCTCCATCCCAGGACCCTGACATCAAGACCTAAGCCGAAGGCAGATGCTTAATCAACTGGGCCACCCAGGCGTCCCTGTCCCTAAGTTTTTAAAAATGAATTTTCAGTGGGGAAAAAATACAACTTAAAAGAATTAAGTGAATGAATACTTACTGCCTTAAAACTATGGGTTATATCATTTTCTTAGACTTAATTGAAGTCCCAAGTTAAATTAATTCTCAGGTATTTAAGAGTTTTAAAATAAAATCACATTTTACTTCCCTGTTCTAGGTTTCTATCACTAGTATATAGAAATGTCATTGATTTGATTGGAATAGGTGCTTTATTTTGTTAATTTGCTGAGCAAATTGTATTTAAATCAAAGAGCTTGTTAATTTGACTTATCTTCAAGCCACATGAGATCATTTACCTTAATTTGGTTAAGTGCTTGTCTAGTTAGAGAGCTAGACGTCCTCTCTTCAGGGTTTTTGAATATTTTTTAATCTCAGTTATTAGAACTAAATTCTGTGTTGTATGTGTTTTTCATGTTTTCATATCACAGAAACCATGTTAATGTAATGCAGATCATAACTTAGTTCTTCTCATGGGAGGTTGGGGTTGACTCAGCCATGAATCTATCATTTTCAAATAAATAACTTGGATCCAGAGAATTGAATGTGTATGTGAGCTATAGTTTAAAGGGCTGTGAGACAGAATGAAACTTATGTGTATAGACAGTTTAACCACATAAGTTATTCTGTTAGTCTTGATACAGAAAGTTTCAAAGGGAAGTTTGACAAGTTATCTTTAGGGGCTTGAATTCTAAAAAAAAGCTTTTTTTTTTTTTTTTTTTTTTTAAACTGACATATAACATAAGGTGTATAATGATTTGATGTTTCTATATTTTACAAAATCATCACCATAGTAAGTCTAGTTAACATCCATCACCACAGATAGTTAGAAAAATTTTTCCTTGTTGTGATGCCTTCTAAGATTTATGTAAGATGTAAAAATCTTCTAAGATTTTTAACAACTTCCAAATATGCAATACAGAGTTAACTATAGTTGCCATGCTGTATATTGTATCTTCATGAATTATTTTATAACTAGACGCTTGTATTTTTGAGTCTCCTCACCCATTTTGTGCTCCCCCCATCCCCTGACTCTGGCAACCACCAATCTGTTCTCTTATCTGTGAGCTTGGTTTTGTTTTGTTTTTTTAATTCCACGTATAAGTGAGATTGTATGGTATTTGTCTTTCTTTGCCTGACTTATGTCACTTAGCTTAATGCCCTCAAGTTCCACCCATGTTGTTGCAAATGGCAACACTTCGTTCTTTTTTATAAATAGTATCCCATTATGATATATAGATAGATAAGTAGATATAGATATAGATCACATCTTCCTTATTCATTCTTCCATCAATGGGCACTTAGGTTGTTTCTCTATCTTGGCTATGTAAATAATGCCACAATAAACATGGGGTTGCTTTTTTTTTTTTTTCAAATTTGTGTTTTCATTCCCTTTTATAAATACCCAGAAGTGGAATTGCTGTATCATATGGTAGTTCTTTTTAAACTCTTTTAAAGAAATGTCTGTACTGTTTTGCATAGTGACTGCACTAATTTATATTCCTATTGACCGTGCATAAAGGTTTCCATTTCTCTACATTCTTGCCAACAGTTCTTTCTTGTGTTTTTGATGATAGCCATTCTGAAAGATGTGAGGTGATATCTCTTTGTGGTTTTGATTTGCATTTTCCTGATGATTAATGATGTGGAGTATCTTCAGATGTGTCTGTTGGCTATCTGTATGTCTTTTCTTTATTTTTAAGATTTAATTATTGAGAGAGAAAGAGTGAGTGAGCAGGGGAAGGAGCAGAGGGGGAGAGATAAGCAGATTCCATGCTGAGTGCAGAGTCTGAAACAGGGTTCAATCCCAAAATCATGACCCAAGCCTAAATCAAGAGTTGGATGCTTAACCAGCTGAGCCAACCAGGTTCCCCTGTATGTCTTCTTTTGAAAAATATCTATTCAGATCCTCTGTCCATTTTTTAAAAAATAGGCTCTACACCCAAAATGGAGCCCAACATGGGCTTGAACTCACAGCTCCAGGATCAAGACCTGGGCTGAGATCAAGAGTCGGATGCTTAACCAACTGAACCACTCAGGGGTCCCTGTTCATTTTTTAATTGGATTGTTTGGGTTTTTTGCTATTGAGTTGAATGAATTCTATATATATTTTGGATTTAACCCCTTGTCAGATATAAAAAGTATTTAAAACTATAGCTAAGAGGGGCTTAGGATATTCAAAGAAAAAATAGAACTTTTTAAAAAAAAATGTTATCTATTTGAGAGAGAGAGAGTGAGACAGAGAGAGGGTACAAGTGGGGAAGGGGGAGAAACCGGCTCTGCTGAGCAAGGAGCCCAACTCGGGACTTGATCTCAGGACCCCGGATCATAACCTGAGGCGAAGGCAGACACTTCACCAACTGAGCCACCCAGGTGCCCCCCAAAATAGAAATTTTTAATGGAGAAACACATCTCTGAGAACACTGAATATTTAATAAAAGAATTAAGTGATGGCCCTAAATGACCTTTATTCTTGCCTTAACATACCAGCACTCTATTTTGCAATTAAAGTATATTTTGGACTTCTGAATTATGCTTTTGAAATAGAAAATCAGAAAGTGTTATGGGTTTAGTTGTAAGTATATCCATAATTATATTTTTTCATATTTTTTTCCTCGTATCATTTTACCCTCTGCTAAGTAATTTGGAACTAGAGCTACAGATCAGATTCTTGTGATACTGGAATTGCACTAAATTTATGACTTAATTTAACAGTAATTACTCCCATCTTTAATTTATACCATGCTGCCTTTCTAGGTATTCTGTCAGAGGCTTAAGGTGGGAGAAAGTGAAGCAAGAAGCTATGGATTGTTGGCCAAAGGAATGATAGCAAGACGCTGCAGTTTAGATCAAGAGAAATATTAAAAACTGAACTAGGAACTGATGTCCAGAAATAAGTAGGTGATGGAGTGTGGTATATGATCAGTAATGCCTCAACTTAAAGACATGGGAGGAAGAGAATGAATAGTTGGGCAGAAGAGTGATCTTTAAGGCCAAATCACCATATAATCTATACTAAGAAAATTATCAGAAATGGATACAAAGACTTGCTTAAAGGATATGTGTGGCATTATTAATGATAGACAAAAGGAAGCAATCTAAATCACCTATCATAGTAGCTTTATGGGACGGTGTGCAGACTTCATAATGAGAGGCAGAATGAAGTAATGGGGAGATTTATTTTAACAGGACTGTATCTGGGTAGAATTGTGTCATACAACATTCAGGAGAATTGATAATGTAGTTGAAACTACCTAGCATGGTACCTGGGACATAGAAAGCACTTGAGAAATGATCGTTACTTTGGGATGTTGGGTAAGAACTCAAGAACTGGATTTATTATCAAGTGCATCTCAAGGGACTTAATCAAACTCCTGGTATACTTCTCTAAACCTGTTTTCTTTTATTTCCTCCTTATTGTCAATAGCACCACCATCCATCCACCTGCCCGAGTCAGGAATCTGTGAGTCTCTTTTATTTTATTTTTTTATTTTTAAAGATTTTATTTATTTATTTGACAGACAGAGATCACAAGTAGACAGAGAGGCAGGCAGAGAGAAAGAGAGAAGCAGGCTCCCTGCTGAGCAGAGCCTGATCTCAAGGGACTTAAAAAAGGAAAAGACTTGGAGAATGGTGGCCCAGGCAGCCTCAGTCTTGGACTTACTGGATAGGGATACATAGCCCTTCAGGTAACTGAAGGTCCTTTGTATTTTAGCGAGTTGGAGGATAGGGGTGACAGAGGAAGTATGAGGAAATAAGAAAGAGAACTGAGCTTTAAATTTTGCACATTACCTTAAGGATGCCGACATATCCAAATATCAACATAGTGCATGTATGTTGCAATTTAAGACAATTTGCAAAATCTTCTATTGGTTGTATAAACTGGTAATATTCATGACACCATGTGTATTTCATTATGTAACTATCAGTTACATGTTTATTGTTATTTCGGTTTATTTTTTAACTCTATATATTTATTTAGCATTTAATAATTTATGGCTTTTTTAATATTATCACCTGCTTATATCCAAAAAGTTACAAGGAACACTTTAAGGTATTCTCTTCATTCCTGTATTTATCAATAGAAACAGTAATACTCTGGAGAGGAAAAATCTGTGAAAAATGATTTTTTCCATGAAATATTCAAGGCTCAGTGGTGCCTGGGTGGCTCAGTGGATTAAAGCCTCTGCCTTTGGCTCAGATCATGATCCCAGGGTCCTGGGATCGAGCCCAACATCAGGCTCTCTGCTGAGCAGAGAGCCTGCTTCCCTTCCTCTCTCTCTGCCTGCCTCTCCGCCTACTTGTGATCTCTTTCTGTCAAATAAATAAATAAAATCTTTAAAAAGTAAATAAATAAATAAAATAAAAAAGAAATATTCAAGGCTCTTTTTTCCCCTTAATTGAATCAAGGATCTTGCTATTTTATAGAAACACCATTTGCATCTAATTTACTAAGTAGCTAAGAAACAAAATAAATTTTTTTGAAAGAAAATAAATTTTAAGAAATAAGAGAAAATAGGTGTTGGGACACACACTCTGAGCAAGTCTTGGCTTCTGGCACTGGGCCAGGTCTTGTAGCCCCAGGGCTTTTCTCTTCCCGCCCCCCACCACCCAGCAGACACTGGTGGCCGCGCAGCAGCACTTCCAGGCCTTTACGCATTTCTCAGTGTGAAATGGAACCTTTGAAACTCAGGTGTGGCATCAACAAAGTCAAATATGGCGGCACCGGTCAGGAATACCTCTATACTCTTCCTAACTCAACACAGGAGAAGACAGAGGAGATGTGTCCACAAGAACGGACCCAAGTGCTATGAAGAAAGAAAAGTATATCAGAAAATGAGGAAAATGATTAGCATCTCAGTTATTTTTCCTTTCCGTTACTGCAGAACCTGATTGACTTTCATTCATTCCCCAACTACAAAGAACTCTCACAAGCTTCTGATCTAGAATCCCAGAAGAGTCCAGATCATTAGATTTCTTCTAACGTTTGTGGTTAGAAATGCCAAATGATTCGCAGTGTACTAAGAGGGTGATGAGAGACAATGATAGTTAATTGGGCATGGAGCCAGTGCAGACTAAGATCAAGCAACTTTCTAAGGGGCAGCTATAACTAAGAGAATTATTAAGTGATAACTATTATAGATGGAAAATGAAAAAAAAAGAAGTATTTGATAGACAATATCACCATTCGGTCCAGCCAGTCACCCAGGAAAAACATTCAGTCCACTAGATGTGTGATATCCCAGAATAAATTCCATGTACCTGCTGTCAGAACAAAAGAGAAAGAAAATATATCCAAAGTATGAAGAATTGTGAGGTTATCATTTTATAACAGTGCACAATAAGCAATGTTGAGCAGATATGAATATAGAATTAATGAATAATAATGAAAATAAAAGAAGTCTAAATAAAGAACTTTGATTTGTGGGAAGGAAAGAATTCCCTTTTGTTGCCAGAGAAATTGTTATTAAAATAACTTTTGAAGCAATATGTATGCCAAAATTCTTGATAATTCTTGATTGTGGGAGTTAACCAAAAATGAATTAAAACTATTCATAAACTCATCTATTTAGAAAATATCTTGTGGTGCACATATCTTCACAAAATAATCTCCTCTAATAAGGAGATGTTTTTAAATATAAAAGATCAAAATTACAGTGATTTTGAAATCACAATAAGCCAAATGTTATTTCAGTTATAATGCTGTATAAAACCAAATAGCTGATATTAGTAGAAATGCCAGAGGATTTGAACTCTGGTGTTTCCACCAACAAGCTGGCATCCAAGGCAAGCTTTTTAACCTTTCAGTTTCAATTTTTTAAATCTGAATCTGCTGTACTAATAAATTTGTTTTCTATTTCTTATCTGTAAAGTGGTGCTACTATGATAATATTTCCTTCTTGTTCTTTTCAAGGCTTTTGTAAAGAATATATATATGAACATTTTTTGATATTATAAAATGCTGTATAGATAATGATGAATATTAATTTCAAGGATTTTGTTCAAATTTGTATGAACTTAAAAACAACTTTGCAAACATCTTTGAGGAAGCCATTTAATTTCTGAAATTTAGGAATATATATTCAAAAAGCTTAGTTGTGCTCACTAATTTATATATCTATACTGTATTTTTTACTTAACTTTTGTGGCAGACTATTGATTATCTATGCAAAAGTCATACCAAACCTCCCACTTTCATGACTTCTTCTCATGATTGAGGCTGAAAAATGCCAAATATTCATTTTTTTTCTAGGCTCTTTTGCACTTAGGGGGAGCCATTTTAGCCTTTTCTGGCCAATGAGATATAGTTTATTGGAGAATTTCCTGAACAGCGTTTCCTGTATGTTTTCCTCTTAACCATGACTTTTTCCTCCTTTTTTCCTGGCTCTCTTTCCCATTTCCTTTTCTTCTTTCTTCTTTCATTCCAGTCTTCATGTTTTTGCTAAAGCATTTCCCCTTGCTGGAAATATCTTCCCCCTCCTTCTATCTTGCTATCTAAATCCTAGTACTTTTTCAACGTGCATCTAAATTCCCATTTCTTCCATTAACCCTTTACCTTTTCCCTCCTCACTAGGTAATATCTGTATTCTAGGTTGTGATACTTGGTCCCTTGATTATTTACTCTTCCTTTTATATTTTGTTCAGTCTTTTTATTCTCAAAAACATATAATTATTTCGTACAGATAACTGTGTTGTGTTTTTTTCCCAAGAGTCATAAGCTTCTTGAAGGCAGGTCCTTTATCACAGAGTTCTTTTGAATTCTTTAGAGAGCTTGGTACTATAGTAGGCTTGTAAAAATACCGATAAAAATTGTTAAATGTAATAGTGGAGAATTACGCTATAATGTGCAGTTAGTTTGAAAACTGGCTGCATGTCTAAGTCTTCTGAATTATTGATATGACATTGTATTGAAAACAGTGACAACTTTTGTATATGTTTATCAGCTATGAAAAGCCAAGATCTTTCTTTAAAATGAGAAAAAGTTTATTACTATTAGATGATCATTTCATAGCTTCTTTCAAAGGAGAACTAGCATCATGATTTTTAGATCCTAACTTATGCTTAAATTATCCCTGAATAAATTTTGAAAAGATTATAAAATAGGAAAGAAAAAAATGAAGCAGCATCAACCTGTCTACATACAAAGAAATGGTTAAATAAATTGTGGCACACCAATATTAAGGAACACCATGCAACTTCTTAAAAAGAATGGTCTTTCTGCTAAATCTGCCATGTAAGGAAACCAGGATCTACTGTTAAGAAACAAAAATAACGTATGAAACCAGTTTTTAAAACCACGTTTGTATTTAAACAAATAAATCATGTCTGTGGATGTCTGGAAAAAAATGAAAGAACAGAACTAAACTGTCAACAGTAGTTAACTTTAGGAGGTGGAATTAGAGAAAAGGAAGGCAGGAGATTTTTTTAAGCAATAGAGAAGCATGTAAAATAGAATTTTTTTTCTACAATTAGCATTTGTTTTGAAATCAAAATGCAAAAAAATAGATTTTAAAGGAGTCAATAAATGCTTGTTTTGTAAAACAAGATGCAATTTTGTGTTTGCATTTATTAAAGAAATTTTTCTTTATATATCTATACTGTAATTAATAGTAATTAACAGATTGTAATTATTTTTAACATATTATAATTAATAGTAATTAACAGATTGTAATTATTTTTCCTACTCCAGATCACTAAGTCTAAAGGGTTATGGTAATGGAATTGACCTATAATTACTGAACTAATTTTATATATATTTTTCCATTTGATAAATTACCTGAATATGTTTTACTATAAATGCTACATGTTTGTTTGTCATAAATGGCCATGGTTGAATCTGAAAATTAAATATCTTGGCTAAAAGTACTTTTCATTATTAACATGCTTCATAAGCACATAGAAAGAGATACTTTGAGACTAGTTTCCCTTGACATTTTATTTATTTTTACATTTTTAATTTAAATTCAGTTAATTAACATAATGTATTATTAATATAATGTATTACTGGTTTCAGAGATACAGGCCTGTGATTCATCAGTCTTATACCCAGTGCTTATTACATCACATGCCCCACTTAATGTCTATCACCCAGTTACCCCATCACTCTACCCGGTCCCCTGCAGCAACCCTGTTTGTTTCCTATGATTAGGAATCTCTTGTGGTTTGTCTCCCTCTCTGGTTTCATCTTGTTTTATTTTATCCCCCCTTCCCCGTGATCCTCTGTATTGTTTCTTAAATTCCACATATGAGTGAGAGAGTGAGAACATATGATAATTGTCTTTCTCTGATTGACTTGTTTCACTTAGCATAATACCCTCTAGTTCCATCCACGTTATTGCAAATGGCTAGATTTTATTTATTTATTTATTTATTTATTTGGATGGCTGCTCCCTTGACATTTTAAACCAAGTAATTTATAACTCAAAGCTTTCTGTCCCTTTACTTAGTCTACTTCTTTCTTTTTCCTTTCTGTGTTCTTTTTAAATGCTGTTTTTCTTCTTGGCTCCAGAGTACCAGCTCACAAATTATACTTTTAAAGATTTATAACAGGTTTAGAATGTGACTTTCCAACATAACATTTTCATTAGTTCTGATTTCGATAATTTGTAAGAAAGTGAGAGTTTGTAAAAACTTGGAAAATTGGAAGAAGAGAGAATGTGCATTAGTGCTCAATAGGGTGGGGTTGTTCTTTCATTAAAAGATATATTGTGTTCTTAACTCATTCCAGCAAGAACTTTTCACAAAAATATCAACTATGGAGAAAACAGAAATCAGATCCAGCAAATAAGGGCAGAGAAATACGAGAATTATTACCATCTAACAGTGGTTATAGCACTAAGCCCATTTTTGTTGGTTATGATGCTGGTTATATGTTGTATTTTAGGATTCCATTAATTCTTTCTTACCTTATCCTTTGTTACTCCTTAAATTGAGAAATTGGAAGAAAATCATAACCTGCATTTCACTTAGTGTGGTTCTATTTTTTGGAAAGACACGGATTGTAACTAATAAACTTGGAATTTGGTATACATGAATTACAGCCTTTAGCTTTTACTCTTACTATATTTGTATGATTTTTTTTTTTTTTTTTTTTTTTGGATAAGATCAGTTTTTACTCTGCTCAAAGGCACATTCTATTACTCTACCCTCATTCTCTTCAGATGACCTTGAGTCCTTCTTTTCTGAGAAAATTAAGGCAAATTTGTGCCCCCTAACGTCATTCATCTTTACTTGGACAGTTTCTTTATTCAAACTTTATCTTTCCTTCTCATTTCAGAAAAACATGTAGCATTCTTTGAGGATGTTAAACTTTTGACTTAAATTCTTGATCCTTCCATTGTGAGTTCAAGAATCTCACCCCATCAATTATCCTCTTCTCATCTTGCATCTCCCTCCTATCTGTCCCACTCAATCTACTGAGAATTCAAAGTTAAAAAAAAAAAAAAAGGAAAACAAAACCCCCTTTTTTTAGCCCTTCAAGTTCTCCTTTCATTCCTTATCAGATACCTGGAAACAGTCTTATATGCTTGTGCCTCCAACACTTAACCTCTTACATTCCTGATTCTGTCTCTGACTGTTCTATGTCTTGGCACTACTAAGACTATAGCATTTCATCTAGTTTCTAGGCATGGTAGTTGAGCCATGCTACCTGATCAGAGCCAATACTACCAGTTTCCCAAGGACGACTGCTCTCCCTGGAGAGTCCTTGGAGTGCTCTCCCTGCTTTATGCTTACTGTACTGTGGTATACTGGGTGGTCCCAACTTGGGTTTGGGCTCTCTATTGGCCTGTATCTTTAGTATTTTAGGGGAATATGAGTTCTTAAGAGATCCCTTTCCTTGTTTTGAGTGGTTTTCTGTAGATCCTTTTTTCCTCTAATACTTCTGCTTTCTAAGAATTGAAAGAGGGTCTTAGAAATTAGATGATAGATTTAGGCAGGATATTCATCACTACTCTGCAGTATTTGGTATTGTTGGACACTCCACATTTCTGATGTTCTCTTCTTCTGGTCATAGGGATAGTATATTTTTCTGGTTCTTTCCCTCTCTAGCCACCAGCATTTCTTTAGTCCCTTTACTTGGCTACTTTTTCTCTCTCTCCCTCTAGCTGCTTCCTAAAGTTCTGTCCTTTGCTCTCTTTGGACCCTCCTGTACTCCATTGGCAGAATGGGTGACCCCCAGATATATTGCTCTGGGTCTGTTTTCTCTCCCAAGTTCTAGATCTGTATGTTCAAGTGCCTACAGGCATCTATATCCAGATGTCTTGCTGGCACTTCAGACTTGCTACATATCAAGCAACTGGTCATTTTATTATTCTTTTTCTCCTGTGGCCCATATTTCTTTTAAGATATTACCATCTACTCTTTCACATGGAAAACAAGGAAACTCGTTGCCATCTTAACTCTTTTCCTAATTACCGTTTACATTTATTCAGTTGCCAAACCTATTGTCTTTGATACTCGCATATTCTTCTTGTTCACCTGCTAAGTCACCTGCGTTGTCATCCTGGACTACTGGCAGTTGCCTTTAATTTCATCACTTACTGTTTCTCTATCCTTTTGATTCTTCTTATACACCGCCAAATTCATGTTTATGAAACATAAATGTTTATAAAAATGTTTATGTTTATGAGCCACATCATGGCTCCCCTTTGTCCACAAATTAACAGTTAAATTTATTAGTCTACTATTAAAGGCTCTCCATAATTTGACTCCAACCTGTTTTTCCTTTTTTTTTTTACTACTGTCATTCACATAGCATTTTTATCTGATGAACTAAAGTGTTTGTTATTTACATCTTGCACTTCCTAATCCTCTGTTCCTATTTCCACATGACCAAATCATACCCATCATTCACAACTGAGTTCTATTGCCACTTTCTCTATGAAACATTCTCTGATTCTTCAAAATATATCTATTTTTTGGTTCAACTGAATATTTTTGGAATTTCATTGGTCTTTTCCTCTTTGATTCATAACTTTTTGTCTTACACTATAGTTATTTTTGGTACATGTATTATATTCCCTATTAGAATATAAATTCCCTTTTCTGACCTATATCCTTATAGACCATATTGCCCTCAGATGGTTGGATGAATGAATCCCGTGCATTTTTAAAAAAATATTTTATTTTTAAATAGTCTCTGCCCCCAGCATGGGACTTGAACTCACAACCCTAAGATTAAGAGTCATATGCTTTTTTTTTTTTTTTTAAAGATTTATTTATTTGTCAGAGAGAGAGCGAGCGAGAGCGAGCACAGGCAGACACAGTGGAAGGCAGAGTCAGAGGGAGAAGCAGGCTCCCTGCGGAGCAAGGAGCCCGATGTGGGACTCGATCCCAGGACGCTGGGATCATGACCTGAGCCGAAGGCAGCTGCTTAACCAACTGAGCCACCCAAGCGTCCCAAGAGTCATATGCTTTATTGACTGAGCCAACCAGGTGCCCCTGAATCCTGTACCTTTAAATGATAGAAAGTTGTAACAGAGCCTTGCCATTATAAAGTATCTAGGGCTATTACATTTAGTTGTATGGTTTTTGTAGTCCAAAGACCCCTGCCAGCAGAATGAGCAGGGCCTGAAATCCAGCTCACATTCCCCCTTCCCCTTACCAAAATATGTGCCAGGTTGGTGCAGGGCTGCATCTGCCTGGAAGGCAGGTTACTTGTTCTTTACATGAAGGTTCTATTTGCTGGTTAATCTCTGCATCTGCTTGACTGCAGCTGTCCCTTTTTTTGACTCTTACCAAAGCATCATATAAGCTAAGAGCAACCCTGAAAGTACTGACAGTATTAATTAAAGTGATTATGAAAACTACTTTGTGTTACATAGAAACTTTCCAAAAATTATTTGTCAAAATAAAAGTTATGGATTAATCAAATGTGAAATAATTTATAGAGCATCTCCTTGGCAATTTACTATTAGTTTCAAATTTATGGTTCTAGATCATTTGAGAATGGTTGCAATTTTAACTGAGGTCAGTTGGGTAATGGTCCCATTTCTTTTGCCACCACTTCAACTCTATCTTTTGGTTAAGATAACCTGATAAGAGATAGACATTTTTTTTTTTTTTCTTTTTGCCTTGTTCCTTTAGCACTATTGTGGTGGAGCCAATAATAATGGCTTCTGGAAGTTTTTCTAGTTTGATTTGAGGGTTAAGTCATAGAAAAAAAATTTATTTTTTAAATCCATTCCATTTTACTACTTTCTAATTATTTACTTAATGTGTCTGTGTAATATAAAATTTCCATAAACCTGTGAGAGATAGATGGAGTATTCCTACCTAAATATATAGAACAAAGCTCCGAGATGTTAATTGACTTGGGCACGAAGCAAGCTGAAGTCCAGGGTTTCTTTATTATCCCTATCCCATGCTTTTCTAAAATGCTGCATCCAGAATTCCTTTAGTGGAATTATTTTGGTCTGGTTGGTAGATAAGGCAAGTTGAAAAGTCCTTAAGCACATAGTTAATGGCTTATTGGGTATGTGTATCTCTGGAGTACCTAGTATAGCACTTTATATCTACTAAGTGCTTAACAAACAAGGTTGATGATACACTGCTTGTGAGTCCACCAGTGGATTTATCTCATTCCAGAGTAGTGACAGGGCAACCACAAGTGGACTGATGTACTTTTAATATGTGCTCAAGGCTGTTTTTTTTTTTTTTTAATTACATGAGTAGAGAAATGTCTAACATTTAGCGCTTAACTAAATGCCAGGCACATATGCATATTACTTCAGTTGATCCTCACAGCCAGTCCTGGAACTGTACACTATTATCTCCAGTTTAAAGACAGATACTTACACACAATCGGCTTCCATTCAAATCTAGGGCTGCCTAATATCAAAGAGACAATAGTCATGAAACTAGCCGCTTGATATCTGAAAAATATTCAGAATAGCTTATCACAGAAAGGCCTTTGGAGGCTATATATGTACATCTATTTATTTCTAAATAGCTATAGCTGTAGATGATACTGTCTTAGCATTAGGGAAACAAAGCAGTCATTCCTTGGACTGGCATCGTAGAACTTAATGCTGGGGCTGAATATTGCAGGCGCCACAGCAGCTCAGTACCAGCAGGGGGCCAGAGTAGTGCTGGAAAAGTGAGAAAAAACATGACTTTCTCTGCTTTAAGAGACTACTCTGGTGTTTTGCAAATACAACCAGTAGGAGTAATGATGTCACCTTGTTATTCAGCTTCCTCTTTCCTAAAAAAAAAGAAAGAACATGAGATACAGCAGCACAGTAGTATAAGAAGAATCAGAAAAACTGAGTTTTTTTTAATCTTGTTGAAGTTAATTGGAAGACCTTCTAAAGGTTTCCAGATTTGGCTAAGGGTTAGCAATTAGTGTACAATTAGAAATGTGGGTGTGGTTTTTTAAAAACCTTATTATTGAAGTATAATTGACATACAGTGTTACATTAGTTTCAAGTGCACAATTTGTGCACTTGATGTGTGTTTTATTTTATCAATTAAGGTAATGTGTGTTTTATTTTATCAATTAAGCTTCATCTCTGTGCAACATCTACAGTGTTCCTCCTATATAATTTCCTCTAAATTCTGCTTTTATGAAAGCAATTTGAATATCTTTAAGCAACTTGCAAGGCCACAATATTAATAATGTTCGAAATGGAAATTAAGAGAAGGAAGAACTAGAAATATTTATGGTGTATGGGTAGCATGACAAGCTCCTAAAGACTTTAAATAGGTTCTTTGCTTTGGGGCTTCTTTATTGGCCTTATTGAAGGCCAAGGACTATTAAAGAGTAAATCAAATATAATTTCTAGGCTCCCTGAAAGTGTAGCTGTAATATTTTGTATATATATTGTGGTATTTAGGAATAGAGAAAAACAGAAACAAAAGGGTGAATGAGAAGTGAAGAAAAGAAGTGAGAATAAGAGAGAAGTCAATTCCACTAAAAAAACCCTAAAGATCTGTAGTTACTCAAATTAGCAAAATTGCAACAATAGGTATATAGTACATTTTAGCATACTCTAACACATATATATGTATATGCATATACATATACATACATTTTATAATGGTAAAAGTAATAGTCATTTCTCCTAAAACAATCATTTTTAAACAAATGTGTTACAACGTGATTGATATATTAGGGAGCAATTTGAGCATAATACACATTTCGTGTCTGTTTTTGTGTCATTTCATTTGTGAGCAGTACAACATGAATGCAAAAACCACCCTGCTAAACCAAGCCACATAGGAATACACAAAATGTTCACATGCACAAACTTCAGACACCTGCCAGCAATCTCAGTGTACCACATGTGATGAGTCCTGTCCATCCACATTTGATGTTAAAACTTTCCAGCTGATTTCAGATAACCCTATTCTCTCTGTTTCAGAATAACTCCCAAGACGCAGCTCTTCTAACACCCATCACTTTCATTAGCAAGTGCCAGGTCTTTTTTAAGGTACAGGGTCATATTTATCATAGCATTTATGTACTTATTAACCATTTAACATATTTAAAACTGCTGTTTTCATTAGGCTCCTATCTTTTCTTAAAAAAAAAAAGTCTCTGATGAAATTTTTGAATATTAAATTCCAGCCCCACTGTTCCTTGATTTTTATCTCCCTAGTATGATCACAGGCCTGAGCTAAGTTAGTATGAGCAAAAACAGGGAGACAGAATGTTGAGAAAGATATGAAAGATCCATAGGAGAAGATACAAGTAGAAGGCATGAAAGATATGATTAGAAAGAAAAGATACAATCAGAACCTTGGAGAAAGCTGAAGACCCAAGCATCTTTTACTTCTGCCTTGGGCAAAGGTAATGGTCAACCCTAGAATACAAACCAGTCTATTGGGATACATCCTAGGTCTAAGGGGACAGGTTTACCCTCATTTGCTTGGAAGAAGCAGTTTAACCTGAAGGCTTGAGTAATGCACAGAGCCCGGAAGCCAGTTAGAGAAAAAAATCACAAGTCCAGATTCACCAGTTGCTGATTTTGGCTAGTAGAAGACAAGTAGCAAAATGATTAAAGTCAAAGAGAATCTAAGACAGTTGTATTATCAGAAATATTCAAGTCTGAGAAACAAATGCTTATGATTTCCCATTCCCCAGAAACTCCCATTCTCTTGCATGAGATTCCAAAACAAGTGGACTGCTTAAGCAGGAAAGCTCCCAGTCAGGAACCATCCGCAATGACCTTCTCATCGTGATTTTGGGGGATATTTGATAGGGGAGATTCTCCAAGAGTTTAGAGATTAGAATCAGGGGCAATCAATTTGGTAACTAAAGAACTCATTTCCCCTCCCAGACAGGGATGCCTACTCTTCTGTCCAGCAAAATATCATATATATTATGAATCGATGTTTCTTTACTTCCATTTTTTTCATGCAGGAGTTTTTATTGGCGGTGTCTTTTTTTCTACTTTGCCTTGTTTATTACATGTCTTGGTGTGGGGAGATTAAATTTACAATTGAGCCATAGGATGATAGACCCTAAGGAGCTGCTTCAAACTTGATTGAGAAATTTATACTCAACAGAGATTTTGGAGCTGGCAGCAGTAAATAAGTTTGAGTAAGGGTGAGTGTACTGTTAGTCACATTTGGAAATCTTGCCCAAAGTTAGGCAGGGCCATTGTTGAAAATACAGATGTAGGAAAAGGATAAATGTGGATGCTGAGCAGCCAGGTTGAACTATTTTATGGAAATTTTTTTTTAAGATTGTATTTATTTATTTGACAGAGAAAGAGAGATCATAAGTAGGCAGAGAGGCAGACAGAGAGAGGGGGAAGCAGGCTCCCCGCTGAGCAGAGAGCCCAATGGAGGGCTCAATCCCAGGACCCTGGGGCCATGACCCAAGCTGAAGGCAGGGGCTTTAACCCACTGAGCCACCCAGGCGCCCCTGGAATTTTTTTTTTTTTAATAAGATGTCTTCTTTCTTTCTTTTTTAAGATTTTATTTATTTATTTGCGAGAGAGAGAGAGAGAGAAAGAGAATGAGAGCGAGAGAGAGCGGGCATGAAAGGGGAGAAGTCAGAGGGAGCCGAGCAGGGAGTCTGAGGTGGGACTCAATCCCGGGACTCCAGGATCATGACCTGAGCTGAATGCAGCTGCTTAACTAACTGAGCCACCCAGGCACCCCATTTTATGGAATGGTTTTATGTAAAACACAAATGTAGCTGAGTGAATCCAGCTACATATGCTTTGAAGTTCAGTCATGGTGCAGATCTCACCCAACATTTGACTTAATGACTCTTGACTTGAAGTTGCTCTTTCATAGTGAGATTCTCACTTTTCTTTTGTCCTGCCTTATAGGCCTATCAGGCCTATCTTTGCACTGATGCTAACACACTCTGAAGCCAAGCTGTTTAACAAGAGCACCTGGTTCTTATGCATATGGTTCTTAATAGTTGGTTACCTGAACTAGCAGCACCAAAGCCGTTTTTCAGGTTTGATGTAGCTATTGAAAAAGAGGCCCAAGGGCTTCTCTTCTTTTGAGATTATGGGGACCAAGGCCATGTAATCTGTGCCACCGTGTAAGAAGAGCCCAACTATGAAAGAAGGCAGCACCGAAGAAAGCAATGCAAAGAGAGAAGGAGCTCCAATGACATTGTTTAAGCTTGGGCTGAAGTTAGCTTTGATCCAGGGTCTCTCAGCCTTGGCACTGTTGACATTTTGGACTAGTTATTTCTTTATTAGAGAGAGGATGTTCTCTGATTTTAGAATGTTCAGTAGCATCTCCCACCTCTCCCCAGTAGGTACTTCCCTGGCTGGGCTGTGCTCTGATCCTAGGCCTTTTGGTTACATGATCCTTAAGTTCCCTTTTTGCTAAACTTATGTGCATTGGGTTTGTCACTTGCAGTCCAATTGTTTTAGTTAACTTTCTCCTTCAGTTTTTCTATGTAAGTGAAAACAAATATATTCATTAAACATAAATAACTCTATAAAACTAATAAAATAAAATTAATAATAATTTAGTCCAATAGATACCAGTAAATTGCCAATCAAGCAGTCATAAAAATACATATTTGTGTTTAGTATTTTACATATTAGAATCTTGATTTTTTTGAACATGATAAACTAGTTTTTAGTGTGTCAATTATTGTTACTGTTGACAGTAAACTTTTTAAACCACCAGTGTTATTTTGATGGACTAATCAGTGTTTTGTAAAGATTTTATTTATTGGGGTGCCTGAGTGGTTCAGTCAGTTAAACATCTGCATTAGGCTCAGGTCATGATCTCAGGTCCGGGGATCAAGCCCTGCATTGGGCTCTCTGCTCAGTGGGGAGTCCGCTTCTTCCATTCCCTCTGTCACTCCCCCTACTTGTGCTTTCTCTCTCTCTGTCAAAGAAATAAATAAATTCTTTATTTTTAATACATATTTTTTAAAGATTTTATTTATTTATTTGACACAGAAAGAGAGCAAGGGGGGTGGGACAGAGGGAGAGAGAAAAGCAGACTCTGCCAAGCAAGGAGCTCTACTGGGACTTTCTTGGGATCCCAGGACCCCAGCATCATGACCTGGGCTAAAGGCAGATGCTTAACTGACTGAGCCACCCAGGCACCCCTTGATAGGGGGGACTAATCAATTTGATAAGGTGCCTTAAAAAAATTCTGTAACTAGTTGCAATACTTAGAATTAGTGAAGTGATGCAGTAGATACATTTCAAGATGGATTCTAAGTCTTACCGTATCAATAACATGAAAGTGACTGCTAAGGTGGAGGAGGTAATTTGGAATTCTGCATAGTTATACCATCACATATAGTGATAAATAATTTTTCCACTACATTTTTGTATTTGAGTTACTGGAGAATCATGGCTTATTAGTGTACCATGATGTCATTTGGCCATAGCTTGATCTCTATTTATCATTTACACTTTTCAATTTTCCTCTCTGCTTTCTCCATAACTGAGACAGCTCCATGGAACTGCATTACTTATGGGTTGTTAAAGTCTCCATCTAATAATAAAACAATTAAAATCTCATTCTATGCGGGCGCCTGGGTGGCTCAGTGGGTTGGGCCGCTGCCTTCGGCTCAGGTCATGATCTCAGGGTCCTGAGATCGAGTCCCGCATCGGGCTCTCTGCTCAGCAGGAGCCTGCTTCCCTTCCTCTCTCTCTGCCTGCCTCTCTGCCTGCTGTGATCTCTCTCTGTCAAATAAATAAATAAAATCTTTAAAAAAAAAAAATTCCATCTTCTTAAAAAAAAAAAAAATCTCATTCTATGGAAATTTTTCAATTGTGAATTAACAATGTAAAATAGAAGTTTTGATTTTGCAACAGGCAAACTAATTCAACATTTTGATATTAGAACTCTCTAAGATAGTGGTAGTCATATATGCTTACCAGTACATTGCAAGTTAAATTAGAAGTTAACTGCAAAGAAGTATTTAAACTTCTTTTATTAGTTTTATTGTTAGAGATTGTGGCATTGCTATTTTGAATCTATATTAGGTATACATCATTGTGTTGATGTGTTATTAGAACCAAAAATTTTATGTAAGAGAAGATGAGTATAAAATTAAAAAAAAAATAGAGTTGAAACTCTGTAATGGTAAATTAGAATTTAAATATCAATGTAAATTAATGACTTTTTAAAACTCATTTGCTAACTTTCATCACTGCAAGGTCTAGAAGCAGTGACATGTCTGTAGCAGTGAGTGTGCCCAATACCCAAACGTCACTATGAAGCTCTAGGGCTCCCTGGAGACATGACTCATTGCAGATCTAGGACAGAGGAAATACAAAGTGAGGCTGGGACATTCTGTTGAACTGGAAAGCAATAACAATTCAAAGATTACTGAAATTGTATCAAAAGGATGCAGGAAATATCTTTAAAGGACTTCCACTGTCCAGATCTGGGAAAATTTGCACAGTTTTTACAGATACCTCTCATACATCATTGCATATCCTCTGGGATTCACTTTCCTCATTTCAGCCCTATGTAAACTCTTGTGTAGGCATAATCATACATAGCCTTATTCCTGCTATTCTGTAAACCCCTTGCTTTTTGCAGTGTCCTCAAGGAAGACCCACACATGTACAACCTGGACGTACAGTGGAGTTAAACTCAAGTGTAGGGGAATTAATGCCCTTTTGGGAAAGCCTTTGATCAATGGGAAGTGAAGCCAGTGGGTAAATTTTTCTCCTCTCTTTTCTCCTCCCACCTTAGTGGTGGTCCTGAAATGCAGCTTACATGGCTTCTAAGAAATTCAATCTGACAGATTAAACCGGTGGCCAGGTTGGTATGCAATGTCATTTTGACTCTCTCTCCTTTGCTTTATTCCCCTTGTCCCTCACTTCTGCTCATTGTGATTGGATTACTTTTAAAAATAATATCACAGGGGTGCCTGGGTGGCTCAGTGGGTTAAAGCCTTTGCCTTCGGCTCAGGTCATGATCCCAGGGTCCTGGGATCGAGCCCCGTGTCGGGCTCTCTGCTCAGCGGGGAGCCTGCTTCCCCCTCTCTCTCTGCCTACTTGTGATCTCTGTCTGTCAAATAAATAAATAAAATCTTAAAAAAATATAATAATATCACATAAGGCTTTTGCTTCAGATCCTACTTTTGGGGGAAACCCAAGCTAGAAGGATGGCATCAAATGGAATAATGCCTGTAGTTTATTGAAACATTGAAACATTGAGTATATAAAGATTTATGAACCATTTTGAATGATACTCTAAAGAAGATGAGGCACCTGGGTGACTCAGGTCATGATCCCAAGGTGCTGGGATCAAGCCCCACATCGGGCTCCCTGCTCAGCAAGGAGCCTGCTTCTCCTCTCCCTTTGCCTGTTGCTTCCCCTGCTTGTGCGCTCTCTCTTTCTCTCTCTGTCAAATAAATAAATAAAATCTTAATGGCCCCCCCAAAAAAAGAAGAAGAAGAAGAGAAAGACTTAACCTTACCAAAAATAATCTTCTATTTGCCACCATTGGACGTGAATGTTACCAGCTTTTTACTCTCCAAATTGGTAATTAAAGGAAGCCACTATCAGTCTTTTTTAATTAGAGGTATAGTTGAGGAGAAGCTCTTCTCTATCAAACAAGTCAGCCAATATAGCAGAAAGAAGAGAATTTTTTAATGATCAGTTTTCAGTCCCTGATGAAATGATTGATTTAGACACAAATCATCAGTGAAGACTGGAATTCTTGGAGGAAGTGTTGGTGGAGAACTGCGTATTTGCATTTTACAAACAGTCACTCTATACCTTACAAGCTAGTTAAAAAGGAAACCAAGTCTTTTCAATAAATAAATTTGCTATTATTACCTTAACTCATAGAAATACTTTTATTATTATTTTAAAGGCTATTGTATTTTCCTGGGTTTTTGCATGCCTAGTAATTTTTGACTGCATGCCAGACATTATGAGTTTTATGCTATATGCTAGATTTCTAAAAATGCCTTTAGATATTTTTGAATTCTATTCTAGGATGCAGTTAATTTATTTGGAAAGAATGTTATCATTTCTGGACTTACTTGTAAGGTCTATAGAGAAGGACCAGAACAACTTAATCTAAGGCTAATTTGGTCCCAATGCCAAGGCAATATCTTTCAGAGTATTTAACCCAATTTCTCACATGAGATTTCTTCACTCTGGCTTTTGGGAACAAGAACTATTTTCAGTCCTGTGTGAATACTGTGAATTCTTCAGCCTGATTCTTTCCATTCGTTCTTTCCTGTCTTTGGAGTTTTCTCACAGATGTGCTAATCAGTTCTCAGATGAAGATTTGAAGAGAGTCCTCTGCAGATCTCTGGGATTCTCTGCAATTCTCTTCTCTGGTATTCTGCCCTGTGAATTTTAGTCACATTGTCCTTCTTGAATTCTCAACCCTTGTCTCTTTAGCTCCGGAAGACTGCCACGCTCTGTTTGGGCTCCCCTTCCTGCTCTGCAGCCTGGAGCAATAATTACCTTGTTTCCCTTCTCTCAGGGATTACTGGGCTGAGCTGCCTGGTGTCCAGTGTCTAAAAACCATTGTTTTATATATTTTGCCCAGTTTCTCAGTTATGTAAGACAGAAGAGTAAATTCAGTCCCTATTATTTCATCATATCCTGAAAGAGAACTGCAGTCCACTGTAATTGTACTTTCAAATTTTCAAGTATCTATAGGGTTGGCTAAAGCATATTTGCTTATTTGTTAAAAATTTCTTAAATAACTTTGAGTTTTCTCATCTTGTTTTCAGAGGATGAAGCTTGTACTATTTCCATTTTGGAAATTTGTTAACTTTTTTGTGGATCAATATATGGTCACTTTCTGTGATTTCTTTGCATGTGTTTTTAAAAATGGTGTTTGGTAGAAGTCAAATATAAACATATATAATCATGTGTAGTTGGTTTGAATGTGTATTTTGAATACCTTGTCTTTATTTTGTGCCTTAGAATCATAGATTGATATACGTCTCCCAGTGTTAAAGTGCCTTAAAAAAAAAATTAACCTTGGGTGCCTGGGTGGCTCAGTGGGTTAAGCCGCTGCCTTCGGCTCAGGTCATGATCCCAGGGTCCTGGGATCGAGTTCTGCATCGGGCTCTCTGCTCAGCAGGGAGCCTGCTTCCCTCTCTCTGCCTGCCTCTCTGTCTACTTGTAATCTCTGTCTGTCAAATAAACAAATAAAATCTTTAAAAAAAAAAATTAACCTCATAGTTAGTCTAAGCACCATCCGTACTAATCCTGAATTTCTCCAGGTATACCAGAACTCTCTGAGTATAATCTTGAACTTGGGAAGATACAAGCACTTATTATTAATTGCCGCCTGGTGATTTAAGATAATGTCTCTTTAACATTTTTTTCTTTAAGTAAGAAATAAAACTCTAAGTTTTACAAAAGTCCAAATTAAAGGAATTAATTGGCAGACTAATTTCTAGTCTTCTTTGGTACCTATTTCTTAGGTGTTAAGAACCAAATTACCTTATAATATATTTAAGTTTTAAAAGTCTACTTCAGGGGCGCCTGGGTGGCTTAGTCAGGCTTAGTCAGTTAACCGTCTGATTCATGACTTGGGCTTAGGTCATGATCTCGGATTGTGAGATTGAGCCGCTCATCTGGCTCCCAGCTCCGTCCCCTGCTGGCTTGAGATTCCCTCTGCCCTCTCCCCCCACCTTATGATCTCTCTCTCTCAGTAAATAAATAAAGTCTTTAAAAGTAAATAAATAGGGTCCCTTGGTTGTTCAGTGCGTTGGGCCTCTGCCTTGGAATCAGGTCATGATCTCGGGGTCCTGGGATCGAGCCCTGCATCCGGCTCTCTGCTCAGCAGGGAGCCTGCTTCCCCCTCTCTCTCTGCCTGCCTCTTTGCCTACTTGTGATCTCTCTCTCTCTCTGTCAAATAAATAAATAAAATATTAAAAATAAAAGTAAATTAATAAAGCTTGCTTTAAATGAGCCACCTTAAGAAGTACATATTTTTAAATAAATATATGTGTATATCAGGGAATCTATATTAAACATCTGATGTATAGGTTAAGAAACAAAGCAAAGCTTTATTTATTTGCTTATTTTTCTTAGGGGTAATAACCAACTATTTATAGATTTTTTTGCCTCGCACTTTATTTAAGCTCATATTCTTAGAGATGCTTTAGCAGAGAACAAGATTAAAACATAATAGGCCTATTAACTTCTGTCCATTCTGTTATTGAGGGATCTGTCATCAAAAGAAGAGGCCGAGAATTTTGATTGGAAACATACAGTGGGAGACCGAGAACTTGAAAGTCTTTGGGGCTATGGGACTGGAACAGAAAACTCCAAAGCAGGCTCTGACCGGCATTCTCACATGGTCAGCTTGTATTCCAAGCTGAGTACATTGCCTCCTAATTCCAGAGAATTCTACAAATGCCTTCTAAGTCTATCACCAACCATCCCACTCAGCTTTCTACCTAATTCCTCGTTCTCAGATTTTTCAGAGATACGGATCTCTGAAATTTTAAGACATTTTACTTTATAATTATACATATGTAATAGTGAAAAAGTTTATAAAATACTCTTAAGCCTTTTAAATTCTCATTGAAGAGATATTATGCATCCTGACCAATGTTTTGCATGTGTATGTGGAGTGAGGGGGACTTCTAAACAAAGTGATTATATTTGGTTTGCACATAAATAGTATAAGCTGCTCTACTTAATATTTTTGGTGTCAGTATTTTTCTGTGTTCTTTGTAATTTTCCCTTTTATAACTGCAAATGTTGGATCTAAGTCTCAAAATATGCCATATTTTAAAATACATTATACTTTCACATACTTTAAATTATAAATACTCTAATTTTAAAAATCTTCCCTGCCTTTTAAAATCTGAAGAGTAAATTCATGATGCTTAAGTATTTCCTTGCTACATTTTATTATGTTGGGAATCAGAATCTTCCCTGAGAAACTAACGTATTAGCAAATGAAGCTGTTATTATCACTATCAACACACCTTTGTTAGATACTGTTATTTACATTTTTAACCAGCATTGTCAGGCCATTTTAATCTGTGGACAAAACTACACACATGAGCAACTATAGGACTTAGAACGCGGTGAGGAAAATATTTTGTTTATCCCTAGACTCTTGCGGTGAAGGAGCAAGATTTAAATTTGCCTCAGTTTAATTGCTTTACACACATTCTTGTGACGCACAGTTGGGAGGGAGGAAGAAAAAGAGGGAGCTGTTACACAGTGGTATGTATCTAAAAGAGTGCGTTTGAGAGAGAGAGGAGAAGGCAGAAGCAAGCTGGTCTGACCAGAAACAGAACTGCCTGTGACAGATTAAGAGACAAGCAAGGCTTGGAATCTGAGAGCAAGCAAAGAGAGTGGAAATTTACAGCTGCCCTGTGCGAGTGTTCAAGTGATCATTTTCTGCTAACGTTTTCCGGTGGTAACTGTTACTCTTCAAAGAGAGAGAGAAAGTCAAGAGGGGATTGTGGAAACTCTTCGTTCGGTGCTTTCGGTAACAGGAGGCACCCTCTATTAAATGGAAGATAAAGCTACTTCATGTAAAGTGCTTTGAGAGAGAGCTGTCTTCAGCACCTCACCATGTGTCTACTTTTTGTTGCTTAGACAAGCTTGGGCATTTCTATAACATTTGGTGAGTATCAGCCAGGTTATCTATTCTAGTTCATAGAAATGAAATTGATGTAGTAAACTTCAGTTTTCACTGAAGTTTTACAGTTAATGCTTATATATTCATTTTAAATCGTGTTGTTACCTTGTTTCTTTGTGCATGATGAACTGCTGTTACTAGGAGAGGTTTAAAAAAAACAACAACTACAAAACAATACTTCTCTGTTGCCTAAGGCACTTGAACCATTACCAACTATTCTGTGTCCATGGAATATCTTATTCTGGAAATGGGTTTTTATTTACAAAGTGTTTCCAAAAATAAAATAGTGGCAGTATACCATTTTTCATGTGTCCTTTTCAACTGCCTGAAAATTCAAAAGTTATCTCTGTCTATTGTCAGTAAATTTAAAACTATCATTGTGACGTTTGGGATCCTCAATTATTGTAAGTTACATCATTCTCTCGTAATTCAAATAGAATTGTTAATGATACCATTCATTAAAAGGACATATCATTTAAGTATGGAATGCTTCTGTTAGATCCAGTAAGTGACACATGATTTTTTCAAGGTTCTGTAATGAATATAAAAATTAGATAATTTACATATCAAATTTACCATTTGATACAAAATGAATGTACATGGATTTCAAATTAAGGATTCGAAGTTATTTTGTTCTATTGCTGATACCAGACTCTCATATAACATTGTTGCTCTGCTGAAGAAATATAGCCAGATGCATATATGTATGCCAGCAATATAGCAGAGAAAAGAAAAATAAACTTGTGAATTATGTATTCACATTACAAGAGAAATTTTATTTGTACAACCTTAGCATAGGACATTGTATATTAATTTTTTATGTCTTTTTAAAGGCATCAGTGGAAGACACGTAATCATTCCTCTGTGGGTAGAAGGAAATCTATATTGTTAGCTGCTAAACTGAGTCATTGCATAGCGATGCACTATTCTAAGCTAAGTTTTGAATTTACTCTCTGCCAGCATCAAAAGATATGTCCTTAGTGGTTCAAGTGAGTCCTTTAAGGCAGAACAACTTAGCTGGAATGAAAACTTCTATAGAGTGTCAGTAAGCATATCGAAAGGGTTTATACACTAGACATAATACATAAAATGGCTGTATTTCCTCTATGTGTACAGAAGCCTGTAGAACAGGTTTTGTTTTGTGAGGTGGGTTTTTTTTTTTTTTTAATGCCTTTCACCTATGTATAAGAAGAAACTCAGCTGGTCTTAGGAAACCTTCTCCAGACCAGTATCTTGCACTTAAAATCAAAAGTAAATAAAATAAAGATAATATCACAAACCAACTTTTCTTCCTCACAGAACTTCCCATACTTGGTCTTAGACCAATGGCAGATTTACACAGCTTCACAATTGTCAGAATATATTTTTTTAAATTTTAAACTATTAAGTCATTGGTATTACCTTAGTGGTGGCATCATTTCTTAAGCCCATAGGAATGTAAATATGACAGCAAAGAATAAGTCATTCCCAGTTTACAAATGTTTTGTATTTCAGAAGTTTATTGTGAGTAGGTTGATGGGAATTTTGGACCCATCTCCCCTGGAAAATTATTTAAAAAGTGTTTGTCTGTTTTTTATTATATCTGAAGAAAATATTTTAGCCACACTATAGAAAAACCATTGCCACCCTGAAAAATAGTAGGAAATCGATTCTAGTAATGAAACTAAATGTAAAAACAATTATGTTCAATAAAACATTTTTATTTATCCTAGATGCTAATGCTTGAAGAAAAGCAAATTTAATAAGATAGATGGGTTTTTGGAAGGATGCTTATAAACAGGATTTCTAGGTACTTTAAAGAGCTTCCAAGGTTGCACACCCTGTATGAGATCTAATCTCATGTTATAATTTGCTATTTTTATTTTCCTTACTATAGGCCTATTTCTAGCCATTGCTTTTATGCTTATCACCCATTTATGAAGTGTAGCTCAGTGACACATTAAGTAGGTACCTAATAGTTACTAGATGAGGACTAAATTTTTTCTTTGGTTCACAAAAAAGGAAATTGAGTAATTTTTCCAAGTTGTCCAAAAAAGGAAAGGGGTTTAGGGGCATGTGGTTTTCATTATGAGGAAGATATGGCCTGACGAGTATTGACTGAATTGTGAAGCACAAACAAAGCAATAGTAGTGCAGAATAGGCCTATTTGGAGAAAAAGAGAAGATCCTGTATGACTTGGTGGCAGCCCTGAGTGAGCAGGGACGGTGATAAGGGAGGCAGTTTACAAGCTTGGTATCTTGAGTACATGGGACATTCTGAAGTAAGGTGTCAACTTCACGTATTTGCATAAGTGTGCTTGGACCCATCTAAGGAAATGTGGCCTTTGTGGAAAACTGAAATTTGGTCTATCTAAATCAAGTTTAGTCACACTAGTCCTAAAAATTTTTCTAAAGTACTCTAGTACAAAGTGTAAAAGTTGGTAATGTAATAAACATATATAATGAAATAAACAATACAAAGAGCGCACTTATCCTAGATGATTTTTAGTGGCAGAAAACTTTTCCATTTGATCAAGAAATACTTTCTTCTTTTTCAAAACTATAAACCTTGTCTTAATCGTAATAATAATATTTAACCAAAATTTGATGACTGTTAATTATATATGTGCTTAGAAGAAAGTAAAAACAGAAAAGTGAATTTCGCGCTTCCCTTGATAATTCTGTTGTGAAGAATATCAGTTGTGAATTTCAGTGAGATCTGATGCTTTGATTACAGGTACTAGTGTTTTGTTGTTGTTGTTTTTTACAGGTACTAGTTTTGAGAATACTGACCTAGCTTCAGACCTCTGCTATAAATTGAGATTGTGAAATTCTAATATAGAATCATCACTCATTGACAATCACTAATAGTTAATATGTGTAGAAAATTTTAGCTCTGACAAGTGACTGGAGCAGTCAGTAGAATCACTGTGAACCTAATGAATGAAGTTACTGGTGGTTTTTTCCTGGAATAGTAATAGTCTAGTAGGTTGTTATTTATAACAACAAATAAGTTAGCAGTTCTGTGTCTTCCTAAGTTCATGTACTAGTTCTATTTTTAAATTATTTCACTGGTTACAATACATTAGAATTCAGGAGTAGTTCCCAGGGACTTGGGTTTCTCTTCTTATAAAAGAGTTTTTATTCCAAAGGAAGTCTGACCAAGGCTTCCAGGTGAATGAGGATCCATTAAAATTCTCATGAGTTTTCTGTTCCTATGTAAATTGTCTGTTTTTAGTCGTCACGATCTCCTTCATACTGTGTTAATAAAACTTAATAAAAACAGAATCATTCTTGGTCATTTTGAACTGAGAAAAAGAATTATCAGTGAAAGTCCTTATTTATACATTATTGTCTACAGATTTTCATTCATTTCCATAGGTTTTCTAGTAAAGTATTTAATTGTGGTGCCTTCTAATTACATTTAGCATATGTATTTAAAAATAGGATCATTGGGGCACCTGGGTGGCTCAGTGGGTTAAATGGCTGCCTTCAGCTCAGGTCATGATCTCAGGGTCCTGGGATCGAGCCCCATATCAGGTTCCCTGCTCAGTGGGGAGTCTGCTTCTCCGTCTCCTGCTCTCTTGCTTACGCTCTCTCTCAAATAAATGAATAAAATCTTTTTAAAAAATGGAATTGTTAAAGGATAGAAGACGTTAATTAGATGATACTTTGACATATATGCTCTATAATGGATTTGGTGTCATAGCATGTGTAACTAGATTGATATCTTTATAATTTATTATTTCTGTGCAGTACTTCTAAGGTATGACATTGTCAGTGGAGGGAAAGGTGACTATTTGGATATGGCAAATACAGTAGAACCTGTAGGTATACTTTTTCAGTTTTAAAATATACCTTAAACCATTTGAAGAGAACAGTTTAATGAATACTGACAAATGTATACATTAATGTAACCTCCACTCATTAGTTTTTAAAAAATGAATCTTACAGATTCAATTATCTGCCACAGATGCACTTTGATTTATATCATTTCTACCTGTGAGTTCTGTTTGGAGTGCAGATAAAAGAATCGTGATTCCTGAAATTTTGTGATTTTTTTTTTAAATGTAGTGCTAAGTTTATTTTAGTTTCTTTAGTTTAAGAGAAGGTACTTATGCCTTAGGTTTAAATTAGCAAGCTTTAAGAAAATTTTGGAAATGTTCCTCCCTCAGTCATTGTTGATTGTAAAATAAACTTATGTGGAAAGAAAGAAGGCTCATTTTTTTTTTTTAAAGATTTTATTTGTTTATTTGACAGACAGAGATCACAAGTAGGCAGAGAGGCAGGCAGAGAGAGAGAGAGGGAAGCAGGCTCCCTGCTGAGCAGAGAGCCCCATGCGGGACTCGATCCCAGGATCCTGAGATCATGACCTGAGCCGAAGGCAGCGGCTTAACCCACTGAGCCACCCAGGCGCCCCAGAAGGCTCATTTTTTAGTTGGTTTTGTTACAGCGAGTTAGAAGTTTGGTTACTTTTTATAGTTTTACCTATGGAAATCTTGAGATTTTTCTTGGCTTCAGAGATACATTTCTTGCTTTCTTAAACTTGTGTGGGAAACCTTTGAATTAGAACTATTTTTGAATACTACAATTGAAGGTTAAACATAAAGGTGTGGAGATACTCATTAGCCATTTAGAGATAAACATTTATTTCCCTTTCAATATTTTAAGGAATAAAAAGAAGGGAATTGAATGTCCCAAATGACCTTTTCTCCTAGCTTCCCTTTTTCCCTTCCCCTGTAAACACTCCTCTGCACTTAATGTCACTGAACATATTCAGAGTGATTAACTTTGGGCCATCTTTAATGACGCTCACACATAAGTTAGGAATATGAAATATTTTGCTGTGTATGAGAAAAAGAAATGCTGCCAAAATCTACTATAAAGTCTACAGGGCCTGAGATCCCTGGGAGCAGAGGTGAATAATTTGTTTTGGCTCTCTCTCCAGATTCTGAATCAAGTTCTACTCTTTATGAAATTTCATAGCCAAACTAACAGAAATCACATTTGTTTGACTAATGCTTTGAAAAGACATGGTGATCAGATATTCCACAGTTTGAACTTTAAAACACAGTTGTTTAGTCATTAAAAATATCATTTATGAGAAGGTGTTTCCATTATGAAAGTATTTGCATGGGCTATTAAACAAAGCTTGGAAAAAAGAAAATTTGAAGGAAAAGGAAAATTTAGCATCCATAAGCCAGTTACCCAGAGACAATCACCATTAACTTTTGTAAATTTTTTTCTATGCATAGCCTTTGTGTTCTTGTGTTTTGTTTGCTTTTACATAGTTTTATGGGGTGCTGCTTTTAACATTTCCATTTTATTTCGCATTCTTTGCAAACATTTTCATAGCCAAAGACTGTATTTCGTCAAATCTAAGAAGCGATTGGCTATAAGTCATGTACTTTGTATACCACTAAGGAAGAAAGAAAAAAAACTGTAAAGGAAGGTAAAATCCCCTCGGTTGTAAGAAACACCTCAATTTCACAGATGTTAAAATGTTTTTAAAAATGTTACAAAGACAACCTTTATTTTAGTTTACTTTGTTAAGATTTCCAGAAGCAAGAATTACTTACTAAATCAGAGGTTGTGAACATTTATGGGTTCTAGAGCCACACTGCTAAATTAATATTCAAGTAATAGTCCCACCAGAATGAACCAGAGGGGGCTGGGATCAGGGAGATGTATGAAGGGGGTTGCTTCAGTTTTTCTGTTTTGAGCTGGGTGGTAAATACACAGGAGCTTATTAGGCTGTTCTTTATTCATCTGTATGCCCCATATATCTTAATTAAATTAAAATACTTAAGGGAAAAGTCCTGTTGAAGCATTTTGATAAGCTTGATGGTGTCAGAGTCCACTTGTGAGCCAACTGCTGTAGCCAGGGCAGTGGAAGGAATACTCTGGCTACACCTGGGTCATGTTCCCACCCTTTGGGTATGGTGGATGGGAAGTAGAGCAGACAGGTCTATCACCACGAGAAACAAGGACCAAATAGCTACCAGAGATTTTCTTTTCCTTTTACTTTTTTGATTCGGTTAATTTCTGCTTCTATTGCTATTATTTCGATCCTTCTTTCCTTGGAGACTTTTGGGGTGGTTTCCTTTTTAACTTGAATCCTTACTTATTTTTACTCCCCTATGAATTAATTATAATTGTAGATTCTCACCCTCCTACATGTCCTACCAACAATATCAAGGCTTCCTTTCAAGAATTATTTCTGATTTTTACCATTTATTTTGTTGAACTCTTGTGGGCTTGATTCCATGTCATCTTTTTATAATATTTTTAGTAAGCATACACAATCTGTTCACACATAAATATGTTGGCTAGGGATTCAGTTACGAGGCTATAGACTCTCTCAGAACTCTGTAGGTTTTCTCTTTGTTCTGATGACATTTAGCTTTATGGAAGTTCAAAGGCAACTTGATTTTTATCCTTTGTTGTTAAGGTCATTTTGTAAGAATGAGCTTTGAAAGTATAATGTTGGTTTCTTTTAAAAGCCACAAGACACTGAATTTGGGGGGTCACCAATAATCTCAACTAGAAGAGCTCTTTAAGTGATGAGGTTTAGCTCTTTTTTCTGCTTAAACTGTTGCATTTTTTTGCTTCTGCTTCACTTTTTATATTTTTTGTTCTTGTTGGCTTCCTCCACCTCGCCCATTGTTGTAATACCTGGATCACTTTATCTTTTCCATATCTCTGAAATATACATATTGTAGGTGCTCAGTAAATATTTTTTGAATGAATAAATGTAGCCTGACTCATTTTTTACCTCTCAGTTGTCCTTAGTCAATTTTCCATAGGGTCATTTCTGCTCTGTGAAGATTTGGATTACCATGCTGTATTTGGGGTGTTATCTATATATGTGTGTATATATATGTGTGTGTGTTTCTCATCTTTTATCTTGGCCAGCTTTTAGTTTAAGTCCTTTTCTTTTTTTGTCAGTTATGTCTGTTCTGTCTCCTACAGAGAATTAATTTTGGAAGCAACCTTTCCTGTCTTAAGTCCACAGGGCATTTCTTCTCTTTCTTGGGCTGCTTCTTTTTTTTTTTTTTTTTTTAATAGAACCTACATTAATTGTTGTTTATTCTGTTTATTCACTCTTGACAATGGAAAAGTACAACAGGGCCAGTATTAGTCCATGGACATTTGTTTGCTGCATGGCCCACTGTCAGCACTACGCTAGAGGGCATGTTGGTGTGCACAGCCTACAGTTTTCAGTTCCTAAGAGGCATTCCTCTAGAGTTAGTCTGTTGTATTTAATATGGCATCCTCTCCTGTCCCTGCTTCCTGCTTTGCTGAAATAGAATGTATAGTCTAAAAACTCTGAGGTAGACTTTATAGAAAAATTCCTACTACCCTTTTATCCCCAGAAGGCACCATTTTCAGGAGTTGGCCATTCCTTTTGTCCCTGCCTTAAGCACTTTATCTTAGGCCATGATGGATAGATAGTAGGAGTTTAAGATTTAGAATGGATATGGACCAGTGATGAATCACCTCGAGCTCACTGTATATAACGTAGCTATTTTCAAAGGGTGATGCCCTTTAAGAACCCACTCTTTGAGTATGGAGGTTTCTCAAAAAAATTGAAAATAGAACTATCATATGATCCAGCAGTTCTATTTCTGGATATTTATGAGAAGAAAATAAAAATACTAATGTGAAAAGCTATATGCATCACCATGTTCATTGTGGCGTTATTTACCAAGAAATGGAAAGAACCTAAATGCCAGTCAGTAGATGAATGGACAAAGAAAATGTGCTTATATATGTATAATACACCCATAAATATTATTCGCCCATAAAAAGTGAATTCTTGCCATTTGTCGATATGGAAGGAACTTGAGGACATTATGCTAAGTGAAATAATTCAGACAGAGAAAGACAAATATTGTATGGGCTCACCTGTAAGTGGAATTTTAAAAAAAGTCAAGCTCAGATACAGAGAACAAATTAGTGATAGTCCGAGGTAGGGGTGGGGGTGGATGCAATGGGTGAGGGGGGTCAAAAAGTACAAAGTTCTAGTTATAAAAATAAATAAGTCATGGGGATACAATAAATAAAATAACTAAACCAGTATTAATATAAAGGCAATGTATCTGGACTTTCCCAAAACATTTGGCAGATTTGTTTTGATATCTTCATAAATGAAATGGAAAAATAGGAGTTATGACTAGGTGAATTAACAGTTAAATTTTTTTTTAAAAAGAATTCCCTCACTTTATAGATAGGACAAATGACAGCCAAGCAAGGGTGGTAATTTCTGAATCATAGTGGATCAGTTACCAATTCAGAACCAGACGGGTTTAACTACCTTGTATTTGTTTAGTAGGTAGTGCTGAGTGCCAGTTGGCTCAGTTTTTAAATGGCAGTGGAGTAAATGATGTGATTGGGGTGGATGCACATGCAAGTGTCCAGCATGGTTGCCCAGGGAGTAGAAAGGGCAGCCCTGGGTTTGAGGGTGATACAGGAAGGTGTTCAGTCTGGGGGTGGGACGGGGCTGGTTATGGTCTGAGGAGAACAGAGCAGTTAGGAGAGTTTCACCAAAATTTATAGGGGACCGGGGGCGGGAACTGCATAGTTTGAGATACAGGTTTTGATTTCCCTCATAATATGGATCCCAGAATTGAAGAATCATTAATGGTCCTATGAAATTTTAAAACATTATTAAACTAATTTTATATTATAGTTGTAGAAAATAGGTACACTTAAAATATGAAAATAACAAATTCAAAAAAGGAGTACTGTATTAAGAGGCATTATACTGTGTGTTTTTCCTCTGTTATATAATTTTATTGCCCCCCAAATGTTAACTTTTTCTTTTTAATAATAAGTTCAAAAGAGCAAGGATTGTATTTTTCTTGTTCATAACTCTATCCCAGGTATTTAGCAAAGTGTCCATGCTTAGTACTTACTCAGATTGTTCAGTGAACAAGTGAATGAATAAATGAACAAATCAACAGGCAAATAAAAAGTTGGAAGACAGCAAATCAGGAAATGGTGGATAACTACCATGGGAGTCCTGAAAACATTTGTGATATTACCAGAATTAGCATTAGAATTAGCCTGAGAACTAAGAACTGAGAACTGGGCAGAGCAACAAGTACTGGAAAAAAATCACGTCATATCACATATACGTGACCATATTCTTTTTTAATTAATTAATTAATTTATTTATTTATTTATTTATTTTAAGATTTTATTAATTTATTTATTTTTGTCAGAGAGAGAGAGGAGCGAGAGTGAGCACAGGCAGACAGAGTGGCAGGTAGAGGCAGAGGGAGAAGCAGGCTCCCTGCCAAGCAAGGAGCCCGATGTGGGACTAGATCCCAGGACGCTGGGATCATGACCTGGGCCGAAGGCAGCTGCTTAACCAACTGAGCCACCCAGGCGTCCCTCTTTTTTATTTTTTAAAAGATTTTATTTAGGGGCAGAGAGCACAAGCAGGGGGAGAGGCAGACGCAGAAGCAGGCTCCCGAGTGAGCAGGGAGCCCATGTGGGTCTCGATCCCAGGACCCCAGGATCATGACCTGAGCCAAAGGCAGAGGCTTTAAACCACTGAGCCACCCATGCGCCCCTAAAGTACCTAAGTTTTGTTTTACCTAATATTTTCTATTTTTAGGTATCTATTTATTATAAAAGTTATATAGGTATTTTAGAGATAGTTAAACCCGTCTGGTTCTGAATTGGTAACTGATCCACTATGATTCAGAAATTACCACCCTTGCTTGGCTGTCATTTGTCCTATCTATAAAGTGAGGGGATTTAAAAAAAAAAAAAATTTAACTGTTAATTCACCTAGTCATATCATCTAACTCCTGTTTTTCCATTTCATTTATGAAGATATCAAAACAAATCTGCCAAATGTTTTGGGAAAGTCCAGATACACTTAATTGACTGAGCCACTCAGGCACCCCGTGCATGATACCATATTCTTATTTGTACTCTATTTTGATGTCAGGAGTATTTAGTTGGAATTCTCACAGTCGATTATCTTTTCCTTAGTGCAGTAGAACTATATGAAGAAATGAACAATTATACAAATGCATTTAGCATTAAAAAAATACTTTTTAAAAAATATTTTATTTATTTATTTGACAGACAGAGATCACAAGTAGACAGAGAGGCAGGCAGAGAGAGGAAGGAAAGCAGGCTCCCTGCTGAGCAGAGAGCCTGATGTGGGGCTCTGTCCCAGGACCCTGGGATCATGACCTAAGCCAAAGGCAGAGGCTTTAACCCACTGAGCCACCCAGGTGCCCCTAAAAAAAACTTTTAATGCTAAGTATTTAAACATTAAATATTTAACCTTTAAAGAATAAATTATATTTTTTAAAAGAAAAAAATGTGTAAGTGATTCAAGGACACAGATATGTCTAGAACACTTAATTAAGACAATATCATGTCTCAATTAGTATGCCTTTCTCTTTTGTGAAATCATTCATTCATTATATCATAGAACTTTTTGTAATAATCGCAGCTAAACATTGTAGAGTACTTTACTTATACAAGGCCCTGTGCAAGATGTTCTACTTACCTTTAATCCTCACAACACTGAGAGGGAGATGTTATCATCTCCATTTACAGATGAGATCACAGAGCCTTAAGGATCTGTGCCCAAGATCACTTAGGTAAGAAGCAACATTTGGCTTGCTCTGCCCAACTTATCTAATGATTGGTTCAGTACCCACCCTACTACCACAGTTCATATACTTTTAAATATACTCCACCTTCATTTATTGATGTGTAGGGCTGACTACTAAAGTAAAATCTAGTGTGTCTTTACAATTTTATTCTTGAATTATATAAAGGTACACGATACAATGTTCTGACTCTCTTTTTGCACCTGACACTGCCTACTGTGAGAATCATTGTGATCTTCACATGCTTTATCTTTGAATGCTCTGTCAACTTTCAGTATCTGCTTTAGAGGCTGCCTGGAGTCTCTTGTTTTCAAACCTATTGCCCCAAGAGTGGACAGGTTCCCCTCTCACTTAGTCTCCCCACACTGGGGAGTTGAGGCACCCCTGTCGAAAACACCATTTCTTCTGAAAATGATAATTTAAGTCTTTTGTTTTATCATCAAAATTCACACTGTTTTGATTTCTACTTCATAACATATATATGTCCCATTGGAATTTTTTTTAAAGATTTCATTTATTTATTTGACAGAGAGATAGAGAGCACAAGTAGATAGAGTGGCAGGTAGAGGGAGAGGGAGAAGCAGGCTCTATGCTGAGCAGGGAGCCCGATGGGCTCAATCCCCGGACCCTTGGGATCATGACCTGAGCTGAAGGCAGACCTTCAACCAACTGAGCCACCCACGCACCCCTCCCATTGGAATTCTTGATTACAAACAACAAATCCTGAAGGAATTTATTGGAAGGATATAAGGTAGCTCACAGAATGACAAGTTCTAGAGAGCCAGATTTGGGAAATCGGATTTTAGGGGGATTAGGGATTTAGAACCGTAGCTATGGTTATGCCACAGGAATAGCTAGGTAGAGTGCTGCTATCCACTGGTGCACATTTGTGTATACACACTTGGATAATATCCTCCATTGACTAATTGCATCATTGTTAATCAGAAAAATATTAGAAAAAGTAGAATTAACCCAAATGTCCATTAATAAGGTATTAATAAAATAAATTATATAGTAATTTAATAAAGTTTCCACATAATAATTATATATCTGTATAATAGAATACTATATTGTATACAATTGTAGGAGATCTAAATATATACTCGTAGAATGGTATTCAAGACATAACAAGTAGAAAAAAGTTACAAAATACTGTGTTTAGTATTACTTTATTTTTGTTTAAAAATGTATCTAATATTATATATAAGAAAAAATTCAGAAGGAACATACACCAAACTGATATATTTGTTATCTCTGAGCTATTGGTTAATGGACTTATGATATCATGTTTCTGTAATGTTTGAAATATTTTGCCAATAACTATAAAGTATGTGAATATGCCTCTCCTAACTGGAAACTTCAATAAGGATTTTCTTCCTAAATAATTACATTATGGTAGGGCAATGACAGCCATATTCAGCTTTCTCTGCTCTATGTAAATAGATGTTCTCAAAAACAAGAATTAATATTCCTTTTCCTCACTCTCCTCACCCTCCACCATGGTGGTCTTCATTTCCTCAGTGAGTATGGCCAGCTGAATGTTTGAAGAATAAATAAAGAACAGATCAGATTTTAAAATAATTTTACCTTGCGATTTTGTGATTGTTATGGGTAGCATTAAATATTGCCTTACCACAGTATGTGAATCCTAATCTCACTTTTGTTTTACATGTTTTATTTTATCTATCACCGTCATTGTCGGCAGCAGCACTCTCATTAGTTAAAAAATCTAGTTTTAAGTACTCCTTTTCCCAGTGGGACTCTTTCCCGAATCCTTGTATTTGTATTTTAGAAAAAAAATTTTAAACTTTGAATAAAAAGTTTTCGGCAAAGTTTTAAAAATACCTGTCTTAAAATATATATATGTATTTAAATGTGGTGTAAAACTTGATGAAACTCATTTTAGTTTGATCAATGTTAATGTTTCAAATTATTGAATTAGGGTTTTTGAAAACATAAGACATTCTGGTATAACAATTTAATCATGTTAAGAGTTAAATTCTTTACAAACTGGTGACAGCCATGCTGGAAAACAAGTTGGAGGTTCCTCACAAAGTTAAAAATAGAACTCTCCTAAAATCTGGCAATCACAGTACTAGGTATTTACCCAATGACTCTAATTAAAAGGGATACATGCACCCTGATGTTTATGGCAGCATTATCAACAATAGCCAAATTATGGAAGCAGCCCAAGTGTCCATCAGTTGATGAATGGATAAAGATGTGATACACACACACACACACACACACACACACACAATGAAGTATTATTCAGCCATAAAAAGAATGAAATCTTGCCTCTGCAATGTGGATGGATCTAGAAAGTATTATACTAAGTGAAATAAGTCAGTCAGATTAAGACAAACGCCATACGATTTCACTCATATGAAATTTAAGAAACAAATGAGCAAAGAGGAAAAGAATAGAGAGAGAGGCAAACCAAGAAACAGATTCTTTCTTTTCCCCCCAAGAAACAGATTCTTAACTCTAGAGAACAAACTGATGGTTACCAGCAGGGAGGTGGGTGGAGGCGTGGGTGAAATAGGTGACGGGGATTCAGGGGGGCACTTGTGATAAGCACTGGGTGTTGTATGGAGGTGTTGAATCACTATATTATACATCAGAAGCTAACATTACACTTCTGTTAACTACCTGGGATGTAAACAAAATTTTAGATAAAATTTTAAAAAGCTAAACTCATGATTCTTGTTTGCTTATTTGTTTGTAGCATTCTGTATTGGAAGAAGAAATTTCTATAGATGAAAAAAATGCCTTTGTTTAGTAAATCACACAAAAATCCAGCAGAAATTGTGAAAGCTCTAAAAGACAACTTGGCGATTTTGGAAAAGCAAGACAAAAAAACTGACAAGGTATGAACTAAAATGATAATATTATTATTCAGATGCATGTTTTCCAAAACCAAAAACCAATGTAAAAGCTTGATGAAGAATCCCCGAATATGGTCTGTGATGTGCACATAAGGTCTCTATAAATACATATAAATTGATTTCAGGATTCATGCTGTTGTTGACTCTTTTGCCTTGAACCCTTGGTTCACTATATTCAGCCTCTGACAAAACTTGGATCCCTCTAGACTACAGACCTTAAAAATCTAAGGGGCTATACAGGTATTTAATGCTAAACTGACAGGAAGGATAGAACATTTTTATTTAAGGATCACCTGATAGTTTCTATGACAGTGCAACCTCATTTTAACATTTTTTAAAGGTCCTTCTAAGCAGGATTTCCTCATAGATAAGGTGTTGTTGTTGTTGTTGTTCTTTTCTTTATATTTTGTTCCTTCCAGAGGATGTTGGATCCTATGTATTCAATTTCTCTCTAAAGTGACTGGTTAGTTTATGGCAACACTTAAGAGATCTAGAAAATAAATATCCTTTAGTTCACAGTATCTTCCCATCCCAGTATATTAAAAAAATCTTGGATCTTGTAGGTATGTAGAGATATAATGTTTTATTCTGCATCTTGTAAGGTATGTAGAAATGTATTTTTAATTCTTGTGTACTTGTAATATTGAATCAAATATTGGCTCAATTAGAAAAAAGAAATGACCTTCATAAAAGAGTAAACCCAAATTTACTAGTAAATTTACAGTAAATCTGCACAAGACAGAAAAAAAACATAAAAAGATACTCGCTTTCATGAGTAGTCAGGAAAAGGCCAGTTAAAATCACATACATTCATATTACACACTCACTCTCCTGGCAAAAATGAAAAATGTCTGATGATACTCAGTGTCGGCGAGGATGGAGAGCAATGGGAACTTTCCTCCACTGTGAGGGATAAGGTATAAACTGGTGTCACTGCTTTGAGAACCAGCTGGTATCATCTGTCAAATCTGAGGTTGTACCTCTGTTAAAACCCTGCAATTCTACTCCGACATACAAACTCTAGAGATAATCTTGCACTTGTGAACCAGGATGCGCGCACTTGTGAACCAGGATGCGCGTACAAGAGTATTCATATGTTGCTGTTCCTAATAACCCCTCAATGGAAACGACCTAAATGTCCATCAAAAGTAGAACTGATGAACTGGGGTCCAGCCATTAGTAGAAAACTTGAGAGCAAAGAAAATGAAAATGCTGCTGCCTCCGTGCAGTTGCATGGATGGACCTCACATCTATAATAGCAGCAGAAGCACCTCCTAAGAGGTCCCAGGTGTTATTCCAAAAAGTTCAAAATTGGCAGAGCTCAACTATATTGTTTAGCGATGCAAATACAGGTAAGAAAATATAAAGAAAAGTAAAGAAATGATTGTCATCAAAAACATAAAAACATTTACTTCTAGGTTGAAAAGGCTGCATTCAGGTGACTTCAGGATTTCTGGAAGTTTTCTACTCTTAACCTGTGTTATGGGCCACAGAAGTTTGCTTTATAATTATTCTTAACTGCATATAATTTAAAGCACTCTTTTGTGGCTAAATATCACCCTTAAAGAAATTTCCAACCTTTTAATAAATTAAGAATTGTTTCAGTCAGATCATAAGATGTATCTGGAAATTACTTTTTTTTAAAGTAGTCATGCTACTATGAATTATTTGTATTTAATCTGCCTTATTCTCTTTATTCCCTTCCTTGGTTATAATGATTACAGAACCATACTTCAAAGTAATAAAACTATATTTCTTTTAAAAATATTCAGCAGATTACATTGTTAACTTTTTGGCCTATTCTCTTTTGGACGTATTGAATAAATTCACATCCCATACAATCTGCCTCTTTAACGTGTACAGTTCACTGATTTTTAGTATTCTCAAAGGTTCTACAACCATCACCAATATCTAATTCAAGAATATTTTCATCACCCCCAAAAGAAATCCTGTACCAGTTGGCAGTCATTCCTCATTGTCCCCTCCCCAGGCCTGAGCACCCACTCATCTGTGGATTTCCCTCTTACTCTTCACAATATAGAGAAGTGTTTTTTTGTCATTTTTAAGTTTCATAGAGAGCAAAAAAGGTGATGATTATGTGGGAGAGACAAGTGGATTAACAAAGTTAGTGGCTTTTGATAATTTGACCGTGTGTTTTGACAATTCAGGTTTACTATACTGTCCATTAAAAAATTAGAGTGATAGGAATTTGTTGAAAACCTTAACAAATGCTTTTAATAAAGACCCGTAGCTACTGATAAGTCTTCAAAACAGTCATTTTAATTTTTTTAATATTTTCTTTATTCATTTGACAGAGAGGGAGAGAGATCACAAGTAGGCAGAGAGGCAGGCAGAGAGAGAGGGGGAAGCAGGCTCCCTGCTGAACAGAGAGCCTGACCAGGGACTCTATCCCGGGACTCTATCCCAGGACCCTGGGACCACGACCTGAGCCGAAGGCAGAGGTTTAACCCACTGAGCCACCCAGGCGCCCCAGTCATTTTAATTCTTAAGAGTAAAATTTATAGCTAATGACTAGATTAGTTAGGCTATATCTGAGTAGGTTTTAAAGGAAGAGTGTTTTGATTATGTTGACCAAATAGAAATACCAGAGACTTTTTTAACATAAATACATTTTTGCAACATTTTCCAAAATAAAAAAAGCACTGTCAAACAGTTTTTTGGTTGCTTGTAACTGTATAGTGTTCTTTGATCATAAATGAACAGAATCCAAGAAGTGGGGTTTTTTGGTTTGTTTGTTTATGGCTTGAAAATTTTCATTCCCTCTTCACTGTGAGCATGTTTTTTTGGTCACCAGGCTTCAGAGGAAGTGTCGAAATCTCTGCAAGCAATGAAAGAGATTCTGTGTGGCACAAATGACAAGGAACCCCCCACAGAAGCTGTGGCCCAGCTCGCACAAGAGCTCTATAATAGTGGGCTGCTGGTGACCTTGATTGCTGACCTACAGCTCATAGACTTCGAGGTAAACCATTTGTAAAAGGGTGCTGCCGCTGCTTTGCAAGTTCAGTGTATACGATCATAAATATTTGACTTTGTTTCTATTATTACTCTTCATCTATTACATATAAACCCAGTATTTTCCTAAAACTTCTCAAATTTCTTTAATAAGGTAAAAAGATATCTTATGGTTAAGTTTTCTGCAGCCAGGAGGCAAGGCTAGTGGCCATCAATAATAATGGTAATAATAAGGGATAACATTGAGTGCTTACTACATGTCATACAGTTCCAAGCGCTCATCTCCTTTCCTTCTTAAAGGAAGGAATTCCAAAGGAATTCCTGTGTGATTGGTACTATACGATGAGCCTTGTTTTATAGATGAAGAACCTAAAGCTCAAAGCTATTAAGTAATTTGTGCAGTCAGTTGTATGCTAAGAGCCAAAGCTGGGATTCAAACTCGGTGTCTTGGACTTGTTCATTTAGTTAAAATATTATACCAATGATTTCAGAAGTTTGTTGAATGCTAGCAATATAGGATACGTATCTCATTTTGAAAGCAGTTATACCTAATTTACTTGAATAATAAGTGAGCTAAATAAAACAAAAACTTAGAAATATGAGTGGTGAAGAGGTGTAGGTGTTTTATTATCTATGGTAAATCTGACTGAGAATGGTGGTTTTTCAGTAAACAGCGTGTGTGTAAGGCATGTTTGACCATTGGCTATTTTGGTGATAGAAGTCTTGGTTTTGATTTGTTTATTGTTTTTGTTACTACCCTCATACTAAGAGCTTGGGTTTTCACTGATTCGCAGAGATGGATGAAATGCAGATTTTTTTTTTTAAGATTTTTTATTTATTTATTTGACAGAGATCACAAGTAGGCAGAGAGGCAGGCAGAGAGAGGAGGAAGCAGGCTCGCCACTGAGCAGAGAGCCCGATGCGATGAGATGAGGGGCTCAATCCCAGGACTCTGGGATCATGATCTGAGCCGAAGGCAGGATCTTTAACCCACTGAGCCACCCAATCGCCCTGAAAATGCAGATTTCTGAAATAGCTTTTAGTTTTATCCCTGGGAAAATGAAAGGAAAACTAATTATGGTGATTACAGTGATTAGACCAAGATAAGGTCAGGGCTCTGGGGATCTGTGGAAATACTAGCCCACAGCTCTCTGGATGGCTTCAGCTGGGCTGACTGGCAGGATGAGGAACGCAGAACAAGACTGCTCTTGAGATGGGAAGCCAGGTGTGTGGGCTGGACACAGACCCCGACTGGAGGACCCCACAACTCATCCTTCCTTTCAGACACACCTGTCTTTTTCTTTCTTTCCTTCCCTTACCTATTTTTCTATCTTTGACATTTCTACTCAGTAATCTCTTTGTCTACTTTTTCCTCTTGCCTGGCTTGCTCACTCTCCCTCCCCATCTTACTCCTCTCTTTTAAAACTGGCCATATGTGGAATGAAGTGTAGTTTTATCATTGCATCTGTGTGTTTTCATGGTTTTTCTATTCAGTTTCA